>NW_006442484.1:64387254-64419183 GCF_000325575.1 Pteropus alecto
TTTCGTTCATCGTAGATTTTTTACATTCACTTTTATTTTAATTTTTAAAATGTTGCTTTTAATATCGCATTAAGATTATTTTGATCTGTCTTGATTACCGAGGATTTTGGGGAGGAGGGGACACTGGTGGGAAGCAGTGAGGAAGGAAGCCACACAGGGCCCCGAGGTTAAACTTTTTTTTCTTCTTTTCTTTCTCTCCCTCCTTTCCTCCCGATTTCTCCCTCTCGCTCTCCTCTCCCCGCCCCCCACACCTTTTTTTTCTTTTTTAATTACTTTTCTTACTTTGGGTCTCCAGCTCCATCAACTTTCCCTGGCTGTTACGAAGGCTCTGCCAATGGCCAGGAGCCAACTGGTTTCTGAGGCCTGGGAGCTGGGGAGGGCAAAGTATTTCTGAGGGGGAGAGGCCTAATCGATTGCACAGTATTTTTAAATACTTAATTTTTGAAAACGTGGTTAAACCTTCTCAATTGCAGATCCTTGGGGACAAGTCTGGTTTGCCCAGTCCTAGCAACTGCTAGGTTTATGTATGTGATAAAGGCAGTTGGAGGAATAAGAAAGATTGATGAATTGGGTGGGTTATACAAAAAAATCGTTTTTTAAAAAAGACAAGTAAATTTGAGAAAGATACTGCATGGAGTGGAATTATGTTGGCTGTGATTGGCAAAATCAAAAAAAAAATTGGAGTGAGTGTGTGGTGAGAAGAGAGATTTGGGGTTTGGGAGGCTATTCTAGAGGAAAAAGAAGTTTAGAGGGAGCACAAGTTGATTTGGCCAGTTCTCCATCCTGGCCACCGAGTGGCGCTGTTGGTACAAGGCTGGCTGCTTTTCAGAATCGGGACTGAAGGGGTTCAGGGATCATAGGATAGAGGTAGGAAGAGAGAATCTCAGAGGATCTGCCACACAGTTTGTGAGTATCAGATATTTATAAGTTATCTTTTTGTAAGTTATGTTTATTTGTATTTATATACCCACAATATATGCATATTTTAAAGTAATAGTAACTTGCAGGAGGCATTTTCAAACAGTACTTGAACTCTAATGCTTCTAGTCGAGTGAAGTGTGCTACACTTCAGCATGAAAAATACAGGTTTCCAAGTTAGACCGCTTGACTTTTAGGGCAAGAAATTTTAGGGCAATGTTAAAAAGGTTATGGGAACATGTAATTTCATGGAAATTAACAATGACAAGTTGTACAAAGATACCATTATTCTTTAGTCAGCAGCCTGAGCACTTTTATACTGAACTAATTGTTCTGATTGTACATCAACTGTGAGGCACTGCTAGAAAGAGAGGCATAGAGTTGAAAACTGGCTGGAGGGCACTTACCTCTGCTTCTGCTTTCAGGGATGCATGTTTCATATGAGTTAGGAAACCATTCTGAGTACTGAGAAACAAAATTCCCTTCTGTGTACAAGGGAACAGTGTGCTGAGTTGATGGACTCACTGTGTGTCAGGGGAAAAGGTGCTCACAGTACCTGGGTGCTCATTGTGTGGCGACATGGTTAAGAGCACAGATCCTGGAATCAGTACCAGTGAGTTTAAATTCTGACACTTAGATTCTAAGAAACTTTGGACAAGTCCCAATTTTTCCATCGAAAATTGGGTTAATAATTATCGACATCACAACATTTCAATGAGATAACGTATATGAAGTGCTTGTTTAGAAGAGATCAAAAAATGGTAGCTGGCAATGTCTAATAAAAGAAAAGAGGACCAAGAACAGGCATGGGAACTCTTTGGTATGACAGATTATCTCCCAATTCTTAATTTTTATTAAAAAGGAAAATAGTCAAGTAGGTTTAAGTATAGACTCGGAAGCTGCTCTGCCATGGTTTAAATTCTGGTTCTGCCACTTCTTTCTTGTGCAGCCTTGGGCAAATTATTTAATATTTCTGACCACAAAATTGTTATGAGTAAATACAGGTAATATTATTGTCATTTTTTTTCCTACCAATAGCCAGAAGACTTTGACTAAATATGTGACAAATTGCCTTACCATGGACCTGATTATGCTATATTTACAAATCTATTCTTTATAAAAAGAACATTAAATCACTCTTTTTTTTTAAAAAAAATGCTGTTATGTTGAAAGTGGAAAATTAAAATTTCTAACCAATGTACTGTTTACTTGAAACTAATAAAATAAAATTTTTTAAAAAGCAGAAAATTAAATATACAATTGGCATCCTCCATTTCAGTGGGCAACGAATTATCAGTTCAGTCATTTCTGGAATTTTCTCTGAATGCATTCAGATTCAATAAATTAAAACAAACAAGCAATCATACAAATGCAAATAATAACAGAGAAAATATCTGGTCTGTAGAATTATAATTTTATTTTTTGGTTATACTGGAAATAGGGAGTCTTCCACTTTCCCCGTATCAACACATTCCCAAGGATTCCTGTATAGTTTTAGACAAAGGGTCCTTTTTAGGTATAGTGTTCAGTATAATTGCACTGTTTCTTAAGCTAAGCCACTCTTTCACAGGAACACCTTGCAGTTAGATTTCTTTACCTGCCTGAGAAATGTCTCTTTTAACCTGTCATTGCTTTCCAGTAGTTTTAGGATGTGGACTTGCACATATGGAATCGCTCAGCATTCTTGAGCCTTCTGTTGTTCACAGTTTTGATCCACAGCAGGTTAAACTACTCTTTTGTAAGTGAAGGCCAGGATGTGAGGAGAGCCTGAATGTGAGGCAGAATCTAGCATTACAGCCAGGAGCACAGAATTTAAGGCTAGTTAATCGATAACTGGAGCATTTGGTGTTTCTGAGCAGAAATTCCTAGGGCTCAAGAAATTGTCTTCTTAAATCAATAAGAACTTGTGAAATTTGAAAACATGGTCATCTTGCTCCACATACTTTTTCATTAACTCATTAGTTTTGAACCTTACTCTTTATTGAAGGCAGTAGGAATAGAAGATAACAATGAAACTTACATCATCAACTTCATTGTGAGAACGAAGTACAACTCAACAAATAGCACACTAATATGCAATAATAATAGGATGTAAAGAAAGACTAAACTGCATGTAAAGGTGCAAAGGAGACTGATACCTTGTGCTTGCAGTTCTGTGTTTTGTCAGCAGACAGCACTCTCAGCATGTAAAAGTTTCAAGTAAAAAAAAAAAGTTTAAAAAATACTGCAACAAGTAGGAAGACATGTGATTTAAGAATCATACTCTGTAGCTTTTACTTGGATGGAAGATGATGTCACATGCTTCCTGATTAATGAATTCGAGTTACTTACCTATTACTGGTTCATTCTAAATATAGTAACTGATTTAAATCTAGACCTAATAATTAATGAGGATTGAGACTAAACAAATTTTCTGCTTTTTTGTGCAAATAAAATCATCAGTGTCTCCTCATTAAATGAAATTTGGAAAATTTAGTAGTCTTTGGGAGGCTTTCCAGTGTTCCTGTGACAGAGTGGCTTAGCTTGAGAAACAGTACAATTATACTGAACACTATACCTAAAAAGGATCCTTTGTCTAAAACTGTATAGGAATTCTTAGGAATCTGTGGATGCAAGGAAAGTGGAAGACTCCCTATTTCCAGGATAACCAAAAAATAAGTATTTTCTACTATTTGCTAATTTAGTAACCTTGGGAACATTATTTAAATTTTCTAAGACTTAGTACCCTCATGATAAAGGGATAATAATGGTGCCTACTCATTGTCATAGAGTTGGAGGATCAGCACAGCGTCTGGCACAGAGCAAGCTGTTCTTATAAATTATTATTATTGTATTATTATTATCACTATGGTATGCTTATCTAAAGCCTCACACCCCTGCCTCCCCCCACCCCATTGGAAGTAGGCAGGGATATAAGAAAGTAAATAAATAATCGAAATGTGTGGATTTCATGTGAATGTGTTTTTAAGACTATTGTTCTTTTTCTATTTTCATATTTTGAAAATTCTTAAACACACAAAAATGAACGTCCACATGGCCATCACCTAGTTTAGACATCAACATTTTTACCAATTTTTTTTTTTATTCCCAACATTATTTTTCTGGAATATTTTAAAGCAAGGAAATTATGTCCTTCCACCTATAAATACTTTAGTATGCATCTTTAACTGTAGGATTGTTTTAAAAACATAATAACCATGCAAAATTAAAAATAAATTCTTAAGGTCATCTAATACCAGATTTAAATTTCCATATTTGTCTCAGAAATCTCCTTTTATAGTGGTTACCAGGGATTAGGGGGCAGGGGAAATGGGGAAATGTTGGTCAAAGGTACATATATATAAATTCAGATATGCAGGATGAATAAATTCTGGAGTGCTAATGTATAGCATGGTGACTATAGTTAACAATACTGTATTGTATAGTTGAAATTTGCTAAGAGAATAGATCCTAATTATTCTCACACACAAAAAAGTTAACTATGTAAAGGGATAGAAATGTTAGATTGTGATAAACATTTCACAATGTATACTTTAAATATATAAAATTTTACTTATCCATTATACCTTAATAAAGCTGAGGAAGGAGGGAAGATGTCTATTTACGGTTGATTTGTTTAAATCAGGATTCAAACACACTGCACTTGTTGTGTCTCTTAAGACTATTGAATTCTCTCTCCCTCTTTTTTTTTTTGTACCATTGATTTGTTAGAGAAATCAGGTTATTTGTCCTTTCTGATTTGGCCATTTGCTTCCTTGTGGTGTTATTTAACTTCTCTGTTCTCTGTACTTTTTTATAACTTGGTTTTAGATCTAGACACTTGATTAGATTCAGATTAAATTTCTTTTTAGTCAAAAAATATATCACAGGTGGTGCTGTGCCCTTTCTGTTGTACCACATCAGGAGGCACGTAATGTTTGGATGTCCCAAATTTAGTGGAGCTAAGATTGATCGGTGGGCTCAGGTGGCGTCCACCTGAGCCTTCATTGCAAAGCTCCTTATCAATCTTTTACCTAATGATTTTAGCATAGGCTGATGATTGTTTTACTTAGATCTATTATTGCATTAAAGATTGCTTATGCAAATAATAGGGAATTTCCCCTTTCTTTGCCACAAAAAGTAACACACAAAAGCATTTTACTTTTTTCCCCCTTAACAGTATATTTTGATGATCACTGCAAGTCATATATAGATCTTTTTTTTTAAGAGCTATACTCTATTGTGTGGATGTATATGGATTATTTTTAATGTTTCTGACACAAACATCACATTATTTCTCATGTTATTATCTGTTAAATGCTTGTGATAATCTACATATTCTGGAAAGGTTATAATTAACCATAATTCCTAATAATCTGCTAAATTAAATAAAGACAGAATGTAAATTTTGGAAAAGTGCAAACCCTCAGTTAAACATTATAGTTTGAGTACACACCAATTGAGAAAGAAAAAAAGGACTCCAAAAGTGTAGGGTAGAAGAAGTTAGCCTGGAATTATCAATAACATATAATTTTACTGCTAATTAAAAAATGGCTACCATTTGTCTTGACACAGGTCCCCTGGAAACAGAGCCTCAAACAAAAGCTTATATGCTAACACTTAATTTTGAGGGGGAGGGGTCATGTGCAATCTCAGGGAAGTAGAAATGAGGGGAAAGGGGGAGTAAAGTAGAGAAAGAGAGAGAACAAATAAATGGAGCATGTTTCTGAGCTGGCTTCAGCTCCACAACAAACATTGCTGGTTTCATAATGGAAGTGCCCTCCAGGGGACCACCTGCATTTCTCTATTGTGTCACCTGGCCCTTGCAGGAAGTTACTGGGGAAGGCAGAGCCTCTGTTTGCCCATTCAGGTTGGTAACCAGATATGAGGGGGTGTCTCTTAGTCATCAGCTTCTTGTGTGGGGACTCTTTGGTCTATGACAGCAGCAGGTATCAGCAGCAGTAACCCTGCTTCAAAACAACATCGTGGGCTTCCCCCACTAAGAAGCAGACCAGGCCTCTGAGGTGGGTTGGGCCAGCCTGAAACAGAACATAGACTGGGTCTGATTCACAATTCAAAATGAAGTCATCTAAGTCTTCTGTCCTTATTCAGAAACCTTTGGTAACAAAAGTTATTTTAGACACAAAGCTAGAAAACGTCTTAAGAACTCGTTTACTACTTTTCATTGACTTCAAACAAGACCATAAATTATTTTATTTTTGGAAATTCTGAAGAATCTTTCACAATTTCCCTCTGTAGCCCATTCTAGTATCTAAACATAGCATTTAAATCTTTTAAAAAATCAGGCTATTCTATTTCATCGACTTGTGACTTAGGCCAATAAAAATGCTAATCATTGAAAAATTTTAAAAGTTATGATAATTATAGGGTGATAATAAAAAACTGTCTCAAACCCAGTCTGGGATATAACTTTTGTATGATGAAATTAGCAATCTCCTTTTAGAAAGAAATGAGCATCTGATCAAATAAAATCTAATTATGATAAATTCTAATGAAATTAAGCAATAGTCTGAGAATCTAACTTCTCTTACTCTCTGTTGATTGTCAGTCAAAAGCTATTAATAGTCTTTAACCAAATATTCTTTTTTTGTATTAATGTAAGTAGTCACTTTTTTTTTTTTTTTTTTTACTTAATATCTCTAATTTGGGTGAATCTTTGAATCGCCCTGTTCTAGGTCTCTTTTCTTGTGGCAATTTTTAAATAAAAATTCAATATGTGCTCATAATTAAGTTATCTGAAAGGTTTTTTTTAAAGCATTGTGAGTTTCAGATATCAAACCAACATGCATAAATATTATTGTGATAATAGACATGGCTTATCTATTCCCTTAATGATAATGATTTTGTGTGTGGGGGGGTTGGGAGGTGGATGTATCCTACATTCTGTCTACTCAGATTAATACCTTATAGTGGCAATAACCAACCTTAGGAGTCTATGAGAGAGAAAAAAGTTTTGTTCAAAGAATACAGACTAGCTTAAGCTAGGTAAATACTTGACATGTCACTATATTAATATAGTAAACATTTATTACATCTATGTGGAAAGAAGGAAGCAGGGGAGAGGGAAGGAGAGAGGAAAGAAGATTTTCATGCAAACTCCTCTTTCTCCACCATTGAGTAACAATTATCTGTATAGTAAGAATAACATAGGTGCTCATTAGATAGTTTTTGAATCAGTGAATGAACGACTAGCCCTCTGGGATTATTGGATACACTATTGCTTGGAGACTAAGAGACATATCTTCAGCTTTCTTCCTGTTCTGTGGTTTCTTTGCCTACTAAGAGTTGGCTAGGTTGTAAATATATTTAAAAATCTGAAAAGCAAAATGTTCTCAGATGAAAGGCAGGAAGAAAATAGTTCTCAACATGTCCACTTTAGCACCAGGGAAGCTTAATAAATATCATTTACATGGATAAGCATAAAAATGTATGTATACCAATAGAACTAACTTGTGGCTGAATTAAGAACCTTAATTGTGCCAAGTTTAATTCTATCCAATATTAGCTCTCCTGTGTTTAGTTGTGTACATATGAGTGCAGGCAGCCGCCTTTCCAATGTATGGTTTCTTGCACTGATGAGGAAAAATTGCTGAAGTCATGAGGCTGCTCCAGGCAGAACTCTCATGCGAGTCATATGAAAGCTCCAGCATCGCTGACCTCTGGCAAAAAGAGAGTGAACAAGGACAGGAGAGGCGGGGGGGAGAGGCTCAAGTGCGAGTTTTCTCCTTAAGCCTGGAAGATTATGGGTCAAGAGCTGTGTGCAAAGATTCTCCAGCCTGGATGCAGCTGCCATGGCTGTTGGGAGGGAAGCGATGCACACAGCTGTCAGAGGAGTGCGCCTGTGACGATGGAGTCTGCGATCGAGGTATCCGTATCCCAGGAGAGCATCTTTCTCTCTTGATAAACCAAGTAGTTCAGACTCCCTCTCTGTAGCAGGGTCTGAGTTTTCTGCGGTAGGTCTAAACCAATAAAAAGAAAATTCTATTAAAGTCACAGGGAATTTATGGCTGTTGTCATCGAACTTGGGGATTTGCTTGTAAACTAAGAGGGAAAAATAATCTTATGCTTTGGGCTGCATGAAACTCACTTGGCTTGTAGTTGAGAAAGGAGCTATGCTCTTGAAATCTCTGCAGTATGAAACTACAGAGCTGAGCCTCAAAAATCAAGCTGCAGTATTAGTATGCTGTGGATTCAAAATTTCAGTAATTAGCTCGTGGTTATTAGCAATGTTGTACTAGGAAATTGTTTCCTTAAAGATAAATGAAGGGGATGTGAAAAAAAGTTTGAGTTAAGCAGAGAGAAATTGGAAACCATCCATCAGAGAAATTTAGGTTAACCTGAGTGTTAAAGTCATATTTTCAAATGAAGAAAGAATGTAATGTTTCAGCAATTGATACATTTCTGGGTGTTTTTAGAAATCTAACTTTCAGGAGAGGTGCCTTTTGGGGGTGTAGGACGATTAGAAAACATTCGAAGAGTGAAAATTAGACGAATAAAAAATAGTTTATGCCAGCCGCTGAGTCTTGACTTTGCATAAATTTTATTGCTGCATTTTCTTTTTTCTTTAGCTAACAGACCTAAAAGAAGCATCATGTTCCATGACTTCATTTCACCCCAGGGGACTTCAGGCTGTCCGTGACCGGAAGTTCAAGAGTAAAAGGCCACGGAGTAACAGTGATTCTTTTCAGGAAGGGGATCTGAAGCAAGGTTTTCAGTGGGTGAGTGAGCAGCTGATGTTGATCAAGAAGAATTTAATGTGTGCTTGACTAGGGAGCTGGCCCTATTTCGAGGGTGATTGATTACTAAGCAGACCTTCCCAAGTACACTCTGGCAAATTTCTCTGGAAAAAAAAATCAACATTAAAAAAAGTGCTTTTTCTTTCCCATCTCTCACCCCTCCCCATTCCCCTTTAGCAG
Organism: Pteropus alecto; assembly: GCF_000325575.1. NCBI lineage: Eukaryota > Metazoa > Chordata > Mammalia > Chiroptera > Pteropodidae > Pteropus > Pteropus alecto. The sequence continues at coordinate 64,396,089 of NW_006442484.1, forward strand.
AGAAAGAGCCTCCCTTTTGGAGCAGCTTCATCTTACTTGAACTTGGAGAAACTGGGTGAAGGTTCTTATGCTACAGTTTACAAAGGGATTAGCAGGTGAGTGACTCATAGCTGGGAGAGACTTTAGAGATGAGGCTCCCCGCCCCCCCACCCGCCCCCATATGACATTGTAAAGCCAGATCACACATGGCAGAAGTTTAGGACCTGTGCAAGACACCAGAGTCAGTAGGGAGAGACACAATGATTTAAATAATCTTGAAAGAAAAACAAACTTCCTTACCCCAATTAAAAACAGCCCACTAAGATGTTTATTAGCTTTTCTTCTCTTTTATTTAATTCAAAGTGGACTTTCTTTACTACTGAACCCAAGAACAATGACTGCTCCTCACTTGGTTGGAAGCGTAGTTAGTTGGTAAGGTGTCTCTAAAGGGTTTTTCATGTCCCTCCCTAAAACACTATGGCAGAGGTTTGCAATGGCAGCCTTAAGTTTGCTCCTGCATTCTTCCACTTTGCCTTCATAGAAGAAACTGAAATTGGTTTCTACAAATAACGGTATATGCAAAAAATGATTAATCCTGGGTTTTCTACACTTGCAAAATACACAAAATGTCTGGAGAATAAAAATACTGCCAATCCGGAAGAAATGTGCCCATTTTGGCTAATAACAAATTTTGTTAAACATATATAAAAGATCCATGAATTCCACTGCTTTACAGTCAGGGTGGGAAAGTCGGAGTTCTGATTTCTTTATGTTATTACGATGTCAAAAAATAATGACTCAATAGTGATTAAATGATAGTTTTAAATTTTTGTTATAAATACTACAAAACCAAATATTTATCATTTATCTTAGTTCTTATGTTATTTTTCTTTGTTAAAACAAGATTTAGGAGAAATATTATTTTAGAAATAATTATGTAGAAACAGGGTTTGATACACTTCCATATACTATCTTAGGAACTGAGAATATAAAAGATTTCCTTCAAGGGACTCAGCCTAGTAATAGGATAAAAAATACATTAGAAATACTTGTCCAAGGGCACAGGGATATATGTAAAAGTATATTCAATGCAGCAAGATTTATAAAAGAAAAAGTAAAAACCTGGTCACAAAAATCCATTAATGGAAGACTGGCTAAATAATCACCATACAAAGAAAAAGTATGCAGCCATCTAAAGTATGAGATAGATTTACTAATAGAAAAAGACATCCAATATTTTAAGAGAACAAAAAAGCAAGTTATAGAACAATGTGCACCCTCTGATCTCATTCGGAAAAAAAAATGTTATGATATAAAATATTTCAAATCAATAGCCACAATACTTTTTTTTATTATTGCTGTTAAATATTAGAGACATTACCCTTAAGTTAGAAATAGAGCAAGAATGCCCATTATTATTTAATTAAAAGATTATCACTAATGTTCTAGCCAACGCAATTGAGGAGAAAGAAAGAACGAATATCATTTTTGTGGATTATAAAATTTTTTATCTAAAAAACTAAAGAGAATCATCTAAAAAACAATTAAAAATAGTACGATAGAACAATAAGGTGATCAGTTACAAAATAAAAATATATTTATCAAAAGTCGTCTCGTGTATTAACAATAACCATTTAATAGAAAATATAGTAGGGGAAGTTACTGTCATAATAGCAACAACAAAAATCATTAGCATCAATAAATGGGCAGAATTCATATAAAGATTTACTAAGGGATGTAAAAGACTTGAAGAAAGAGCAAGACAGGCATTCATTTTATTTTTAGACAGGTTTTCATTTAGTCTACTAATATTTGTTAAGCATCTGCTATGTGCCTGGCACTATTTTAGCCAATAAGGATTCATAGGAGAACAAGAGACAAAAATCCCTGCTCTTATGGAGTGTACATGCTAGCGGGGGTGAGATAAGCAATAAACAAATTAGTAAAATATTGAGTTTGTCAAAGAGTGAAAAGTGCTTTGGAAAAGAATTAAACAGGGAAGAGGGATGCGGAGTGCCAGAGTGGGGTGGTGGGTTACTCTTTTAAATAGAGCGATGAGAGGAGGTCTCACTGAGAAGAGAACACTTGAACAGAGACTCTGACAAAGGAGAAGTGTGAGCTGCATGTATGTGCAGTGGAAGAGAGCTTCAGGCAGAGGGAACAGCAAGTAAGAAATCCCAGAGGCAGAGGCAGGCCTCGCCCTGGAAGAGGAAAGTGGAAGGAGATGAGGACGGGGAGCAGTTGCAGCTGCTGGTTGTGGTGGGGCAGTTGTGTATGGTCTTGTAGACCATTCCAGGGATTGTTGTAAGGATGTTTGGATTAGAAAATCTAATCGTGCAAAGATGTCAATCATTCCCTAATTTATAGTCTTAATGTATTATAAATGTGTTAAAAAGCTACAATAATTAAAATGTTATAGTACGAGTATAAGACAGATCAAAGTTTAAAAAGTCCAGAAAGTCACAAATCCGAATATTAATAAGGTCTAATATACAGTCATGGTGACATGTCAGTCAAATCAGCAGAGACAAGAAGACAGTCCAATAAATGGAGCTGAGACAATTGTTAGCAATTTGAAAAAGGTAAATATACAATATAAATGCCTAGTAAATTAAAGAGTTAAATAAAAAAAGGAATTTAAAGACGAGATGAATAGATAAGAGAATTCTTTGTAACCTTTGGGCTGGAAAGGTCTGTCTATACATAACACTTATGTCAGAACCCACAACAGAAGATTGGAAGTGTGCGTGGTGCCCCATCTATCCAAATATGTTCTAGGGAGACCCAATTCTGACACTTTAACAGAGTTTTCACTGAAACAGTTATCGTTGTCAAATTGACACAGGGAACCCTAGAACAAAATCAAATGTGATCTTTTATTATAGATGCTTTCAGCATCTTTAAAATGTTAATGTATGCCAGGACTATCGAAGAAAGAATGAGAACATTTTGAAAGTGTAAAGCATTTCCTAAAATACTTGACCAAAAAACCTTTCTGGAAGTGTGGGGAGAATTTCACAGAGCTATGCTCGGAGTAAAACGTTGCAGAAAATACTAAACATCATAAATATTTCAAAGTTCAAAATTTCAAAGACATGGTACGGTAAACAAAAAAAGTTGGTGAGAAGTATATGTAAAACTATTTCAATAAAAAGGTAGGCAAATAAGCAAATCCCAAAAAAGCAGAAAAGACCAATATGTTTATGAAAATTCAGTTCCATAAGTAGTTAAAGAAATATAAATTAAAATGTGATCATTCCTTTTAACCTATAAATAGGTCCCCCCAAAATGAAGATAAAAGCATGCTCCAGAAAACAATCTTCACAGTTATGGGCATTTCTCAAAGAACATAGGAGCCAACTGAAAGAGCTCCCAAATGACAAAGCTGAAAAAAAAAAGAGCAACAAAATAAATAAACTATTATAGTTTGGGATTGTAACCTAAAGTATAAAATACATATCTATGAGTTTGTACTAATAAAAATAAATGGTTCAAAAATTAATAAATGGTAGAGAAGAGACAAATTTCCCATGCAGAATTCCAAATAATTTATGTAGATAACACACCCTCGAGGAAGTGGAGCGTAACTCCCCATTCCTTAAGTGTGGGCTATTCACGGTGATATTCTTCATAAGTACAGTGTGGAAGTGAGGGGAGGATAATTACAGTGAAGAAGCCTGGCAAACACTACCTCAGTTAAGTGATTAAGGCCAACTCAAAAGTCATAAATCATGATGATAGTACATACCCTTAATATGGTGTGATGAAAATGGTACTTTACCTTCTCAAAACCCATAGCCCCAGTCTAGTCATAAGAAAGACAACAGAAAAAATTCCAATGGAGAGATATCCTACAAAATTCTTCACCAGTACTCCCCAGACTTGTCAAGTTCATCAAAACCAAAGAAAGGCTGGAAAATTGTCACAGCCAAGAGGAGCCTAAAGAGACACGACAACTAAATGTAAATGTGGTATTCTGGATGGGATCCTGGCACAAATAAAAGATATTAGGTAAAAACGAAAGGAATCCTGGTAATCAAATTGCAATATATAAATATGTCAGATCAATGCATCCTACACCTTTAACTTACACAATGTTATATGTCTATATCTCAATTTTAAAAAGGCTGAGACAAGTTGATAGATTTCATAAATTTATACATTCCTACTGATATCCACTTCAGAAGAGATAAAAAGAATAGTTACTGTAAGAAAATATTTTGAAATAAAATTTAAAAAGCCATAATAAACTTATCACAAATCTTTCCCTGTTTTTTGTGTACATATCTCTGGACTTAAGCTTTTGTTATGAATGCAAAATATTCCATTGTATTTTAAAAATAATAAAAATAAAAGGTAATATACAACAGCAAATTAATTTTAAAACTTAAAAATCATCCATAATCTATCACTTTAGTACAGCAATTGCACATGTGCATTTTGTTTTCCACATCTACACAGATTAAAATTGACCCTTGAACAACATGGATCCACTTATACATGAATTTTTTTCAATAAATACTGTAAATGTATTTTCCTTATGATTTTCTTAATAACATTTTCTTTTCTCTAGCTTAATTTATTGTCAGAATACAGCATGTAATACATATGACATATAAGATATCTGTCAATCAACTGTTTCTGTTGTTGGTAAGGCTTCTATCAACAGCAGGCTACTAGTGAAGTTTTGGGGAAGTCAAAAGTTGTATGAGGATTTTTGGCTGTGCAGGGGGTTGGTGCCCCTAACACCCACCTTGTTCAAGGTCAACTATACTTAAAGTTGCAAAAATGATGTGCTTGCTGTTTTGTATCCTGTTGTTCATTTTATCACAAATCTTTCCCTGTTTTTTTGTGTACATATCTCTGGACTTAAGCTTTTGTTATGAATGCAAAATATTCCATTGTATTGATATACTACAAATTTTTAAACTGTTCCGCTAGTTTTGGACATTTAAACTATTTCTATCTGTTTCTATTATAACTAACACAGTAGAGGATATCTTTCATCCATTTGGAATTTTTTAAATTTTTATTAAATAAGTTTATTGAGAAAAATTCATTAGTATGGTACTTTTATGGCTTTTCCTATACATTATCATGTTGTATCCCCCCTAAATTTTACCAATTTTTGACGCAACCCACATAAACAACACAATTTTACCACACACACAAAAAAAACCTAGACTTCTAATAAATTGTAGGCTTTAGTTAGTAATAATGTATCAATATTGGTTCATTAATTGCAACAAATGTGCCATACTAATACAAGATGTTAACATAGGAGAAATTGGTTGTGAGGTACATAGGAACTCTGTACTATGATCTCAATTTTTCTGTAAATCTAAAACTGTGCTAAAAAATGAAATCAAAAAGTAAAAACGAAAACAACTCTGCCCAGGGCTGGTAATGGAGCACTGGAATCGCCACCTTCATGACTAGCTAGGGGTGTGACCACTCTGTGGCACAGTTTAGAAATATGCATTGAAAACAATAAAAACATGCACAGTATGCTCTTTGGTTTAGCAACTGTACTTCTACCCTTAGAAAATTATAGGGGCTATGTGGAAGGACTGATCTACAAATACGATCATCACTGTATTTTTATAATAGTCAAAAGTTAGAAAACATTTTAAAAGCATTTGGAATTGGCTAAATACATTGCAGTATATTTGTGTAATAAAATATTTTGTCATCATTAAATGTCACATAATACAAGGATGAATAAGAGAAAAAGTTAGATGGAGGGAAAACAGGTTACTAATAAATGGTATAATATGACGTGAATCTCACTGTACTAAAATAATAGATTAATGTTTGCATTAAAATCTTCTCTGTTCTCTGTCACTTACATTAGCGAATGAAACAATGAATAAGTGGGGAGTAGGAGGAGATGAAGAGAGATAACTGTGGGACTGGGCCCGGCTGTAGCACCTAGAAGGCCACAAAATTTGGCTTTTATTCAACGTGAAATGTGGAGATAGTGGTGTGTTTTAAGCAGCGAAGTGACTTGTTTTGACTTTCACTTAAAAAGATGTCCCAGGCTACTCTGTAAAGAGGAGACAGTAGGGGTACAAATGTACAAGCAGGGAGACCGTTAGGAGGTCACCACGATAATTCAGCTGAAAAATAAAGATGGCTCAAGTAAGTGTGCAAAGGGAAATGAAAGGAATAACATATATCAAAATATTATGAGGATGGATTTGGTTGGTTTGGGGAGAATTCTCTGCTTTTCTGTATTCTCCAAATTTGTAATAATGAACAGATATCATTTTGGTAAAGAAAAAAGTTATGTGTATATATATACACACATACATACATACGCCAAAACTTTGATGGCTCAAGTAAGTGTGCAAAGGGAAATGAAAGGAATAACATATATCAAAATATTATGAGGATGGATTTGGTTGGTTTGGGGAGAATTCTCTGCTTTTCTGTATTCTCCAAATTTGTAATAATGAACAGATATCATTTTGGTAAAGAAAAAAGTTATGTGTATATATATACACACATACATACATACGCCAAAACTTTTGTCGCTGAAATATATTTTGAGGAAAAATTGCTTTTGTCAAGCTATCCTTAGTATAAATTGCTGCTCTGAATTATCTGAAAGTGTGCACTTTCCCCCCATTCTTCCAGGATAAACAGACAACTTGTGGCTTTAAAAGTCATCAGCATGAATGAAGAAGAGGGAGTCCCCTTTACAGCTATCCGGGAAGGTAGGAACAGTAAAATGGACCCAACAAATCTGTTTTAAGTCTTTGATTTGAAAAAAAAAAAAAAAATACATTGAGTCTATATATTTGGCATCTAGCTTTTGATATTCCTAGAAGAAATATTATAATTGTAATTTCATTCTTCATACCAGTCTTTCAGGTTCATTTACATTATCATTTTATTATTTATTCTTGAAGAAATTAAGACTCAAAACTATTATATTAGTTGACCAAGACTATGAACTCAATGACTGTTTACTAAGTACCTTCTGTGTGAGTCTATATATTTGGCATCTAGCTTTTGATATTCCTAGAAGAAATATTATAATTGTAATTTCATTCTTCATACCAGTCTTTCAGGTTCATTTACATTATCATTTTATTATTTATTCTTGAAGAAATTAAGACTCAAAACTATTATATTAGTTGACCAAGACTATGAACTCAATGACTGTTTACTAAGTACCTTCTGTGTGTTTGGTCCCATGCTAAATGCTAAGGCTATCTCTATATAACTCTAGAAAAAGCCATATAAAAGATAAGATAAATAATATAATCACACAAATTCTGAGTAAGCAATTTACTTGAAAATAGTGTGTTTGTTTAAGTAGCATTTGAAAAGCTCTTTGGGAAGGCATGTGTTTTTAGTGTTGCCCCTGTATTTTCTCTATAACTTGGGCAGTATAGCAAGTTGGTGAGGAATCTGGTGTCGGATGGACTTGAGTTTGAATCTTAGATCTGCTGATTACTAGTGCCATGACTGAGGGTAGATGGCCTATTTAAGATTCAGTTTATTGCAGAAAGAGGATAATAATAGTATCTATTTCTTTGAGTTATTATGAGGATTAAATGAGAATATGTATTTAAAGTACTAATCACAGAATCCATTTTCAGAATTCTAGAAATGCTGACTATTACTATTCCATTCTTATTCCTTTCCCTTAGCGATCTCTTGGTCACCATCGAGATAACCAATAATTTATAATATGTAAAAATCAAGAGGCCCATGTAGTGAAAAAATAATTAAAAATGCAATTTATTAACTTTTTTATATGAGCCATTTGAAATAAAATGGTAATAGGATTGCCATTTATTTCAGCAAAAACCCAGAGAAATGGCAATTCCTGGGCCTAACTTTCTCCCCGGCTAACGACTTCATCTTCCCTTCTTCATGAAGACATCTTGTATGCAAAGTATATTGCCGGGTGTTGTGATGGATGAGAAGAAAAAGCCTGATCTTTGCTCTATAGCATTTTCAAAAGTAACAGAGCAGATGGTTCCAGTTACAGCCAGTGTTATAATGGAGGCAAAAAAACACATAAACTACGATGAGAACCAGTTAGTGTCAGCGTGGCTAATGGAGTCAGTAGATTTTGAGTGGAGCTTGGAAGGATGGATTATGCAAACAGGCATGGAAAAAGCAATTCAGAAAATGAGTTCATAACTGAATTTGATGCCATTTTCAAAAGTCTTTTGGAGCCCCTGGGAATTGTGTTATTTTGAATTTAAGTAGAAAGGTCAAATTGCTATCGGGTTAGTCAGAGATTCAGCCTGATAGGATCAGGTGCCTCCTGGAGGAAAAGCTTGGTTTTAAGTGTTTAATATAATGGAAGTTGCATTTACTAATGCGCTTTTTAGTGATCTCCATAAAAGAATGATCAGATTTAGAAAGAGATGTGAGATAGGTTAAGGAGTATTTCTGAGCATAATAAAAGTCCCTAGGTCACTAGCACAGGGAGAGTCTCTAGGCCCAGTTTCGCCCATTCGTCTGGTGTTTCCTTCATGCACTTGAGCTTATCCATTGCGTCAAGCTCGCCTCGTTCGGATTTTGCCCACAGCCAAGTTTTTTAGATTGACATTTGACAAAACCTTTTGCTGGTTTTGCTAACAGATGGTTCTCAGCATGGTTCAGAAAAGCTGGGTCTGTATTGTTCCGTATGCTAAATGTTTCTTTTATTGCATATTTACTGAGGAATTGCCTCTCCATTGCAGGTGTTTGGAATTACATTTAATATTCAACCGTGGACTTTTTTGATTGACTTTATAGACTTACCTTACTGAATGCTTTGCTTGTATAATATTAAAAACCAGAAAAGGATTTTTGACACATTGGAGGTTGTTAAGGCATCTAATTTCCAACAACGAATGTTTCTTTTTCCACCAGTGTAAAAGCTGAAGGCTCTTGTTAGAACGCCCTCTCCCCTCAATGAGATATGAGACCTCATTTGAAAACTTTGGCACCGTCCCATTTTTCCTGTAAGAATTTTAAGGATGTGAGACTAGGGAGACAGGAGGTTAAACAAGAAGGGCTGGAAAGCAAAATAAGAACAGCTGGAATTCATTAGTTAAAATACAGGGTCACTAGCTAAAAAGGCAACTGAAAGCCACATGCAGAAAAACTGAACGAGTAATGCAGATGTCTTTTAAAAGCCTTGAAGCAGGAATTACTTTCCCTGAACAGTTTGGCTGCACTGACTATACCAGCCAACACTTTATTGAGTAGAGTTTTACTACATGTACAGTCTGTCGCCATGTAAGTGGAATACATGTGGCAGCTTATTAATCTGGTCACTGAAACACCATTCGATCTTAACATGTAATGTTATAAAATTAGTGAAAGCATGAACAAGCACTAAGGAAAACATATCTTGATACCCGTGCCAGATAATTTTCATGTGTTACCTCTTTTAATCTTAACAACCTTTGAAGATAGATCTTCTTCTAATATGTAGCTATAATTCAAACCAAATCTCTCTGATTCAAAAGTCCTTACGCTCTCTGTGCATTCATTCTACAAGCATTATTGAGCACCTCCATGACCAGGCACTCTGCGGACTGCTAGATACAGAGCAGAACACACAATAGATATGTTGTCTACCCTCACGTTTTTATTAGTTAAAAAGATTAGCTACCTTCATAGCAACTTAGAAAATCTTCCATAACTGGCTCTAGAATTATATTTTAAATGTTTATTCTTACAAGGAGAAAACACTTATTTGAATAGACTAATATTTTAAGTTTTTATATAAATACACATTCCCTAGTTTTATTAAACTGTGTATCAATATTCTAATAATGTGCATTTAAAAAGTCTTTCTATAAAATTAGAAATGTTTGGGTTAAACCCAGGAATTTTAGCCTGTTAGCAGAGCTTGTTTAAGAAGCAGTTAAGAGCTTGTTTAACCTTTTTTGAGGACTAGGCATATGACATAGTCTTCCCTGCTTCCCCCCGCCCCCGCCCACCACATTATCATTTCTTTCATTTCTTTAAACCCTTACTTCAACTCTCGAAGGTAAAGTGTGTTGTTTCTGTTGTAGGGATGAAGGAATCTGAGCCTCAGAGAGGTTAGGTAACTTGTCTGAAATCTCAGAACGAGTGATCAGAGTTGTTAGGTAGCAGAATCTAATCTCTTCTATGCAAAACCCTTTCTACTTTATTACAATAAATTTAGAACTCCTTAACTCAAGCATTTCTCCTTTAACAACAGTAAAAATTAAAAAATCTGTTTTAATGATATATTTTGTATAAACGTTAAACAAATGCAGAAGAAACATTTTAAAGAAAATTATATATAATATTGTATATTCGTCAATTCTGATTCTATCAACATTACAGTACCAGTAATTGCAGTGTTTAATTAGAAACAGTTTTAGCCGAGAATCCTTTAAGATCATTCTTTAGTAGAAAACATTACAAAGTAATTATTCCCAGTCCATATATGAGAAAAATGAGCCAAAAATAGGTTAAGGAACCTCCCCAGGTCATACAGGGAGGTAGAGGATACCAGTTAGAACCACTGATTTTGGTTATTACAAAGTGATTGCAGCAGGCCAGAATGACAAGAAGGTCTCCATAGAATGCATTCAAATTACATTATGGACATGGCACATTTACCTCTGCATAGTTACATTTTTATAAAACAAAATAATGTCAGGATGATGGTATACAATCAGATTATAATTCCAAAGAAATCAGATAATAACTATTTGTCTAACATTTGTATTAATATTTACCTTGACGATTTCTTTTCTTGGAATGCATAACAGGACTCATTGACTTGATTTGTGACACCCAGGCCAGAGAAAATGAGATATCAGGAACTACAAACTCTTTTTAATTCAATGCCCAGTGGGGGTTGGGAGTGGGAATTGGCTCTATTGTTGACTCTTACATAAACTCATTGTAGCTGTCTGGTCTTCATTAATTCACAAGCACTTACTGAGCACCACATGCCAGGCCTATGCTAGGTGCTGGAGAGGCTAAGACAGGGACAAGGACAATCCATGCCCTTGAGGAGCTCACGGCTCAGGGCTTTGACTACCAGACTCTCTGTTTAGCCGTGTCTTAGGGCTTTAAGAGTCAGCCTTGTTCCTTCTGGTCACTATCATCTTTTACTTTTCCTTCTAACCTAAAGCAGAACAGAATAGAGTAACATCAAAACTGTTACCCATTGGACTTGCAAAGCATCAATTTTCATAAAACTTTACTGAACCACAAACCCCAATGAAATGAACAAAACTGAGAAACTAAATATTCTCATATCACTGCAAGATGAAAACGATAAGTTTTTAACTAAATTGTTAAATATCTTACATATATGAGGATCAAATAAAATTCTATGTAATGTTCAACCAGTTGGTCATACTAAACACACTTTTGGACATTTATAATAAAGAAAGAAATACTTTGCATTTTTAAAACAAGCTTAATAACTTAAAGAAAATTTAAAATGTTCTTTAGAATTAGCACCACCATATAGAGCTAAAGAGTAACTTGGCTTATTTGCACCTATAGAAATTCCTTCCTTACTTATTAACACCAATGAAATTGTTCATGAAATTGTTCCCTTCCTTTTCTCATAAAAACCCTTCACTCCCTCATTTGAACACTATTTGGATTCCTGTCTGAATCAATGTTCCCTCATGCTTCCTGTTAGATTTCAAATAAATGCTTGTTCCGTCTCACTTCGGCCATTTATTTTTAGGTTAACAGATCCAGGCCATTTCCATCTTTGGTGCCTCCATCTTTCAGCTGTGGGTCATTTTTCCTGATCTTTGAGATTATGTTATTTTCTTCTTTGGATTTTCTCTTTGGTTTTTCTGGGTGTTCTCATGATCATACCAAAGTAATATATACAGCAGTCTTACAACAATGCCTGGCTTGTGATAAATACTCAGTGAGTGTTAGCTATTATCATCATCATCATTATCATTATCATTATAAAGGTATTTTGGAAGCGCTCAAAGAAATTCCATTGTGATTCCATTTGTCTGGAGCTCTAAGGACTCTCCAATTTATCTTTGTGTCTTTTATTTGAAGAGAAACCAAAAAAAGTAGACTTAGCCTATGTGAATTATAAAAACAATAATTTTACAGGAATCAGAAAGCTCTGATTTTAAGATCTTTCCTTTCTCCATTGGCTTTTGCATCCCTCAGCTGATTATCCTGCAGAACACACCATGTCCTGCTGTGAAGTTTATGAGGCAGCCTTGAAATTATAAGAAAGATCTTTCCTTCCTGGGTTTGAGACCCACACATGTGAGGCTGCAGGCATTTTAGATCCCTCGGGTGAATGGACCAAACAATAAACCAAAACCATGAGATAAATGCTTTAAACATCATCTACTTTTTCATGTAAATTCCCCATTATTAGTCATCAAAAGTCACAGGTCCCATGTAAGTATTTCAGTATTTCTGCAGTGCTAAAAAAAGCAGTAGTAGACATGGCTATAACACATGCAACATTTATAATCTAATGAGGAAGACAACTAAAAGAAACAACAAATAAAAGCATCTTCATCAGAAACATACTATACCAACAAATTATAGGGATAGAAATGATACTAGGCAATTAGTGACCACTAATTTGAGAGTAAACATTTATTAATTGTTTATAATATAGCAGACGTTGTTCTAGACACTGAAGATATAGCAATAAGCAAAAAGACAAACGTGCTTTCTCTTAATGGAGTTTATATTCTTAAGGGTACAGATAGATAATAAACAGATATATAATATGTCAGGGGTAATAAGTGCTATATGTCAGGGGTGATAAGTTCTATGAAGAAGAACAAAGCAGGGCAATGGATAGAGGATCACTGGGATGGGCCAGGGCTAAGGGCTGCTATGTCATCAAGAGAGGTCAGGGAAGCCAAGACTTTAACGTGTATCATTTGAGCAGAGAGCTGAGATAAGAAGGTTGCAGGCAGAGGCAAAGGCAAGTCCCAGGGAGGAAATGTGTTTGGAAGTGTCCAAGGAAGAGCAAGGAGGCTACTATGAATAGAGCCAAGTGAGCAAAGATGGGAGTGTGAGTTGATAAGGGCAGAGCAGGGAGGTGATGCAGGCTGAGCAGGCCATAGTAAGCCCTTTGGATTTTATTCTTAGTGCAATGAGAGACTGCTGGAGGGTTTGGAACCAGGAGAGAGACAAGCCCTGACTTCCCTTTGAGAAGGATTACAGTGGCTGGCTGCTCTGTGAGAAGAGACTGTAGGAAGAAAGGAAGGAAGCAGGGAGACGAGTTAGAAGGTATTTGCGTTAATTCAGCCAAGATATGATGATAGCTTGGCCCAGAATGTTAGCAGAGGCGGTGGCAAGAAGGGAAGGATGCTGGACATGTTTTGATGGTATTGCCAACAGATTTGCTGATGGATTGGAGGAAGTTGAGAGGAGTCGCCATTTCCTAGAGCGGTGAATCCTCATCAAATGGATTAATCGTTTAAAAAGGTTTCTGCGATGAAATTGTGATTAAGGGTAAAACTAATAACGCAAATATAAGTGAACAACAGAGAACTGGCAAAACTGAACTGGTTTTAAGCAAAGAAATTATGAAGAAAACTATACGAAATAAAAATTTATACCCACTGTTGTCAGCAATGAGCCTCATCCTAAGCGGATATTGTTCCTTGAGCTCTTTAGCAAGTGATAGTATGTAGCCATTATAAATAATATATCATGCCACCACGATTTTAAAAATAAACATCAGGAGTTTTAGTAATATCATAGTTAAGTAAAATTAAATTTTGTATTAAAAATAAATTTAAACATCTTTACAATATTCTCAGCAGTTTCGGCTTTATCATGTCCTTTTAAAATCTAATTTTGGTGCACTTTTTTGTAGCGTGTGTGTATTTCTGTGTAGAGAGAGAGAAAATGAACATAATTTACAAATAAAAATACACATACAAGTAACGCACTTATATTTACGTTATTAGTTATCTGTTGTTCACTTATATTTGCGTTATTAGTCACAAGCATTTTCAACTGATGATCAGAAGTCATTGTAAATATAGAAGGTGTTGAAAACCCTAGCATAAGAAAACAAAAATTTTAAGAGTTTAATTTGGGAATAGGAGTTTACTGGGGTTCAAGATAAAGGGGAGAGGCAAGTACCTGATGGCAGGGATATTAATTCTAATTTGCAACTGTGTGATGCTTGACATTTGCCAGGGATCTATTTGCCAGGGATCGGATTCCAACCTCATGTCAACTCTGTGAAGTCAAGTCAGGAAAGGTGTTACCTGTTTTTCATAGGGAGCGAATTGAGACTAGGGTTGAGATACTCTCTCGAACTCACTCGGATAGAAAGTGACAGGACCAGGATTCACATTAGGGCTTCTGGCTCTACAGTCAGCTCTCTGTTAAGACACTCAATAAATATATTTGATAAATTAAGTGCTTACTCTTGCTCGAGCATTGTCCTAAGTGGCGTGGCGGCATCTGAAGGAGAGGGAAAGTCACTCCCTCTATTTGCATGTAGCCTTCAGTCTGGGACTAAGGACATTAAACAGATGCCTGTGAAACCGTTTACTACATTTACCAAGCAATGTACTTATAAAAGTGAAATAATAGATTTAACTCATAAGGATTCAGGGGAGGAAAAATAACATAAGTCATTAGAGCAAGGGTTAATGGGTAGAATCGGGCTCCTTGGATGGTAAGAAGTTCCCAGTTCAAACTAACTTAAGTAAAGGAGAAAATTTGCTGGCTCACAGTTCTGTTAACTACCAGCTACTAGTATGGGCTAGCAGGGCACAGATGATGTCACCAGGAATCCATGCCTCTCCATCCCCAACACTGCTTTTCTCTGCCTTAGTTTTATTCCCAGGCATCGGCCATCTGGCCAGAGAAGCTCCTGGCTAAATTCTACAAGCTTGGCCCTCACAGTGGAAAAGGAAGCACTTTTTTCTTAATGACACCAGCAAAGCAAGGCTCTCCCAGGCGTGGGTTTTGAGCCTGTCTCTGAACCAATCTCTGTGGCTGGTGCTGTTCTCTGATTGGACAGGCCTGGGTCACACGCCCGGTCTTGGGTAGGGATGGGGCCAGCTTCACCTGAATAGCATGAACTGAGTATGGAGA
Source organism: Pteropus alecto (assembly GCF_000325575.1). Lineage (NCBI taxonomy): Eukaryota > Metazoa > Chordata > Mammalia > Chiroptera > Pteropodidae > Pteropus > Pteropus alecto. The sequence goes on from NW_006442484.1 coordinate 64,411,140, forward strand.
GGGTTTCCTCAAAGATAAATAGAGGTGTCCCCACTAGAAGGGAGAATGGCTGCCAGGAGGGCAAAACAACAGAGGATCATTACAACCGCATAAGATTAAAGAAGGAAGTAATTTTGTTCCAAAATTTGAAGGGAATATTTGAGTTTGTTTTTAATTTTACAGATTTCCAAAAGAGAGTTGGTGCAGAAGGTTCATGATACACAAATTATCAAAATTATACTTAAAATTATACTTAATTTTTCCTTTCCTTTAAGTCTTAAGGACACTCTTCATGCAGTGATGCCCTGCGCTGAGACTCATCATGTCCTTATGGTGCCTTTTCTGGTCTCCACCCTCCTGGTCTTCTTACTCTGGAGCCCCCAAAGACAGCCTTTCAAACTGCCTCCCGGCCATTCCTGGCCTTTTGTGGAGACTTCTCCCCTTTAAGGCTGCTTTTACTGACCTAATAATAATCTACTTTTGAAGATGTAAGAGACAGTCCTCAGCCCTACCCACTCTCACTCCCCTAGACACCCCAAGTTTGGCCCTGACCTCTTTTCAAGTTCGTGTTTTCTCTTTTCCACAGAGGTTTGCAATTCTTCCTTTAAGAAACACCCACTACTCCCTATTACGCTTCAACAATCCTTCATTGCATGCTCTTTATCCCTGCCTTCTACCAATCACATCCCTGGGCCCTGCTGACCCCTTGTGGGACTTTGAATTTTAGAGAATGGTGACATGCTGCAAAGTCCTGCTCTAGAAGGCAGAACCTTCCATTTCCTGCTCCTCCCGTGGCCTTTATCTCTCCGGTCCTCCTCTCCTATAACTCTGAAGCGGAGATGATAAGATTCCCAGAGGAAAGCGTTTGCAAAGTGCTCTGAGTGCTTTGATGAAATTGATTGGGTAAATGGAAACATGTTTTTTGCAACTGCCCTCATCTATAAGAAAAATAACTTATACAAATACAAGGACTTGCCATATAACAAATAAAGATCCTTTGTAATTTTGAACATTATTTCATGAGAGATTTTTTTTCCAGCAGTAAAAAACCAGAATGCTTGATTTTAAATGTTTAAAAAATAAATAACGTTTGATACCTTTAAAGCAGTGTACTTTTACTATCAATGATCGAATTAACGTTTTGTTTAATTTTTCTAGCTTCTCTTTTGAAGGGTTTGAAACACGCCAATATTGTGCTGCTGCATGACATAATCCACACCAAAGAGACGCTGACGTTTGTTTTTGAATACATGGTGAGTTGCCCCAGTATTTCACAAAGCATGAAGAAAAGCCTGGTGCTTGTGTAATGAATCTGTTAATATTTTATGGCATGATAAAACTTTCATTACAATGTGGAAAGCGCCATGGAAATTTTCATTATTGTGATTAACAGAGCCTATTGTTCTTATGCTTATTCTTTAGTCCTGCTTCTTTTACCCACTATCTTTGCTGTCTTTTTTGCCCTCACAAGCAATAATAAATAAGCACTTTGAGTCTGCCTCCTAGATAAAACTTTTATACTTTCTAAAATCTATTTTTAATCACTATCTGAGCAGAACTCAACATTTTTATCATTGATAACGAAGACGTAACTCACAAAGTTTTAAAAAATTATATTCAAGTTCACTAAAGAAAAACTCATTTTTGTATTTTCGAAAGGAAAAATGATTTAAATATTAGCAGATATAAATCATAAAGTATGTGTACTTGGCTTGCCTTCAAGGAAAGCGAAAAATCTCTGTGTCATTGTGTTCAGTGACAGTCATTTTAAACTGAGGATCTCTTTGTGCTGAGTAACAACCTTCCTTCTAAGAGTTAGAAAGACACACTGAGTTTGACTTAAACAGTGGGATCTCAGAAAACCTGGTTATGTGCCTTTTGCACCTATTCTCAAAAATCCTGAACTTCGTAATACCAGTGACAGTCACGTCTATGGCCTGCTTTAGGATACTGTTCAAGCACCACTAACATCAGTTTCTCCACCATTTCATGTAGCACACAGACCTGGCCCAGTACATGTCTCAGCACCCAGGAGGGCTTCATCCTCACAACGTCAGGGTGAGTACTTTGAGGGTCAGGGCTCTCCTCTGGCTTGTCCGCAGCAGGAAATTTTTTAAACAGGCTGCCATCACAAAGCCGAGTCCCAGGACGCTAAATAAGAAGATGGCCATCATTGATATTCTAGAGATAAGTTAAAAAAAAGAAAAAAAAAAGAGTTGCCCCTCATGATATAAAGCAATGTTTAACTATTTTCTGGGCAGCCTAACCTTGTCAGTCATTGCCATCATGTAAACGTCTCTTTAAAAGTATAAACCAATTAGAAAGAATTGCATTAAAAGGAAAAAAGTGAAGCTAGGCCATCATAAAATAAATACTTTCTTCGTGGCAGACTACTGTGGTCTGTGATAAAGTTTGTGTTGTATGTATAGTTCTCCACTAGAATTAGCAAACAAACTAACTACCTTTTTTAGATCTTAATCAGTTACCTTTTTTGCCTGTTCTATCAGATCCTATTATATATGGGACCAACTTTCATTTTTCCAGTCATTATAACAGAAATCATAACAAACTCTTAATTAGCTGTAATTCTACATCTGTTATAAATTTCAGAAATCATTCGTATTTCATACTTTTTACTCCCTAAGGTTTTATTGACACCAATTAATCAATTGGCCCTTAACCATATGAGGTTTGTATATCATGTACTCATTTGTTTAACTAATATTTATGTATTTATTTATTCGTTCAAGAAATATTTATTGAATACTTAGTACTATATTAAGTTTTGAGGTTTCACTAATGAATAAGTTGTGTTTCTTGTTTTCAATGTGCTTAAAGCCCGGTAAGATATGTGGACTTAAATAGCCAGTGAGAAGCAAAGGGATAAAGGTAATGATAATAGGAATATTATGCGAACGCATAATAAGGGGCCTAATCTGCTCTTGGAGGCAAGGGGGAAAGGTCTGAAGACACAGGGTTGAGGAGAGTAAAGGAATTTTAAAATAGCTATTGGAGAATGGGATAGAGAACTAACTAAGGAAACTGAGAGGGTTCACTAGTATATTAAAGACTCTGGTAAGAAAACCATTAAATGATCTGCATAATCATGGGATTTTTTTTTTTTTTTAAATGGCAGTGCTTAGCAATTTGAATTGAAGAGCAGAGAAAGTAGACAGCTGGATTGATTCAGAGTTAGGGTTTTGCCAGATATGTGAGAGGGAAAGACAGTTGGGCAAGAGAATTGAGGAAATTGTCAAGAGAGGTTAAAATGATGATCAGCGGCTTCTAAACTGGGTCTAATCTGAGGAGAGGAAGTGAAGATAGGCAAGTTGCTGATAACTAGGGAGAGAGCAGAAGAGTCAGTGCTGATTAAATAGAAGAACAGTTGAAGAAAAAATGACTGGAAAAAAAAAAGATTTTCAGGCTTATGTGACTGTTACATCCCAGATATTGTTCTAAATGCTTAGAAGGACAAAAAGACATAGAAGACATAATTCCTGTCCTCAAGACACTTGTATACAAGTCAAGATGAAAGAAATATACACCAGTATTATTCCAAGACATGTGTGAATAATGCCAGGTAAGAAATAAGACCTAGTATTGTAGATGTGCAAAGAAGTAAAATATATCTTCTCATTTTAAGAGGCTTCGTTAAGCCAGAACTTTAAAAATGCATTGTATTTCAAGAGGCTGGAATAAGGGAAGATGTTACAGGAAGAAGGGATATTTTCAACCAAGGTACAGAGCAGGGAAGTAGAGGATAGGATCCCAGGAAGAGGACCCCAGGGTCATGGATTTTTAGGGTTAGAGGGCCCACAGTGGTTTTCGGCCTTCAGGTTCTGACCGATTACTAGATTATGAAGTCAATTTGGTGATTAGCAACCAACATTTTGAAAAATGAAAAAGAACGAGTGAAAAGAGAATAAAAAATATTAGGGTGCATTACGCTTAGTAAGAATAAGTATTATTTTGTGCAACTTTTGTTCCAGTTGAAACTGTACTTATATCTATGTATGTATATGACTACTGGGCACTTACATAGTACTTGACAGACTTACTGTCATTGCAGTCGAAAAAAACTTTAAAAACATTGGACTGGTCTAACTTCCTCATTTCACAGAATTAGAATCCAAGGTTTGAGGACAAACATTTTGCCTGAGGGTATAGAACCAGCTTTTGCCATTGTTAAATATGATTTTGGGGGTTAAGATTCTTTTCCACTAGTGCCATACTGCATTTCTCATCCTGTTGCCCTGGAATATAGAATATATTGGTGGAATGGGTTACATAAGTCTGGGAAAATAGATTGGGTAGGAGTCTTACTTTCCAAGATGTGGACTTTATTCCTTAGACAGTAGAGTCATTAGAAAGGTTTGAATGAAGAGAGAATGACATGATTGGAAGGAAATTTATGTAACTGTGGTCTGTGGGTTGGCTTGAAGAGAGGAAAAGGAGTCAGGGATTCCTGTTAGGAGTTTGACATGGCCTAGTCCAGTGCTTCTCAAAGTGCAATGAACGGACAAATGACCTGGGGTTCTGACTTAGTAAGTCTGGGGTGAGGCCTGAGCTTCTGTTTCTAACACGATCCAAGGTGCTAGATGCTGCTGATTGAGGATGAAACTTTGAGTAGCAAAGATCTAGGTAGGAAGTAATAAGGCAAAAAGAAGAAGGAGGAGGAGGAGGAGGAAGGGGGAGGGGGAGGGGAGGAGGAGGAGAAGAAGAAGAAAAGAAAGAAAGAAAAAAAGAAACAAGACAGACATAAACATAAATTTAGAAATAGGTGAAGGTCTTTAAGAAAAACAGCTATCTCATAGTTCTGTATCTTTCAAAGACAGTTCTTTATACCACATCATCTTTGTTAAAATAATTGGTTTAGGTCCTTTCTCCACATTAGTCCCTAATCCTTCAGGAGTAATGATTCAAATAATAATTATGTATTGAGGAGGAAGAAGAAGAAGAAAAAGAAGAAGGAGGAGGAGGAGGAGGAAGAGGAGGAGGAGGAGGAGGAAGAGGAGGAGGAGGAAGTAGTAATAAGGACTAAATGGTAGTGAAGGTAAGAATGGAAAGGGATGTGAAAAATGGAAACAAGAAAGAGTTCATCCAGGACATGGTGACTCAGTGGGCATGAGGAGGAGATGAGGCTGGACATAACTGATTTTGAGTTTGATCGACCAGGAGAATTATAGCTCTATTAATAGAGATAGGAGAAGTTGGTTTGGAGAGGAAGAGGAAGAGTTCTGTCTTAGACATGAGGAGCTCATAGTTGGGATAGCCAAAGGGAAATGAGCAGCAGGCAGCTGAAGAGGAGACTGGTGCTAAGAAGAGAGGTGTGAGCTGGAGATGCAGATTTGAGGGTAATCTGCCCACAGAGTTTATAGTCAAAGACGAGAGAGTGGATCACCGAAAGCACATCCAAATCTGCAAAGGTGGAATGACTGGTGACAGAAAGTTTGCCTTTAGAGGATGAGAAAAAGAACAGGACAGCAAGGGACAAAGGAAAGCAGTTTTTAGGAATGCAGAGGATCCAGGAAAATGCACATTCGCGGAAGTCAAGGGAAGAGACACTTCCAAGGAGCGTATGGTCGAGAGCGTCACAAACACCAAGAATACAGCTGAAAATCCTACTCGACTGCAAGGTCTTTGTGCATTTGTGAGGAACACACAAAATAAATAGAGGGCTGTATTAGGGGCATCTGGAGGCAGAAAGGAAGAATTTATCCAATCAAAGCAGGTGGGAGTAGGGATGAGCTCTCCACAGTAGAGGCAACAGCGAAAATGCTGGGATGCCAGAGAAGGCATGGCACATTCCAAGAACTAAAGATAATTCAGTAAGGGTGGAATTTAGAATTAACAGAGTTGGAGATGGTCAGAGATGAGACTTGAGAGGTAGGTAGGAGCCAGAGCATGAAGGGTTCAGCTATGTCATGCTATTCCATACGAGGTACCACTAAATGATTTTAAACAAGGAAGTGATAAATTCTTCTTGTAAAGCTCACTCTGATGACACTGTGGTGAATAGATTGGAAAAGGGGCAGTACTTTTTGGAGGAAATGTTATGGTTCCCCTGATGCCACTCTCTTCTTGGTTTTTTCTACTTCCAGTCCATACTCCCATCTCCTCTAGTCATTCCCTAAATGCTGGTGTCTGTTAGGGTTCCAGCTTTGGCAGTGAGGCTAGTCAGGACCACAGCAGTGCAGATGTGAGATGATGGTGGAGGAAAGTGGACATATTTGTCATCAATTATTTAGCCAGAATTAACAAGAGATAGAAGAATCAGCAATAATTTTTCTAGCTTTTAGTATTTAGATGAATAATGGTACCATTCACTGAGATAGAGAAATGAAGGGGGAAAGTAGATTTTAGAGAGATATAATGAACTAAGTTTTGGACATTCTGAGTTAGAGGTGATTAGGAAATGTCTAACTGAACTTCAGACTATGTGGGTATAAAGCTCAGGAAAGAGATCTGAGTTGGAGATAAAGATTTTGAAATCTTCAGAATACAGTTATTTGAGGCAATCAGTGGGTAAGATGGCTAAGGAAGTGTGTATAGAGATAAGAGAAGAAGGTCTAGGATGGAGCCCTAAGAATATCAATATATTAGAGATCAGAAGAGGAAGTGGAACCTATAAAAAGAATAGTGGTCAGAGAGGTAGGAGAAAAATTAAAAGATTGTGGTACCAACAGGAGAGAGCTTCAGGAAGGAAGACATGGTCAACAATGCCAAATGCTGCAAAGAGAAGAAACGAGTGGTAGCCACTGAATCTCTAGAGCAAAAGCCATTGGTAACCATGAATGATGTGACCATCGCAGAAGCCATTTTATACGGGCACGGATTTCACATTTGAGAGGACAAACAGTTGCATATAATGGCAAGACCTCCTGTGTTACCGCGGGAGTGAGGGGCTGACGTTGATTGGAAAAGCAGGTCCCTGGAGCTTGTTCACATGGGCATGGATAGAAAGGAAGCAACGGCTGCGATCCAGGTGCCCGAGTCTTGAGAGAAGGATGGAGAGTGGTGGGGAGTTGTGTGGATGATAGTGAAAAGAGGAGTAGAGGAAGGTGTAGCTGGATAGCAAGAAAGTCCAAGCAACAGGGACTTAAGGGTGGAGAAGTAATGGCTTTGAAGTGGTATTGGCGAGTCGAGAGGCAGCTGACTCCACCTTGCAGTGATCAAAGGTATGAGTTAGTTGTAGAAAAACTAGCATCCACTTCAGAATGCTAAAGGGAAGCAGCAAACCCAAGGTACCATTTAAGGAAAAGAGCTAGAAGGAAATGCATCAGAGGCTGGATGTAGGGAGTTTTTAAGCCAGCATTGAGGAGTGAAGACTAAACCGTAGAAAGGTTTGGGAGAGGAAAGAACGATGGATGCTGGGGTTAAATGAGAGGAAGCACAGAGCAGTATGGAGATGAGCTTATGGGAGGGAAAAGGAATATAGTCAGAGAGGCTTATATTTTGAGTAGTGACCACAGAAGATAGGATGGGAATCATAGTGAGGTTCGCTTGGGTTGCATTTCTAATAGAACAAGCTCCAGGAATTCCCTGATGAGTGGGAAGGGCTCGAGTCGCTGCAGGAGTTGGCTGACTGATGGGATTGTGTTCTGAGGGATTCTTAGCCCAGATGGCACTAGCCCAAAGGATTTACATTTTGTTCCCAAGAGCCTCATTGTGTTGGAAACAGAACCAACCCCTAGGGTATGGGAAACCTCTCTGGAAAAGAGTCACCCACGGTCTGGCTTGATGTTGACTGAGAAAACACCGTCAGGTTGGGTATGATTGGTGAAGCTTCAGCAGTGTGGAAAGGGATTAAAGAGTGAGTGGGTAGATTAAAGAGTTAGCGCACACTGCAGTTTTGAGAAACATGGCTGTGAAATACCGTACCTTCGCACCGCAGTGCTTTACCACTTACAAATGCTCGTAGACAGTTGTGGAGCCAGGGAGGGAAGGGACCCAGAGCAAGAAGGTGAGAGGCAACGGTTACTAATTAGTGAGAACAGTCTATCCTTGGACCTGACAGGCGTTTCAGGCTGGCCCACTGAGAAGCTCTGTCTCTGACTCAGCCAGC
>NW_006442484.1:64419207-64420323 GCF_000325575.1 Pteropus alecto
TAGCGGAATCAGGCAGGTCTGAATTGGAGACCTGTTCCTGACACTGCAGACATATTTTCAAAGTTTCCTTGAGCGCTATTTTTCTAATCTGTAGATTGAGGACAAGCATATCTTTTTCATAGGGTTGATTTGAGGATTATGAAAGGTGCTAGACATTCAATAAATGTTATTTTTCCTTCCTTCCTTCCTTCCGTCTCTCTCCTTTACGGGTCACTATCTTTCTGTCTTCTGTCCCTCACCTGTCTCCATTTCCCTCTTTCCTTAGTAATTTCCCATTGAAAAACATATACTATGGCACCTTTTGCTTTTGCCCAGAATTTAAGTTGGTTCTGTATATTGTCTGTGAACATTTATATTTATATAACCAATTGGAAGGCTTAAACGTCAGCATAGGAATTTTGTGCCTTTTTAGCTTAGTGATTTGATGAATGGAAAAATGAACAGTGAGTGTGTGTTTAAAGCACCAAGAAGAAAAAGCATTGGGAAGACTCATAGTTTCAGTGAACAACTGAAAAAGGAGTATCAAGAAATTTTAGCATTATGGCTCGTGAACTTGATGTGGGGCCTGCATGGAACCTGCACAGCCACAGCTGTGCTATGGTAGGTAAATTCCCCACGCTGCTCATTAACTTGGCTCCAATGTCACCAAGCCATTGCTGGGTCAGTACAGGTCCTAGCATCTCTGAAGTTCCTAGTTTCCAAGATGTGATGGAAAAAAAAAAGAATGGATTGATCCGCACAGCTCTCTATCTGCTATTTTGCCTGTGTCCCCAGCAATGCTGGGGCTGGCCCTTTCTGTTCTAAACTGCCAGAACATGTTCTCATTTGGCATATGTCTTTGTAAACACTAATGTTGGTGTTTGAATTCCCACTTGCCAGTGGCACTGGAAAATAGTGAAAGACACTTGGAAAACTAAGCATTGGTTTTTTTTTTTTTTTCCGTAAACTTCTATATTGGTGGGAACTTAATAATGACTTTGGTTTCTGTGTCTCATAACCACATGCAACATCTTAAAATTTAGGGCCAAAATGTGTTTTTCCCGTTGTTTTATCCTCTCTTTCTTCTTTTCTCTACTATTTATTCCTTATTCTCTCTCTCTCTCTCTCTCTTTTTTT
>NW_006442484.1:64420350-64432510 GCF_000325575.1 Pteropus alecto
GGGGCAGGGGGTGGGGGGTAGGAGGGTCTAATTTCTTTTGGTCTCCCTTCCCTCTTAATCTATACTGTATATTTCCCTTGTTTTCAACTTTGAACCTAAGACTTTAGAAATAGATTTTAAAAGATAATTGTTTCTTTATTTCCTCATACAATCTAAGGATATATTTCCCAGTCTTGTCTCCTTGTGTTTGTGTTTTTAAAAGCGTTTCATATCAGAAAGCTTGGAAAATTTAAGCAGTCGTAAACCTTAGAATATCATTTCCAGGTCAACTTTGATCTTATATGCCAAGTTCATCAGTGGGAAAAAAAATTTAAATCTCTCACATCTAAATCAATAACTAGTGTTCCAAGGGAAACTTCAAAGTTTCACTTCAGATTTTTAAGGAAGGGTAATTCCTTCAATATCAAATAAATGAGATGTCAGGAAAAGCCAGAATCCCTTTGTTTAGGACAAGGTCTATTTATTTGACTTTCCTTGTCCTTTTTTCCCCCTCTTAATATAAAATCTTCACTTTTTCTTTTTTTTTCTTTTTTTTTTTTTTTGTCTCTGAAGAGACACTTTTACTATATTCTTTCAGATGACTGTTTTTAATTTAGAGAAGAAATCAACACATAGTGGCTCAAATCTGCTTAGATAAGGTGTTCATTCCTTCCAGCTTTTCATGTTTCAACTTTTGCGGGGCCTGGCGTACATCCACCACCAACACGTTCTTCACAGGGACCTGAAGCCTCAGAACTTACTCATCAGTCACCTGGGAGAGCTCAAACTGGCTGATTTTGGTAAGCCGCCCCTCGAGTCTCCTTCTGGGCTGTGAACAACGGTGCTTTTGTGTGCAAGTGTTTAAAGCATTGATGAAGCCTGGCCTTTGAAAAAGAGAGGCCTGGGGAATGTGATGCTTTGTGAGGGTATCAGATAACCCTCTTGGAAGTGTGAGACAAGAAACAGGGAGAGATTGGTAGCTTTTTAGAATTCCATCAAGCCCCAGTCTAATCAGATTCTAAAACTTGGGCGCCCCTCCTAGCCCAATGCCATTTTTGATATAGAGACATTTGTAGAGTGAACTGGACTTGGTAGGTTTCCCTAAATCTAGGTGGATATACAAATTCTTTCAGAATAGATCAAGATTACCCAGAATGGCAGGATAAAGCACTTTACCTCAGATTGTAGGATAGACTCATGCTAGAATGGAGACTCCAGGATACCTGTTCCTGCTCACCTATGTATTTACATAGGTGTGACTGTGTGGGTACTGAACGCTTTTATCCCATCAAAGTGATGTAGATTTCGCCTAAGTATTACTGTAGCTTTCCATTTTAGCCCTTATCACAGTTTATAATTACACACGCACACACAGGCACACACACATTTATATGATGATTTTTTTCTCCTCCACTAGACCTAAGCATTATAAGGTCAGCCTGGGTCCATTTTTGCTTTTCATTGGATCCCTAGTGCCTGATACCACAGTAAGTGCTCGATAAATGTTTGTTTTAAATCTGGTTCCATGTGAGCTGAGGAAACACTCTTCTCAGTTTGGTAGATGTCAGATGATTGTCCTATAGCTCGGTACTTCATTCTGTGATAGTAGCTTTCATCTGGACATCTGGACATGTAAGCATTTAACAGACGTTCACTTATCAATTCAGACTCATCTATTAAAGTTTCTTTTTTTCCAGCTTTAGATCATGTGATCCCGTGAGATAAGTAGCTGACTGACAAAAGTAGAGGAACACTTGAAAATGACTCATCTAAGGTCCTATCACACTAATTTGGATTAGCAATCTCCACCCTTTATCTAACTGGGGACTCCTGGACAGCAAAAATAAAGGTGGACACATGAGTTGGGAACTGGGTTCCATCGTTTTACCACAGACCTAAAATTACAGAGGTGTAAACATACTAGAAGCTTTCTCTCACCTAACTCTCTGAACTAAGCAGTTAGAACTCATCAGATGGCCCCATGGTATTTTGGCCCACGTTCCTTCTGTCCTGTGGCCCCACCATCCCTGGGGGATTTGCTCCAACTGCATATTTCGAGATGGCTGCCACCCCCTTCTCATTACAGCCTGGAGGAAGGAGAAAAGGGAAGAACACTTAACCCCTCCATTATGTGCATGATCTGGAAGTTCACACATCACTTCTGTTTGTATCATAGAGGGAAGAATTTAGTCACGTCGTGATACTTAGCTGCCAGGAAGGCCACATCTAGCTGCAAAGTAGGCCAAAATTTGAGAAATTCACTTGCTGAAGAAGTACACAAGGATCAAGGTAGTGAAGTAGCTCTATGAGAAGCACCCAGAGTTTGTGTATCATTTTTAAAGTATTGTTTACTCCGCCAGTTATACTGTCCTTAGTAGAATGTGTTATTGTGGCTCTCCAGGAAACCCCGAGACAGTGAGTTCTGTGCTTCTCTCCTTTGGTCAGGTCTTGCTCGGGCCAAGTCCATTCCCAGCCAGACTTACTCTTCAGAAGTTGTGACTCTTTGGTACCGCCCTCCTGATGCCTTGCTGGGAGCCACTGAATATTCCTCTGAACTGGACATATGGTAAGAGCTAGTGCCAAAAAAATGAAGCAAATGTAGATCATCCTACCCTTGAGGGTTATTACTTTATTATATGTGTCACATTCTTTAAAATTTAACATTTATTATTATTATTATTATTATTATTATTATTATTTATTATTATTATTATTATTTTAACATTTTACTTTTTATTTTTCCCCCTCCCCTCTGGTAACCACTAGTCCATTGTCCATGTCCATGAGTCTCTGCTTGTTTGTCCTGTTCATTTGTTGCTTTTTAAGTGATATCATGTGATTTTCAGCCTTTTCTGTCTGTTTTATTTCACTTAGTATGATTATTTCAAGGTCCATCCATGCTGTTGCAAATGGCAGTATTTCATCTCTTCTTATGGCTGAGTAGTATTCCATTGTATATATGTACCACAGCTTCTTTATCCAGTCATCTATTGTAGGAAACTTTGGTTGCTTCCATGTGCTGGCCACTGTGAATAATGCTGCTATGAACTATATGTGTCACATTTTTAATAATAATCCTAATGACAACCACATTTGTCTACAGAAACATAAAGTGCTTTCAAATACATATCTCATTTGATTTCTCCAATCTATCTGCAAGTTTTTACAGTTAAAGAAACTGAGACTTGGAGAAGTCTTGCCCAAGATTTCTTCTGCATCCTGAACTCTTTCTGTCACGCCTCTTCTCCTAGCTCTTCTCTTCATTCTCTTTATCTTTTCTTCTTGTTTTCAGAGAAACACACATACACTCCCAAACCACAGATACACACACGCACATGCACACACACTCTCATACTTATGCACTCGTCTGCACATGCATGCTCACACGTGCCCAAACACAGTTAAGAGCTTGGTGAAAAAAAAACATAAAAACCAAGATTCAGGAGGCCTGATTTTTATACCACTTCTATTTCTAATCAGTTACTCTGGATTATGTTATCTTGAAAAAGTCATGTATCCTCTTTGTGTCTATGTTTTTCCATTTTTAAAGTGAGGGTAATAAACTCTCCCTGTGGGGGTTTAAGTGAGACTGTAATGCAAGTATAAGAACCAGATAGATGCTGTCAAATAAAACCACGTTGTTAAGGAGGCTCTTGGATTAATGGGATGCGGTGACGAGTGTGGGGTTTCAGGCACTCGTCATTCCTAGAGCAGCAGCATTGTTACCTAGATCTTATTCCTAAAATATCCCAGTCATTTGGGGGCCACAGTTAGATGTGTGGTGACTTTGCAATCATAGCCACCTCCTCAGAGGTAACAAAATATACGAACATCTTTCAAGACCTTAGAAGGTCATCTATAAACAGAAGGCTCTGTTTTTAAAAAAATCAATAATAGGTTTAAAAAAAACTTAAACAGAATTCTAACAGGCTAAACTAAACTTTTGGATTTCCCAAAGAATTGAGAAAGGTCGCAGAAATTTTCCTCTGCAGCGTATCTGGAGTCATTGATTTTCCAATACCTGGGGCCATTCTGGAAGTATCACCTGTCAGTCAAAAGCCCCCTGACACTGTCAGCTCTCATTGCTGTGCACCGTCGCTTCAGAGGCCTTCCATGGGCTCTGGCTTTCTCAGCTTTTAATGATCCCCTCTAGTTGTGCTTCACAGACAGTGAAGCTTATACTCATCACTTTTAAACTTTGTTTCATTATAGAACATTTAAAACATTCAAGAATATGTATAACATATATATACATAAGTGATTCTCAGCCAAGGTCTATGTTGCTTCCCAGGAAGTTTGGCAGTGTCTGGAGACATTTTTTTATTTTCACAGCTAGGTGGGTGGTGCTACTGGCATCTAGTGGGTAAGAGGCCAAGGATGTTGCTAAATATCCTATAATGCACAGGGCAGCCCCCCTCCAAACAAGTATTTATCTAGTCCAAAATGTCAATAATGTCAAGATTGAGAAACCTGATGTAGATTAAGAAACATAATAAAGTGAGCTCCACAAATCCACTACTCAATGTAACAATTAGAACATAAAAACCAATATTGTCACATCTTCTTGTGTCCGTTTTTCATTAACCTGCCCCTCACCACAGGAGCTTCTATACTAATTTTTTTCTCTTCTATCATTCTCTTACCCCTTTTAAAAACAATATTTTTACATTTTAAAATGTATTCTTAAAAAGATTGTTTGTTCTACCTGCTTTTGTGTTTTTATAAAAATAGTATTATATTGTTTTTAGTCTTCTGTGACTTTTTTTTCACTTAATATGGTTCTAAGATTCCTCTACATTGATCTGTGTACCTATACTTTATTTCCTGTTGATAAACATTTTATTTAGTTTGGTTTTTTGTCTTGTTTGTCTTTGCTACTATGAATGCACTTGGTATTAATGCTTAAGGATTTCTCTAGGGTACTTACTTAGGAGTACATTTGCTGCGTCACAGGATTTAGGAATGTTCACCTTCATAGAACAGTGACAAATTGTTTACCAAAGTGGTTGTAATAATTTATTCACCAACAGTGTATTATAATCCCTTACCTATATATGTACCACTTTTTTAATAACAGATTTCTTAATTCTTGCTAATCAAGTGGGTAGAATGGTATCATCTACCATTTGTGATCTAAATTTGCATTTTTCTAATTACTACTGACATTGGACATCTTTTCCTGGATTATTTGCCCTTTGTTTTTTCTCTTCTATGAAATACCTGTTTATTTTTTTAAATTATTTTCTTTTGGTTTCTCAGTCTCTGTCTCTGTCTATCTCTCCCTCTCTCTCCTTCCCTTTCTGTATTGATTTATAGGAGTACTTATATTCCAGATACTAATCTTTTATCAGTCGTATGTGTTACAAGTAGTCTCCCCAGTTCATGGCTTATGTTTTTCAACAAAAGTTCTTAATTTTAATATTACTGATCTTATCAGTCTTTTCTTTTATGGTTAGCCCTTTTGTTTCTTGTTTATAAAATCCTTTCCTTACTGAGATCAGAATGATATTGTCTAATACATTCTTTTAAAAGTCGTAAAGTTTTTCCTTTCACTTTAACTCTTTAATACATTGAAAATTGACTTTTGTATTTGCTGACCAAAGGTCTCATCCCAATTTCTTCAGCGATCTGCTATGGCAATCTCTTGTAGATCAAGTTTCCATAAATGCGTTGTTCTATTTCTGTGCTCTCTATCCTTTTCCACTGGGGTCAATTTATCTGTCCCTGTACCACTTTATTAATTTCTATAGCTTTATAATAAAACTTGATATTTGGTAGGACAAGTCTCTCCACTTATTCTTCCTCAGGAGTATGTTGGCTATTTTTCGTATAAATTTTAGATTCAGTGTTTCAAGTTTCATGAAAAGTCCTAATGAGATTTTCATTCAAGTTTTATTCAAATCATAGAACACTATGAGGATAATTAACACTTTTGTAATATTGTGTTCCAAATGTTAAGCATAGTGTATCTCTCCATCTTTTGTGTTTTTCTTTAATGCCTTTTAGTAAAGTTTTAGAATTTTCTCTCTAAGGTCTTACATAACTAGAGTGAAGGTCTTTGTAAGTCTATTTCTGTTTATTCTTTCTTATGGTTCTTGCATATGGTATCTTTTTTTTTCATCTGTGTTTAGTCATTTTTGACAGTGATATTCTAGTTTTCCTTGGAATTTCATTCATGGGATTTTTTTGAAGGCCTTGAATGAGGTGGGTTATCTCAAAGAGAATTTGCATTTAATTCTGCTAGGTGCATTAATAAAAAAATTTATTATCGTATCTTACATACATGTTGGTCTGCCACCCAGACCTTGATTTCTTAATACCATTCCCTGCTAAAAAGAACTAGGACTTTTTGAAGAAATGGCCGATTCTAAGGCTAGGGCAGAGAAAGTACAAAATAGGTCAGGGACTTGTCGGGCCGGAATATTTTTTTGACAAAGTGATCAAAAATGATGAGAATATATCAAAAGGACACTGGAAGCAGCTTGAAGAGACTCCCACTAGCCAGAGGTGGTAATATTTGAGCATCAGTATAAATAGGGTAATGGATAATAACCCATTGAATAAAATAAGACTATATAAATTTGTATTAAAGATAGCTACCTGGTAGATAGTTAAGAAGGGAAGCTCCTTATAGTAGAATGCCAACTAATAATTGGAGAAAAGGTGATGGATTTAGAAAATCACTTTTTTTGTAATACAATAGTAATTGATTCAAACAAGTATCATCAATGCTAAACTAGAGAAGAAAATTCAATGAGGAATAAGATATTTACATAGTCTCAAAGTACCTCTCTACAAATTGCTTATTAATTACAAAAAGAAAAATAGTAACTTTGTAGTAGAAAAACTTGGCAGATACTACTTTAACCAAGTAATTAGAGTTAATATTATCAATAATAGGACTCTCTGACATGTGTACCTCCTAATATGATGCACTGAGAAGGATATAATATCACTTAAGTTTTCCTGCAAAAAAAGCATAACCTGAATCAAATCATGAGGGCACATCAGATAAACTCAGTTTGAGAGACATTTTACAGTGTAACTGGCCTTCACTCTTTAAAAGGGTTGTAGGGGAGGAAAAATTTTTCCCTATCTCCTTAGGTTCAGTAGATGGGCCTGCAAAGTAAACTGACAAAAAAGGTGGCCGCGCACAAGAAAAAAAAAAAAAAAAAAAAAAAAAAAAAAAAAAACAGATTAACAGGAGAAAAGCATACAAATGTGACTTGATATTAAAAATATTATATGGCACAGGGAAGGTGGCTCCCTAGAAAGAAGAGAAACCCTCCAAAGAAGCCGCTAGGCTTAGAGGCTGTTATACCATTCTGACAAAGGACAATGCATTTGTAGAAGAGACAAGACAAAAGAAAGGGGCTTCTGGACTTTTCAAGGGCCATAAATTGTGGGGAGGTAAATCTGTGGGGGACCCTAATAGTAGATAAGTGTTACTAAGCAAGGTTTTTTTGATGTCGGTTCTTCTTGGTGCCATCTCTATCTCTGGTGATAAGATTGTTCTCCCCTCTTGGTATGGAAAGGCGGGAAAGGATGAGGAGACATCTTCCCAAGGGGAATTTATGCCCTACTCTCAGGCAGAAAGGGGGAGGCAGAGAGCTCATCCTGTGTTTGCTTTTTCTCGATGGCTTTCGGCTCAAAATAATCCTTACGTCAGAGTGGCATATTTGGAGGTGGCATTTTCTGTTTCCCTAGTTTTAAAACGCAAATAAAGACTGAGGAACTGTTCCAGACTAAAGGAAACTAAGGGACATGCCAGCTAAACACAATGCACAGTCCTAGATGGGATCTTGGGAGAAAAGGAGCTCAAGAACACGACTGGAATGATAGGTGAAATTTAAACATGGACTATGAATTAGTGAGTGGTATTGGAGCAACGTCGAATTTGATAATGCACTGTTGTTTTGGATTTTGATAATTGCACTGTTGTTATGTAAGAGAGTGCTTTTGTTCTTAGAAAATATATATGGAAATTTTTAGGGATGAAGACTCATGGTATCATCAACTTATTCTCCACTGCTTCAGAAGAAATAGATGATATGATAGGCGGACAGACAGATCGATATCCGGCGTTTACATTGAGATGCCCCTTCCCCCGTTTTTTTGTTTGTTTGTTTGTTTGTTTTTTCTTTTCAGAGTGATTAGAGGCCAAGTGAGCAGGGAGAAGATTTCCAAATGACAAAGGAAGAAAAGGAAAAAAAATTCCTATTTTGCTAGGCCATGCAACTTCATAGGGTTCAAAATGAATGCCTTTTAGGAGGCCGATGACAGTGGGTGAGCGTTAGAGCCTTTGTCTTAAAGAAACTAATTATGGCATGGTAGTGTAAGAGCCTCGTATTCACAATGAGCCCTGGTAGCAGCAGGGTCAGTGGGAGGCCCAGAGCAAATGATTAGATTATGGAAAAGCCGTAAGTAGGGCATATTGGTTATTTCCAGCACTTACAACCAAGGCTCTCTAATCCCTCATCATCTTTTCTTCTCTTTCTGCTACCCTTTCAGACCTTAAAAGATCTCATTAGTAACTTCGGTGAGAAAAACTCAATGTTTTAGTATGATTACACTGTTATGTTTTTGTTTTTACTTTTTCATATTGTGTTTAAATTTATATAACATAAAATTTACCATTTCAACCATTTCAAATGTACAGTTCAGTGGCACTAAGTACAGTCATATTGTTGTGCAGCCATCAGCACTATCCATTTCCAGAACATATTATCATCCCAAACTGAAATTCTGTACCCATTAAACAATACTCCCTATCATTCCCTCCCCACAGGCCCTGGCAACCACCAATCTAATTTTTTCTGTCTCTACGATTCCACTCTTCTGAGTATCTCATAAACTGGAATCATATAATATTTGACTTTCCATATCTAGTTTATTTCATTCATTCTAATGGTTTCGAGGTTCATCCATGTTGTGGCAAACTGGGTTTTAAAGAAGGATTTATTTGGTACACAAAGTCCTCTTCAAAACTGATTTCAGGCAGCTGCGACTTTTAGGACTACAGAAAGTTGTTTCTGCCTGAGAGATTGCAGATATTTCGCTGCAAACTTCCAAATATAAAGAGTGGCCCAGGGAAAAGCAAATGGAAATGTCATGTAACTGCCGCATACAGTATTGCATCGTTCTGCACTAACTTCAACAGTTAAAAATGAAATACTGATTCATTTCTCCCAACAACAGTTTTATATGCTCCTTGCACCTCCGAAAACCTGAAACTCCTAAGATGGTTTATTTCCCCAGTGATTGCCTAAGGAATCTGAGGAATCTTTTTCTCTCTTATGGAAGAATTTGTTCATGCTCAGAATAGAGAAAAGGTTAGGAAGAGAGCCAGAAAAAGCAGAAAACATGTAAGCTGTTTCCTCTAACTTGACTGAAGAACCGCAGTTGGAGCCATGAAATGGCCCAGTGCATCTCTCTCCTTTCTGGAAGGATTCACTGTTTGATGCCATCAGGTCTTTTCTTCCCTGCGTGTGAAGTTCCCCTTCATCTACATGGGCTGCCTCAAGGGTATCTCTACAGAGCAGAAATCCTCTGAGAAGCCTAAAGATATGTAGGGTAAGAAGAGCCATAGGAAAAAAGATTTAAGAACAAAACAGGAATAAAAGGAAATAGGAAACTGGTTCCCTACCTGGACCTGAATGTTCAGAATATTTAAAATGTTTGCTTAAGGCTAGTCTTGGATGGGCAAAATAGATGATAGCCACATGACTTGTTTAAGAAGCAGATAAAAAAATATAAAAGCCACATGACTTGTTTATGAAGCAAATAAAACATAAAATGGTTCTGAGGAACAAATGACAAAAATATAAAGATGAATTGTATGGTTTAGAAAAGACAATGCTTATACCGAGAAAACCCCCTCATCTTTCAAACTTGAGGTGCATACATACACTTACTTTCTTACCAAAACATTGATATTTGTGGTACTTACGGATATTCCAGGTACTAAACTATAATTGATTTAGGAATTCCGTTTGTCTCATAAGTGATGTAAGTGCATTCATGTATGCAGGTGGGTTATATACATATAATCTTAGACTCTAGATTAGTTTGGTGAGAAAGGCCTTTAACCCTCCCTTAAGTGAAGCTTAAAGAGAAAGACGCAAGAGAATGCCTCTATGGTGCCAACCATACTAACGCAAATGGAGAATTTCAATCAAATATTAGCATTTCATTCCATAACACAAACATCTTCTATTCCTTTGTAGTGCTTGCACAATGGCCTTAATGTCCAGCTTTCTCCAGTATATTTTACAGAATTTTGTACACCATCCTAGTGGAGTAGAAGAGGAAGGACACTAAGAAATTAATTGTGTAACAAAAGGACTTCCTTCTTGGTTCCCTATAGACACAAGTATGAAAAGACGTGAAAAGGCAACGAGCTTTTTATAAGCAATGAAAGCTTTTTGAGGGGAGGGGTGGAAAGTAGACTACAGGATTTAAACCTAGTAATGATTATGGTTTTGAACCTTGTTTAAAATGTCCTCAGGCCTCCTAGTGGTTTGTGAGACCCTGAAGTGTCTGGAAGGTGTTAGAGTCCTAGACAGAGGGTTGGTTCAAGTCTTCAAAACCCAGTACATTTTCATTTCTGTTTTATATCAGTTAATAAACAATTACAAAGATGTTAATACACACATACATCCATATGCATATGTATAGCATATATATATTTATTTTTTTCACTTCAAAATGAAATGATTTAAGACCTTTCGAATACATAACATTTAGAGAAAGTGTGAGGGATGGTGGGTGGAGACCGTTTGATGGTGTTCACTGACTCGGTTTCTGAGTTGGCTTATCTCGTAGTTGACCATTGCTAGCAACCAGGATGATTTTTAACCATTTGACATTTTTCCCATTACTTTTATTCTCTTCCATGTATTATTTAATTTATACTTTTTATATCTGTTGCTTTAAAGATAAGACACAAAAAAACATACATGTTTAACAAGCTAATGAGAAGCTTTAAAATGACAATAATTCTAAAAATTTACCTCAAGATACTTTTCAACTTATAGTCTTAAGTTACATTTGTCTGATCAAGCCTCATATCACACATCAAGTTCTCTTGTACATGAAAAATCAGTAAAAAGTAAATATGGTGGCCAGTGTATCCAAACTGGCTCTTTTTAAATTGGGGGTAAAAAACAACCTGTTGTTTGAGGGTAAAAAAATGCTTGTAAAACTCAGTCTGATATCTTTTATTTATATATATACAAAATTCTAAGAATAAGCCTGTTGATTATTTTAAATGCAAACCAAATATTGGCTCACGAAAATAGTTTTTGTCTCTTTTGATGTAAGATACAGTTAAATTTCAATTTTTTAAAAAATATATAATCTTTCCCCAAACCAGACTCAGGATAAAAATTATTCTTAAACTCGTTTATCAAGAAATTTGTTTTCTCCTATACAATCAATTTTAAGTAAATTAAATAGCATATGTCTATAGTCAGATGGAAAAAGTAAAAATATATCATATGTAATAAATACATATGAATAATAGTAAAGATTATATTTAAAATGAATCTTTAATAATATGATGATCTATAATTAAATATTTTACTTAAATATCCTTATTTATCATGTCACAAAAAATGTCAAGATGATTAAAGGAGTTTGCACAATTATGTGTTATGGTGAAAGGGATTTGGAGTCAAAGTCTTGGACCATGGGGATAATCTCTGTAATCTGTCACCCAGACCAGTTTTATCACTCAAAAGACTTACAAGCATAAAAATGTGAATTATTAGCAAAATAAATCTTATTCCTTGCTATCCTTACCCTCCAGTTTGACTACATAGGAAAGGAAACATATTTCACTCTATTTAATCTATTTTTAGGTACATATTCTTGGTGCATCTTAAATCAGGATGCATCTTACAATCAGTAGCATTTTACAGTTGCCATCAGCCAGGCTGCAGTTGTGACTGTAGTTACCATTGAACATGTGTGAACATCAAACATGCCAGCGTCAAAACTTGCAGAATGGGCATCAGTGACTTGAAAGAAAGTCTTGCAGACAGGAGAGCTTTTCTTTTTCTTTTCTCTATTTCTTTCTTTCTTTCTTTCTTTCTTTCTTTCTTTCTTTCTTTCTTTCTTTCTTTCTTTCTTCCTTCCTTCCTTCCTTCCTTCCTTCCTTCCTTCCTTCCTTCCTTCCTTC
>NW_006442484.1:64432764-64441579 GCF_000325575.1 Pteropus alecto
CCTTCCTTCTTTCCTTCCTTCCTTCCTTCCTTCCTTCCTTCTTTTCCTTCCTGTCCTTCCTTTCCTTCCTTTCCTCCCTTTCCTTTCTTTCCTTACCCCTAGGAACCAAACAATTGTGGAGAGAGAATGAACCAGACATGCTTAGCAACATTCTTTAAGCAGTAGTCAAAAGTAGGCTAACTCTATGTAATTGCACAGTCAGCTAAGGAGCCCAGCACCAGTGACTCCTAGTTCTTTAATGGATTATTTTAAGACATGCTGTGTCATCAAACTCCTGATATAGAGGACGATACCATGGATAAACACAGACATCAAAGTGTCTGAGTCAAATGCAGAATGTGAAAAAGTTTTAGGAGTACCTAAACCAATTTTTTTCACTTAAGGTTCCATTTTTTGCATGTACAAGTATGACATGATAAAATAATCTGTCTAATTAAATATATAAAAGCCCTTTCAGGAAGTATAAAAGAAACATTCTGATTATGTCATAGTTTAACTTGCAGGTATTTTGTTTCTTAATAGCACATACAATAATAGCATCTTAGAGTCAGTGAAAGAAAGCATTCAGTTTGGAGATTTAGTACCTTCCCTGCTTCTCATAAAATGAATAGTTAATGAGCTTGAATAGGGCAAAATGTTATCTATACTGCATTTCTAAATGCTGGCTGCATTCCATTTTAACAAAAAGCTAAAAACTATTCTTATTTTTGGTTGAGAAAGGGACTTCTCTTTTTGTCCAAGACTTAATAGCATGTGGCCTCTATTTAACTATCCCAAATATTTCTTGGGAGAAGAAATGCTGTTAATTCGGTTTTGCAAGTATGTTTTTCTTGAGAGTGTTGGGTTGACTCTTGTTTCCTTTGCTAGGGGTGCAGGCTGCATCTTTATTGAAATGTTCCAGGGTCAACCTTTGTTTCCTGGGGTTTCCAGCATCCTTGAACAGCTGGAGAGGATCTGGGAGGTAAGAGAAGAATTCCTCTTGGGAAGAAGAAATATCTGCATTTCAAACTTTGAACCAGATTTGCCTTAGAGATGAATGACGCAGTCCATCTGTTTTGAGCTATTAAGACATGTCTTAAGATTGTGGAAACTGTGGTATTTGTCACAGGTATAATAAGCACCTTGGGAATGAGTGGTCAGGAAACCCCCTTTGTCCTGTAGAAGCCCATGAATCCACCTGCTTTCTTTTATTATTGTCTCAATCTCCCAGGGCAATTTCTGCCATTAATACTTAAGCACATTTTTTCCACCCTGCCACCCCCAGCTCTAATTCTACCATATATTTGGCCCTAGGTCTTGTCAACTGAAGACAAGACACTAAATTTTCATAGAACCCCAATAAAAACAAAGACTTACCATGTTAGTGTGAGAGAAAGACAGTATTTATCATGCTCCTCCAAAACCAAATTCCTAAGGTATTGATGTGCTTTTGTGTGTGTTGTTCCATTTCTTTCTTTATTATTTATCTCTGCCTCATTTGCACCACGATGTACTTCATTTTCATGTCCCTTGTAGCTTGCATGCTATGTTAGTCATCTGCATATTTCTCTATTTCTCTAATTTCTAAAATTGTTGTAAAATATATGTAAAATGTATTCTTCTAAGCACTTTAAGCGCACAGTTCATTGGCACTATATACAACCACACTATTGTGCAACCATCACCACCATTCATTTCTAAGACTTTTTTATCATCCCAAACAAAAGCTCATACCCATTAAACAATAACTCCCCCTTTACCCTCCTCCCAGCCACTGGTAACCTCTCATCTACTTTCTGTCTCTATGATTTGCCTGTTCTAGGTATCTCATGTTAGTAGAATCATACAGAATTTGTTCTCTATGTCTAGTTTCTTTCACTTAGCATAACACTTTCAAGGTTCATCCACGTTGTAGCATGTGTCAAAAATGCTTTAAGCTGGGTTTTTTAAAAAATCACTTGTTATCCTAGATCCTGCTTCCTTTCAAGTTTGCTTGCTGCAAGCAGGTATCTATCTGGAGCATTCTTGCTAACAGCCTCTGATGCAGGTATCTTAGGAAATATTGCCAGAGTAGGGTTTTTGTATGCAGGTGAGGAAATCTGTCTTCTCTCAATTTTCTCAATTTTTCTCCTTTACAATTTTGATTTAGTAACCCCAAACTTTTGCCTGTCCTGAAATATAAAATTTTTATTTTCAAATTATATTCCCAATGTGGAGTCTGTCATTTATTTATTTTTTTTTTAAGTTGAGTTTGTCTTTAATACACACACAAAAAAATGAGGAAAACTCCTTAGGGAACACTGGGGGAAAAGGGAAAAGAGTTGCCGGCATATGGAGGGTCATCAACTCATGTCTATGAAGACGTTCTATGCAAATCAGTCTAGTGCTATAGATTCATGACCCAGAAGATGTCTTCTGGCTAAAATAAAATGTGGTTTGAGAAATTAAGACATTTCATAGAGGTTAATCATTGCCATTAAAATTTTCTTTTGGAAACATGGGGGTCTTTACAAGGGAGCATAGGAAAAATTGAGAAGCATTTACAAACTACGAAAATATTTTCAAACCAAAAGATTTTTTTCCCCAAAATTCCCCTGCAAGACAGATAAATGCTATCTTCAAACATCGTCACTGGATGCCATAACACCATTTAAGCTGGAGATAGCCTAATGTAATAATGCTTTGGAGTTTGGGTTTGACTTTTAGCCCCTTTCTAGCTAAATAAATGTGAGCAAGTTATATAGTCCCTCTGAGCTTCAGTTTCCTTGTTTGTTAAATGGGGCTAGTGATAATGACTTTCTAACCTTGCTGTCAGAACTCCATAAGATGAAATGCCTAACAAGCTCCATGCACCAAAAGCGCTCAATAAATATGCGCTGCCTTCTTTTCTCATATAAGTTATTATTATAGAGATGTTTCAATAACCTAAGTGCTAAAAAGCACTTCCTGATACATAACCTAATTGTTCTTCCACTTGGTATTACTTCTTGTCCACAATAGAGGAATCACAATTAGCACTGCCTAAACCTGACCTTGCAATGACCTTTACACATTGGAAGAGTAGTTCTTAGTCACTTAATTAGTAAACAACACTAATTGGACACTCACCATATAAAATACTCTACAAGGTCTTATAAGAAGCTATAAGGCATGGAAAAAAGGAAGAACAAGAAAAATGAATGATGTGTGCTTTCAAGTGTTCAGTCTAGATGGTGTCAAAGATGAAGTACAAGTAAATATATGTGAAACAAACATACTTTGTGTATATATATGAAAGGATATATGTGTAGTTAGTTAATATAAATTGTAATATTGAAATAAGGTATGTTATCAGGATATTTGAAAAGTTGTATATAAACTGATTTTTTAATTTTACATACTATCTTTAAATAATCGTGCTTTTAAAAGCAATCATTTTACAGTTCTTTGCATTTAGCACAGCACTTAGAAATCATAAAACAGAAAGAATGGGCTAGACGTTTCCCATGACCCAATGGCTTTCTGGTTATTGGTTCGTTTCCAGGACTGGCATTGCTAACTGACACTGGCCATCTGAAGATGTTTTAGGTAATTCAGTAAGTGAAAAAATTTGGACTTGAATCTGGACATAAAGTGCCAAAACATGAGTGATGCAGGAAAAACAAACATGTCTTAACAAATCAGTCCAACAGTTCCTGCCCAGGAAGCCATGTTTATTTCTACTATTATTCTTATCACACTGCAATCAATCAAAGGGACTTTATTTTGACATTTATGACAACTCATTATAAATTTAAAACAAGTAAACATATTAGAAATAACAGTAGCCTGCAGTCAGGAGACATGCATTCTGAACCCAGCTCTAGCGTCAGGTAATGAGGTAAAGCAAGTCACATAGCCAACCTCCCCGGGTTTCCAGCATCTTAAATGTTAAAGATGCTCCTTGACTTATGATAAGTCACCTCCCAATACATACCTACCATAAGCTGAAAATATCATTACGTTCAGGGATCCCCAACCCCCAGGCTGCTGACTGGTAAAGGTCCATGGCCTGTTAGGAACCAGGCCGCAAAGCAGGAAGTGAGTGGCAGTCAAGCAAGTGTAGCTTTGTCTGTATCTGCAGCCGCTTCCCAGAGTTAGCATCACCACCTCAGCTCCACCTCAGATCATCAGGCATTAGATTCTCACAGGAGCACCAGTCCCTGGTGCCAAAAAAGTTGAGGACCACTGGTTAAGTTGAACCATAGTAAGTTGGGGACCACCTGTATTTGATTTTCTGACTCCATGAAATTGTGACTTCTTTAAACAAAGTGTAAAGAGAATATTGTAGCTCCTATCATTTTAAACCATAATATTCTTCTCTGTTTATTAGATTCCTCCCCTTCCCAGGTAGTTATTTCTCAAGTTTGTCAACTTGGATAGCTCATTGTTGACTTTCAATTTGATCAAAGAGATAGTTCCTTCCATATTGATTAGCCATACTTTAAGGGCACCAGGAAATCAGATTCACTATATTTCATTTTCCCCCAATCCTTTCAGAGGAGGTAGAAACCATAGTTTTGTTATCATGTCTGTAGTTCCACACTCTGAGGACAAAGTGAAAAAGCCACCATATTCAGCAGAGTGTTATTTTTAGCACTACTACATCTCAAGCCAGTTAGAAATTTAAACATTACATACAGCTCCTGAATTTGTTTTTACTAAATGTGGTCTACACAAATGAAAATAAGAAATCAATTTCTAGTTCTATGACACTGGGTATAGGAATGACTTCTATGAAAGCAATGTGTCCATTCTAAATCTCCTAACCTCTAACTACAGTCTTCCCCTAAATTTTCCTGAGATCTCACTCTTAGGAATAAAGACATAATGAGAAGTCCTTAATTCTTCTTTTACCATTTTTGTAAAATAACTGTGTGTGTGTGTGTGTGTGTGTGTGTGTGTGTGTGTGTGTTCACATATGAATAACTGCTTTCCGATCAATTTTTTAGACATCTAATTCTTTCAATAAGTGTGGTTCTAAAATCAGAATAAAATGAACTCTGCAGACTTTAAATCCATTAATCAAAATGTATTCAGTTTCCATTCCAACAAAGGCAGAAAATGGCCCCTGCAGCCCACTGTGGTTTCAAATACAGCACTTACTAGCTGCCTTTTAAGAGCCTTCAGGGAGGGAGTAAATCAACAATTTTTGGTTTTCAGTTTCCCAGACAGTTAAATGGAGATTTAGTAATTTTCTCAAGTGAAAACAAATTCAATAACTTTCAAGTAGAAACTGAGCATCAAATTTCCAAATAAAAGACATTGAATTTTTGTTTAAACTTTTAAAATCTCAAGCTTAAAACGTTTAGCATAATATTTAAAAATTATTGGTATCCATTTTGTTGGCTTTAATTAAACATAATACAAAATAACCAACAATTCTGGTAACATTCACCTTAGAAAAAATATGGATGCGGTAGTTATTTATTTCCTGTATTGCTTTCTCTTTATTATCTTTGCCTTCTTCTCATTGTGCTTTGTCAGTCAATGAAGACGTATGGGTAAATGTGAATCACACCCACTTGCTTACATGCACTTCTTGTGCAAATACCTAAGATGGTACATTACAAAAGAGGAATTAGCTACCCATCCTCTGGCCCTCACCTACAAAAGAATTAGTCCATTCGGTTTTTCAACATGGATTCCAGGATTCCTAGTGTTTCCTCAGGCTCAGGGTGGTCAGTAAGAAGAGCCTATAATCCTCTCAGGAGCTTTCCAGTTTGTTTAGAGAATGGATCAAAGAAAGATTTTACTGGATGGCATGATTTTTTAAATTAATATTATGAGGGAAAATAGCACTTCAGTATCTATTGTTTGAGGACAAGCATAACAGGCACTACAGAGTATCCCTCAGCCAGAGTCTTAGTCAGCGAGCTGGTAAATATTAAGATTCTGGATTCCTCATTGATTAGTATGAGTCAGTTATTGGGCAGAAGTTCCTCATTATCAGTCAATTGACTTCCTGCCATTAACAATTGGCCTAGCATCTGTATCCAGCATTTTACAAATGGATTCACTAGACTCTTTCTACAAGAGATGCTTCTAAAAAGAGTTACATAGAGATATACTTCTAAGAAAAGTTATATTGTAGTGGTGTAAGAAAAACTACTAACATTTTACAAAAACAACGTTATTCTAGCTCTCAAACTAACTGACATAGGGCTGTTATGATTATTTTAAAAGAATAGTAAGATGATACCTATATGGGAACTCGCAGAAACAGCACCACCCAAAATCTGAAATGTTTTGACTGTGCTCCAAAAGACTTTCGTTTTCATATTAATTCAAAACTAGAGCTTCGGTTTAGTAATCCAAAGTATAAGTGAGCAATTCTTCAAGTAATGTTGTTACTATTACAATCCACCAGTTAAAAACCAGTACCATATTCCAAGCGGCTGGCCACAGAAAAACAAGCAGATGAGATGACTTTGGTAAAAGTACTAGAGTTAGGTATGGGATCATTTTTAGCCAACTTCCCACTGCCTAAATGTCAGTAATCTGAACTCTTTTTAATTTGAGCTCATCTCAGAACAGCTGAATGCCCATGCTGAGGCATAATTTAAGCTGTCGAGATGAATATATACAGATGTATATTCATCTGATGTAAGGCAAAGGGACAATATCCATATCCCCAATTTCTAACGTAGCATCTTAATGTATAGTGGTCATGCAATAAGTATTTAATGATAAGAATATGACTTTAAGCAAGGCTGTATGATCTGCCTCAGAATAACAAGTAAGTTAGTGAAAACACAGACTCAGAACCTATATTAGGATTCTCCAGGTAAACAGAATCAATAGGATATACAGAGATATGTAAAAGATTTATTATGGGAATTGGCTCCTGCAATTATGGAGGCTGAGATAAGCCATCTGCAAGCTGGAGAACCAGAAAAGCCAGTGGTATTATTCAGTCTGAGGTCAAAGGCCTGAGAATTGAGGGGGCTGCTAGTAGTAAGTCCCAGAATCTGAAGGCCCGAGAACCAGAATCGCTGATATCTGATGTCAGGAGATGATGGACATTTTAGTTCAAGAAGAGAAAGCGAGAAGTTGCCCTTCCTTTACTTTTTTGTTCTGTTCGGACCCTCAGTGATTTGGATGATGCCTGTACACATGGGTGAGGATAGATCTCTACTCAGTCTATTGATTTAAATACTGACCTCTTCTGGAAAGACTTCCAGAAATAATGTTTTACGAGCTTTCTGGGCATTCCTTAGCCCAGGCAAGTCGACACATAAAATTAGCCATCACGGGAACGTAGGAATATACTTAGTTTTGCTATGGTGTAATGTGACCTACATCTGACTCTTCCCTAGTGCTCCCTAGTCTGTCCTTCTGGCCTTCACACTTGCTTCATCCACCTCGTCTTCTCCCTCATTTTTCTCTGTCTTTGGCTTTATATAGGTGTTGGGAGTCCCTACAGAGGATACTTGGCCTGGAGTTTCCAAACTACCTAACTACAATCCAGGTAATAACCGATTTGAGCTTCTGAATGCTCTGAGAATTAGCAGTGTGAAAGATTTGGCTATGCAGTATGTCCTTCTTTTATTATTAACTCAACAGCAAAGATAGGTCTAGACAAATTTTTGGATTCATATCATTCCCCGACTAACCCTTTTATGAGGAGGACACTGAAATAGTGCTGGAGGTTAGATCAATTCCCCAACTCCGTAAAACACAAGTAGTAAACTAAATAAGAATTTCAAATGACTATTACTATGGAGTCCACATCGGTTTCCAAATACCCAATATCTCAGAGAAATAACTCAAAAATAGTCTCACTTTTGAGCCCCATGACTATCGTTGACTTATATGCTAATACAACAGAGGGGAAATGGAGGCTCACCGGGCTCATTAGACATGGGATAAGCCAAGTAAGTTGTCTCTAGATTATATAAGAGTTCACCCACTTACCTCTAGACCTGATATTTGGTCATTTTCTGTCACATATTTGGTCCTCTAAGACTGGCTCCTAGGGTGGATTTGGAAGTATTGAAAGTGTTGCCCATGGGAGAAGTCTTTGAGATATGGTCCCAAGGCCAAAGCTGAGGGGACAGATTTCCCAGTTGTCACATTAAGGATGTTGAGACAAAAGGGAGGAGACAAACAGTGAGTTATAGGATGAAGGAATGTACCAGAGGCTGGAGAAGCAAGGAATGGCCATAGCAAAGCTGGACTCATGCTGGCAGGATTAAACGGGAGGTGTATATATACAGATAAGGACAAGATTAGGATAAATGTGGCCTGAGTCACATTTTCTAGTCTTTATATTCTTACATCATCCCATTAGTAAAAACGAATTTTCCCCCAATTGTTGTCATTACAAACTTTAGTATGAGATTATCCTGGAGGGGTTTTATGAAAGCATGAAACTGTAAAAGAATTAGAAAGGTGATTAAAGAGCAAAACAAAAGACATAGGAGACTAAGGATTTTTTTTTTCTTCTCTTCTCCAGCATCTAATATTTTTTTTTGAGCAGCTATACATAGGGATCAGGTATCTCAAACTTATCAAGATTATGGAACCCTTACAGCAAGCTAAAGACTTACTGTAAAATCATTTCGGCTACTATGAGAATACCCTTGTGATTGCTAAATGACTTTTGGGTCATTTACAAATAGTTTAGCATTTCTATTTGGCTAATTAAGCACCTGAGAAAAATGCTGCTGTCTGGCCACGGGGCTTTCCTTTTCCTTTTCCCTTTTGTCTAAGATAGAAAAAAGAAGAAGCTTCTTGTGGAGAACATGATCCAGTCTGCAATAGGTCCTATGTCCACTTGCCATGGTTTCTAGGAGAACCTGGCTCTCATCTTTTC
>NW_006442484.1:64441610-64481498 GCF_000325575.1 Pteropus alecto
CCAAGTGAAAACCCCTCAGCTTCCTAAAATGAATGCTAGCAGTTTAGGGTTACAGATGGGTTGTAGAAAACAGTTTGGATAATAGTAATACAGAAATGCCACGGCAAGCTCATGCTGTTCCCCCAAATTTCAAACAGTTGGGTTTCAGGTTGGTTCAGGCAATAAGCAGTTGCTTAATACAGAATGTCTCGATGAGAACAGTGATGATAGAAACTTGGCTAAAATGCTTCCCTGCCAGATTCTGTACTAAATAAGGTAACTAGGTTCCAATAAAACAGTGAGGAATATGTTGCATTTTTCATTTTGCTGTCATTTCAAAGTAATGTGCAATTTTTTATTTATGAAGAGAAGTCTCCAGGTACAACATCAATAGGGTTCATACTTTGCATTGTTTTTCTAGTAAGGATTCAGTTTAATTCAAATGAATCAAAAAATTTTAAGCACCTACTATCCACCAGGCACTGTGTTATATGCTGGGTCTGCACAGATGGATATGGTCCATTCTTGGGTCTTTAATAGCTTGGGTTTGTGTTTATTCATCCACACCCCTTCACCAGCTCTCCTTATTAGTGGAGTTCTCATTTGTGAGCCCTGCTTTCATGAGCTCGAGCAGTATGTACCTATGGGCTAAGTTTATGGAAGGAAGGGATTTGTAACCTTCGCCACAGCCAAGATGTCTAACCCCATATTTATACATCTTAAAAGTCCAGCATATCTTGGGCACAGGGTCAGTACTATTGATAACTCAGTCCTAAGGACTATGTTTTAAAAGGATCATTCACATCTATGTTCCAGGAATATCCCTTTATGTGAATCAAGAAGTGACTTTGAGCTACTCTACTCACCCAGCCCCGCCCCTGAGCTGCTGCTCCTGCTTCCTTACCCTTGAACTCCAATGATTAAGAGAACAGAAGAAGGGATGGGAGCCAGAAAAACGTCAGAGCAGAGCTGTTAACACCATTCTGGATTAAATTTCCATTCCTTTCCTTTTCATTCTAAGAAGTAGTAAGAGCCCCTAAACTTTGAATTCATCTGGTACAATAATTTTGAAGGATCCAGAGAGCTCAGAACTTGGGAGGATCATCCAGTGTCCATCTCTGGCCACTCTGCCATTACTAGGCCAAGTCTGGACTTTGTCAAGGAGGACAACACAATTTATCTTTGTAAAAGTTAAAACCAAACCAAACAAAACCTGACTCAGCTGAACAGATTCTCTGAGCAGGTAGGTGCCTGTTATCTTGGGGTGCTGGTGAGCAGGGTTGTAGGTTTTCTAGCAATCAATTCAGACTCTTGGGCCCGATTAAATCTGGGCAACCTAAGAGAGGTATATAATTTTAGACTGGCCTTTCTTTCCTTCTTTCCTTCCTTCCCTCCTTCCTTCCTTCTTTTCTTCTCTCCCATTCCCCACCCCCAACCCCCATTTTAAGCAAGCTGGTTGAGAACTCTGTGTCCTCTACTTCAAAGGGCCAGTTGTCTTATTTTGATGTGGGCAGATTGAGAAGTAGGCTTTGAAAAGTAGGCCTTTTTTGTTGTTGTTGTTTAATCTTTTCTCCTGGGATAGCTTTCAGAGCAATATATCCAAGTGTCGGTGAGGGGGTTCTGACGAGCACAGATTCCCAGACTCTCAGCAGGATCATTCTCTAACAGAAATATAAAAGTGAAATATTAAAAACCCTGGAACGTGAACTCCATCTGCAGAGTAGCCAGGGTCTTGCCTGCTTGCACCATGGGAAAAAAAGATCTCCTTGAAAAAAGAGGGAGGAGAAAAAAGTGCTTTGAGTAAGAGGTTTACAGGTTTAGTAGAGCATAGTAACATCCCCTCAAAGAAGTGGGTGTTGCTCTGTGACCCCCCAAAATGCTCCTCCTTTGACTCAGCCGCCAGAACACTCACCCTCCCCCAGCAACATACCCCCTTTTCACATGCTAACCGAGGCGCCTGTGATTGGCTGAACAATAAGCTGGTCACACTTGCTAAAGGCCTGCCATCTTTCACACAATTAGCCAAGACACATTAATCAAACTGGAGGGGAACTGGGCTGTGCTGGCCTCCTGCAGTGGGGGGAGGGGAGAAGTTTTGGTAATCTTTAATAAGAGTCTACAGGATGTGATAATAGGACAGCATGCTAGAGAGAGGATTCTACTATCAGAAAGTCTAAGAAGGTGCAAGTCCCAATCGATGCTATATCTGCAATGCACTGGGTTTGTAGCACACAGGATCCCTGAAGCTTAGAGCAAACTGGATATTGTCTTGGCTAAAATCTGCTAATACAAGACAGTAGTGTGAATTGAAAGGGTGGACCCCTCTAGACATTTTTACAAAGTTCCCTTGCCGTCTTAGTCCTGCCCGCGAGAAACTGCACCCAGGAGTACCTCCCCTTTTAAGCATCAGGCACTTTGGGTCCAACTGGAACTGATAGGAATAAAGCATGTAAGAAGCAGAGAACAATTTAGAATGAATTAAGAGAAGGTATTAACTGGCAAGGTGTTGGTTCTCAACTAAGTATTTGGAGGACATTAAAAATAGTTAATTTTGAGAGAAAAAATAAGTTAACATTGGTGCTTTCAATGGAAACATCTTCTGACCTTTTTTCCCCCACATTTCCTTTAAATAGATTTTCCAATGGCAATCAAGAGCTAATAAGATCGTATGTTAGAGATGAGTTTGCTACAGAATCATGTGAGGCTTTTAAGAGAATCAACTAAATATTTAGACATTTCTCTACTAAAGTAAACAGAGGCCTTACAACTCTGGAGGTTGTCCAGTCACCATCTCATTAGATGCAAAGATCCCGTGATAAAGAAAAACTTTTTTTTTTCTGCCCACATGATTGCAGCACAGTTGTGGTTTTTAATGTGTCATTGATTGTTTCATCCAGCTCCTTTTGCTCCACTGAAAAGGTCTGTCGTGGCTCTGTTTGCTTCCTTAAACAGGGTTTTTGAAAGCGCTCACGCTGTGTGAGCTCAAATCCTAGCATTAATGTACTGCTGGGTTCATTTCACCACACTCAAAAGCGCTGAGTTTAAATCCCTCTCAATTCCATTTGAGGCACCAAAAGACTTTATCCTTCTCCACTAATGGTTCCAAGTTTATATCTAGATACTGGGGTCAAGGACAGGAGAGGATTTAGAAATAACAGTGCGTGACATTAGTCAATGCATTTGCCAAATTGGCAATTAGTTCCTGATGTGCGTGCAAAGCATCTTATTCCTGTCTCTTTGATGCTTGTCTGCATCGAGAAGGGAATAGAGTCCACAGAGGCCTTCAGACTTTTAAAGAAATATCTGCTGAAAATCATGCCTGAATTGTGACATGAGCTCAGCTGCAGGGAAGCATCCGGGATTATCCCGGTTCTTTTAGCCCCAGGAAAGAACGCTGCACATGGAAAGATTTTTCCACTGGAGGAACTTAGTGGAAATCAAAAGGCAGGAACGGGGTACGAACAGCCCTGCGGGGACCCGGACTCACATGTACTATAAACCATAGGCAAGTGGATCCCACCGACGCTTATTTTCAGGACACCTGCCTTTTCAACTTTTGACCACCAGGTGGAAGCAAGAAATAACAGGGACGGGAAATAACAGGAATGCTGATATCAGACAGCATTAAAATAGGGCAATCCAGCCTTTCCTTTAGAATGTTTTATTTTGACCTGAAATCCAGTGTGAGAGCTTCGCTTCATCTGACACCACCACAGGACAGATGATGATTAAAATCTAAAATGTTCCTTGTCCCTGTTGAGATGATACAGAGCTACCGTGATTTGGGCTCAAAGAGTTCCTAGCATGTCTTCATGCGTTTGTTGTCATTGGCATCGGCATTCGCTCAGTCACATGAGCTGTTAGCCAAGGGAGTTATTCAGTGGGCTGAACTAAGGGGAAAGATATTGATAAGAGAGGTTTTAACTGTGAGCATCAACTCTTAAATGGAAAAGCAAGTCAAAGTTCTACTTTGTACTACCTGGGGGCACTCAAAGAAGTTACTTATTTCCCAGTTCCTTAATCTGCAAAATGGGAGCAATCCTATCATTGAAAAAGTGTTCTCTGTGTGCCAGGCACGGACACACATAATTGCTAATCCTTACCACTGCCTGCCAGGGTCCATGCTGGTGGGAGTAACATGATTTTACACGAGGGAGTGGAGGCTTTCTTCCAGGTCCACTCAGAATTTCCTACATTGGAGATGGGTCAGTCCTTCCATTAACTATGTCACGACCTTCTGTCTCATTTTGTAGGATGGTTCTGAGAAATAAATAAAATTATTGAACTGCGTCTGCCATGGTACCTAACATTTTTTTTTTTTTGAGATATAATTGACATATACCATTGTATTAGTTTTAGGTATACAACATAATGATTTGGTACATGTATATATTATGAAAGAATCACCACAATGGGTTAACATCCATCACCACACATGGTGCCTAACTTTTAGTAGGCGCTCAGCAAAAGTTAGTTCCCATTCTGCTTTTTACACAGCGTAGAAGTTCACTCAGCTGCTCAGTGACTTGCCAAGGTTCAGACTCAGTGGCAGATGTGTGAGAACTGATGCTATGCCTGTTTCTTTATGCCTGTTGCATTCTTGGCTTTTTTCTAGATGTCAGCCACACCTCCCAGCTCTAAAACTAAGTTTTGTTTTTGCTTATTTGGACCTAAACATTATCTGCATTCACACACCCTAAGAGCTGAACTGCAGCTTTCGAACTCCTGAGTCAGTCTGACAGCTTGCTCAGGCCGTCTCTGCTGAAGGAGACTCCACTCGCTTCCCCCTCCCAAACGGCTGCGAGATGCCTGCCAACTCTGTGGCCACAGGCCTCTTCCCTGGGACAACCGTCATTATCTACATGCTACATAATGCACACCCAGTAAGGGCTACCAAATCACACATAGCGATAATATTATCACTGATGATTTCACCCAAAACATGTCATGATGGAACAGAGCAAGCCTGACCACTTTTAGTGTTTCTGGTATTTTACATATACCCCCTAAGTGGCGCATAATAGCCACTAATTATTTGTTAAATCAATGACTAGGAGTTAAATGAAATCAATGACTAAGAGTTAGAGAACCTGGGTTCTAGTTCCAATTGTACCCTCTAGGACTCTTAATAATCCTGTCTGCCTGCTTTGCCAAGAAAGCACATGTAAGTTTTCATTCACTTTATTACTAGGTAATAATAACTACTGTTCACTGAGCACTAACTATGAGTTTGTGCTCATAGTTAGTGCTCAATTACATACATTATTCTGCGTTGATTCAAACGGCCCTATCAGATAGGGGCAATGTCGTCATCCAAACTTTATAGATGGGAGAGCTGAAGCTGAGGGGGGTAGGTGTCATGCCTAGGTCACCTACCAAGAAAGGGGTGACCCAGAATATCCAGACCCATTGGACTCCAAGGTAGTGCTCTAACAGTATTCCATGTTGCCTTCCAACTATCAAGCGGCATATAATGACTTGGCAATAAAATAATGACCTTGACTGGGGACCAGCTAATAACACTTTTCCACGTCCGTTTCTAAATGATTACGTCCTTCCACCCACACTTGCTTTTAGAATCTTTAGAATCTATGAGCTTGGCGACATGTTTCTGGAATGTACTGTGAGTGGAGTTTCTACCCTGAGACTCCAGCAGACCCGACCCCCCTTGCTCCCGCTAATGAAGCCACTGGTGTTCACCAAGTCTCTGAACCTCGACTGGGCTCATTACTGTTGCACTTACGGAGCGCTGCCGAAAGCTCCCGGGGAGTTACTATTAACATCTTTATTAACCCGTCCCCCTCATCAGTCAGCGAAATTCATTTAGATACACAGCCCACTTTGATCTTCATTAATAGTTTCTTCTAGTTTCTACATTTATTTTTAGTTTTCTCATCTTTAATTTATTTGGTGGCAATTACTAATCTTTATTGAGGGTGACTAGATAATCTTAAAGTAGTTAAGATTAGGAAAAATTGCAAATGAGCGAAAGCAGGTAAAAAAAATTTTTTTTCAAGTAAAACCCTGCTGTGTTCCTTCCTAGTTCAAGAAAAGAGGCTTTAAGTTTCCAAATATCATAGAACCGGTTTCAAGCCAGAGGCTCCTTCCCCGCCTTCATGGCTGGTGCCTTGTGTCAGTGATCTCTGGAAGACATAGAGAGGGATACATAAGTGGACTTACTTGAGTTACTTTTGCACTTTAAGAATAAAATTTAGTAAATTTATTTCATTTTTATTTTTCACTCAGGCATCGATTTTTTTATTCATTCAACAAATATTTATTGAATGCTAGGTGTTAGGACTGGGAGCTTCAAAAATAAATAAGACATTGATACCTGCCTCCAAGGAATACAGTCTGGAGGGAGAAACAATAAATAATACCCTGTGGAAAGTATTATTATAGCAGCACTCCCTGGGGACCTCTAAGAATATGAGGGAAAAGGCCCACTTGGCTTGTTTGAGAGACAGAGACATGAGCTGGGTCTCGAAGATGACTAAATGGGCTTTCTCCAGGTGAGCAAGAAAGAAAGGACATTCCAGACAAAGCAGGCATATTTAGTAATAAATAAGCAGATAAATTGCCCCGGGGAGCTAGAAGACTGGCTTTGTGGTGGAACATTGCTGGAGATTAACCTGGAAACGTAGACAGGGACCAGATTGGAAAGTGCTTTGTCATCATCCTAAGGATGTGAACTTTACCAGTAAACAAAGAGGTAACTCTTCTAATAACAATTGGATGATTGTTAGCAGGGAAGTGATATGGAAGGGTTTAAATTTTAGAAAAATTTGCACGGAAGACTATATGTAGGATTAAATTGGCGAGAACAATGCGGCAATGCTCTGCATGCTAGAAGACAAACAGAAAGTCTCAACTAGAGCCATGGCAATGGAAAAGGAATGAAGGGGACAAATCTCAAAAGCATCTAGGAGGGAGAGTGAAGGTTAAGTTGTAACCGATTCGCTTTGAGTTATGAAGGAGAGACCTATCTCCAGTGGGTGAGAGAATGATAGCACCATTCACTGGCCCAGGAAAGAAAAGGGGGGCCAGGGGAGGAAACAGATTTGTTGGGAAGGTAGTGAGTATAAGGTTTGAACGTTTTGAAATTAAGGTATCTGTGGGGCCGCTGAATGGTGATATCTAAAAAGCAGTTAGAAATACCAACCTGTGATTACAAGTGTCCATCTAGAAATACAAAAGTGGAAGTCATCTATCTAAAGTGGTATCGAAAGTCCTGGGTGTGAATTCAGTTGCCCGAGGGAGAGTGTGTAGAGAAAGAAGACTATGCTGGATCTCTGGGGGGGGCCAGCACTAAGGATCAGGCAGAGGAGAATGAGGTATTTGGAAGCTGCGAAGGAATAGACGGAGGGGCTGGAGAAGACCAGGAGGTGATGATGATGATGATGATGATGATGATGATGATGATGATGATGATATATCAGGGAAATCATATGGTCATAACTTTGTTGGGGTAGGGGCAAGTACCATGTCTACGTATTATTTCCAGTGCTGAGCACTATGCCTGCATGTGGTGGCCCTTAAACGTTTGTAGAGACTACAGGGGAATGGTAAATGTTGTCAAACGATGCATTAGTAAATACCGTAAACACCAAATAGCATGATCGAACTATAGGCCAAACATCTTTTGCAGAGGTGGATAGACGTTAAACATGGTAGCGCCCCCAGGAAAAAGGAGAGACTCCTGACTATCACCCATTCCCTCCACCTTCTCCATTCACTCACAAGGATCAAGGCCTGGCCTTCCTCTCCCGAGACCACTGCCTTAGAAATAGGCTTCGGAGGATGGGATATTTTCTTAGAATCCACAGAAAGGTTTCTAACCCATAGAGGGTTAGAAAAGTGATAAACCACAAATATGAGTTGGAGTGCCAAGCTCGAATGCCAAGGCACACCCGAGGCACATCCTGATGATGCCCCAACAGGAATCTCAGTCCTGGTAATATAAAGCACCAGAAGAGCCAGGTTCAGACTCCTTGAGCCAAAGATTAAGGACGCTTCCAAGCCAGCTGTCTGAAGACGAGAGAGGCGAGCAGCCGTGAGGGCAAAAGTATGTGTATGTGGGGTCGGGGGCAGTGGAGACAGGAGAATAACTACAGAATAACTACAGTGCAGTTTTAAAGTTACTGCTTAAGATAGTGAAATAAGGCTAACAACATTATCAACTATTTAAATATATGGTATCTTGAGAATGCATTATATTCGAGAAATTCCAGAGGTGTAGTTCAGTAGACTGCACTATAAGATAACCTTATAGGGTGGTCATGGCAAGACCATGGTAACTAGAAAATGTTTTACCTCTAAGTAAAACTCGAAATGATCCTGGTGACGTTTTATCAATCAGCCAACAAATCCCTGTTGACTGAGTTTACCGTACTCGAATCAGTGGTGAAACGAGTGTTCTTAAACATCTATGGAAAAAGGCATTATTTGACTGTGGTAGCAGCAGCCCTGCCCTCATTTTAATTTTATTGTATTTAATGGAGAAATTAAAATGTCCAGCTTTTTAAGTTTCCTTTGCAGTTTCCGTTTCCTACTTCAAATTCCAATTGAACTTCGATGAGAGCCCTTTTAAATAGAACTTCAGAAGAAGTTGGAGAAAAATCTGGTCTAATGATTTACTATCATCTTTGGAAGGAGAAGGGAAATAAGCTACCTACAGATCTATTATTTTTAGAGACTGTTGAAGCCAGAGAAACAGACTGCTCTTGAAATGGTGCTGTGTACAATGCCTATCTGTTTGTGGATCATTCTCTCATTGATTGCTTGCAGCTTAACTACTGAGAAAAAAAAATCCGTGCGATAGAGGCAAGGTCATTCAACATCAGGTTATCTGCATAAGAGTGTGAGGACAGGCCACAAACAGGCCTTGGACTTTGATTTGGCTTCATAACAACAACCTGATTGACGCTGGACATACCAACTCCTCTATCTCAACGAATGCAGCTACAGAATAGATGTGGGAAGAGAGCCAGGCACAGTCTATGCGAGACATGGAACCTTAAGTTCAAGTTGTTACATTGCATCTTGGGGCAACTCTTAACAGGTCATTCTTTACTGATTTTTTTCCTTATCATGCTTTCTCTTTCACATCCTTGAAAAACCTATGCATCAGACACTATGTTCTGCAACTTTTACATACACTGATTAGTTGAATTCTCACAACAAACTAACTTGAGGAAATGAGCCTCAGACAAGTGCGTGGGAGTTGCTGGTGAGCAGTCGACTTGGCCCTCCTTGCTAGACAAGTGTCCACACTAGAAACATCTAGAGACCATTAAAGACGATGACAACAACACGGCAATGGACCAGGCTTGGCGAATCAGACTCTCTGGGGAATGGCACCAGAGCTTCCTTTCATTTCAAAATTCTCCCAGGTGATGGATGCTAATAGGCAGCTTGGTTTGAGAACCACTGTGTCACGCCATGCTACCTCTCCAAAATGACAGGTAAAAACAAGAAGAAAAAAGGAGTAAGACTAACATTTATTGAGCCCCTACTACATGGCAAGTGCTTAATCTTATCTAATCCTCCCAAGCAACTGGAAAATTATTTCTATTTTACAGATTCGGAAACTTCTGAGAGAGATTAAATAATTTACCTCAAATCACTGAGCTCATAAGTGGCAGAAAGGAGATTTGAGCCCGGGGTTGTGTTTGTGTTACTGCCCCACACCGCTAGGAAACATGCCTCTGGCCCACACTGAGGACTCAAAAGAAGTTGAACCAGGCTTAAAAGAGCTTGAGGGAAGGCCAGGCCTTGATCCTTGCGAGCAAACGGAGAAGGTAGAGGGAACAGGTGATAGTCAGGAGTCTCTCCTTTCTCCTGGGGTCGGTGCCATGTTTAACGTCTATCCACCCCTACAAAAGATGTTTGACCTATAGCTCGATCATGCTATTTGGTGTTTCTGGTATCTACTAATGCATCATTTGACATTTACCTTTCCCCTGTAGTCTCTACAAACGTTTAAGGGCCACCACATGCAGGCATCGTGCTCAGCACAGTATATTATCGGTACAATGCAACAAGTTGTAGAGGTTTCCATGGAAATTAATAAGGCAGAAATACCTGAGAGGAGAAAGGAGACAGAAAAGCAGGCTACATCAGACAGGAGAAAAAAGGCAGAAAGAAAAGAGGCAAAGCATGAAGAAATACTTATATTGCATTCACTATCCTAATTCTCATAACGATTCAGTGCAGTCGGAGCTGTAATTATCCCCCTTCTGCAGATGGGAAAACTGAGGCCCAGCGAGGTTAAGCAACACCGTCAGGTCACACAGCTGGTAAGTGGCATAGTGTGGATTCAACACCTGGGTCTAGGGTCCCAACCATACATGGTTTGCATTGACCATCACTTCACAAAGGAAGAGGAGGAAGAAACAGAATTTATTTTGTTTAATGCCCCCCAGGTAGGCACTTTACATTCATTATCTTAATGAATCCATGAATTCAGTGGATCACTTCATCCTTGTGAGGAGAGTATAACCTCCAACTTGAGTCAAGGAAATAATAGGCTGGCTCTGGTTAAAATATCTTGCTCGAGTGAAACTGAAGCAGTTTCAAACCCTACTAGGGTTCAGTGTTCAAATCCTATCCAGTTTATTCCAAACCCACGTTCCACAAGAACACTAAAGTTAGAAACACTATTAAAATATTAAAGGCCAAAAAAACAGTGCATAAGACTCTAAGTACATGGGAAAAACAGAACATGGGAGAGGAATGAAATTAGAACATGACCGAATGAGGAAATATCTTAATTTCGTCTGACCAGCAAAGAACCGTAAATAGACAGCAGAAAGTGGCTTGGAAATATACATTCTAAACGAATGCAGATATCCTTATCTTTATTGGCTATTTGAATTTAGTCGTAATCATCTGAACAGAGAGTAAGTAACCTGTACATACAAGTGCTTCCCTTGGTGCCCACCTGGGACTATAAAAAGCCAGCAAAGTGGTTCACGGTTGATTGCATCTGACCTTGAAAACTCAGCTTAAATCGCTTTCTTTAAGTACTGCTTTCACATTACAACTTTTAGCACTATAAATTCCGTTTTGAATTGAATTTACTTTCGAAGTTATAAAACGACATGAGATTTTTATTTTAAAAATAAATTTAAGAAAATAAACATGGACGTAAAAAGGTTAAGCCCTCGTAGCCGCTATCATTATCTGGTCTTCGAGGTCTTTTTCTGTGCACATAAAAACATGAATTTGTTGATATAATCAAAATCTTTTTTTTTTTTTTTTTTTTTTTTTTTTTTTTTTTTTTTTTTTTTTTTTTTTTTTGGCCATTCTGTGATGAAATTTTTTGTTGGGTAAATAGTCTTTGTGTATTCCATTCCTGTAGAAACTGGACGAAGGGATTCTTTAAAACCAAAACAACTACATTTCAGGCCTAAGAAAAATATAATGCAGACATAATCATTTTAAATGAGTGGAAATAGTCTTTTCTCATTGGAGTAGGAAGCAGAGGGATTTGATAAGGAGCATCAGCTTATACCCCTTGCAGTTCTTCTTATGGCCCTTCCATAGACTAAGCGTTCAATTAGTATTTCGTGAACGAATGAGAAATTGTCCCCTTTTATGGTAGTTTTATTTTGGGCTAAATAGTGTCAATACCAAGAATAGTAGAAGCACTTGTATGAACATGTAAATGTCATAAAGAGTGCTCTGAAGAAAATGACACATTTTATTATCATTCATTTTGAGTTATTCAAGCCAGGATTCACTTCCATTCTTACTGCAAGTGACACATAAAATTAGCCCTGTTACTTATTCCCACTTTTGACACTTTGCCCCATCATCTGCCACATGACTTTTCAGGCCCATGGGCTTTATTCTCTCAAATAAACTGTAAGCTCTGAAAGGGTGGGGAGGTTTCTTTTGATTTCTTTTGTCTTTCTCCCCAGCACTTGGGACATGCTCTGCACACAGTAAATGCTAAATAAGTGTTTGTTGACTTTACTGAATATTACAACTGTATCAGCTTGCTAGGGTTACTATAACAAAGTACCACAAACTGAATGGCTTAAGCCACAGAAATGTATTGTTTCACAGTTCTGGAGGCTTGATCTGAAGGGGAGGTTGGAAGGATGTGTTCTAGTCCTTTCTCCTTGGCATGTGGATGGCTGGCTTTTCCTGGTGTCTCTTCACATCATCTTCCCGCGTGGCATGTCCGTCCCTGTGTCTAAATTCCCCTTTTTATGAGGACACCAGTCATATTGAATAAGGGCCCACCCTAATGACTTCATTTTAACTAATTATATCTGCAATGACCCTATGTCTGTATAAGGTCAAATTCTGAGGTACTTGGGGTTAGGACTTGGACATATGAATTTTGGGGGAACGTGATTCAACCCATAATCATAAAAAATTCATAGTGAGAAGAGGTCTTAAGCATTGTTTAGTTTGCCTACCTGATACCTGAAGTCTCTCTTATCCCAAACCAAGAAGAACATTTAGAATTGTAATATTTGGGGGAACAGGATTTTAGGGTCATTTTGTTTTTTAACGTGTCTGCATGTGCCTTCCAGAATGGTTCCCACTGCCCAAGCCTCAAAGCCTTCAGAAGGTCTGGAACAGGTAAGCACCACCTTGGAAAGCTTATCTTTCAGCAGGGTTGAAGGGATGTTTCCTGGGACCTCAGCCTGCTGTGTACCTCCATCTGGGGGCCCTAAGACCCAGGAAGATGCCTCTAGGAGAGCCAGCCACCTGTGAGTCTGTTAGTTTTTCTCCATGAGCCATTTTACTTTCAACGAGTTTGGTCATTAAAATTGTTTTGTACCCCTCAACCATGCCCGAGGCCCTGAGAACGAGGGAGTGTTCGCCTGCAAGAAAACCTAGTGGGTTTATTATTCTCCGACACAGAGAAACCAAATAACATCATTGAGTGGCTATTGGAGGGGGAGCGACTTGATTCATGGAGGTCATGCTTTCCCAGGCCCTCTCTACGCAGTCTCGGCTCAGACCAGGGCAGACTTTTATTACCAGCTTTCAACAAAATCCCTAGTTTCTTTTGCAAAGTAAAACAGATAATAGAGACATTCCCGGAATAGTTAGCTAACTAAGCCGTGCCAAGCAACCTCAGGGCTAAGAAGAACTCACTGTTTTCGGACAATGGCCAATTACAATAACCAGTATTATTTGATCTGAGAGTAATTAGCTGAGGCTCTGTTCTTTTTGCTTCAGTGAAGAGGCAAAAAAAACCTCGATAATTATCTAACCGAGGACTAAAACTAGGGAACTTTCTTTTGAATACAGGAAGAGGCAAAAAAGGGCAGTGAGGAAAACATCAGAGACAGGGGAAACGAGCTCAAATGTCAAAGAAAAACGCACTCTTGCAGGTGGGGAGACGGGGAAGAGATCCTAATTGAACATTCGAATGTTATTCTTTCCTGGAAACGTGGTAGAGTTTAACCCAACTAAATTGTGTTTGATTTCTCCAGACTTACTGTTCATGTGCTTCAAAAGTCTCCTTATAGAGTGACTATCAGAGCACATAGAGTAAAATTGGTCAGAACATAGAACTAGGGATTTCCAAAGTCTCTTATTGGGAGGGACGGGCTTCCCCAGGATGTCCGCACACTCCACACTTATCAAATGCACCGTGGCACCTGATATGCCCTGTTTTTTTTTTTTTTTTGGAGACAGGCTCCAGAGGACTACTGCTCGTCATTTCCTTCACGATGTGCAAACGTCCTCTTGCCAGCCTAGCCAGGCCCCCTAACCCCTAGCTAGAGAGCAGTGCTGCCCTGTGGCTTTCTTTCATGTCACTATTGGCTTCCAGAATAAATGGTAACTCCAAACCTGCAACCCACCTTAGTACCCTGTGATGCTGCTTTTGGCACCGTCACACAGCAGAAGAATGTGCCACCAGCCTCCTGCCGTTATCCCACCAACCCTTTCTTCTCGGACTGAGTAGGACTTAAATTAGCTTCATATCTCTCTGGCTTTTCTGACCACCCACAACACCTACCTCCTCTGCCTATGGCCTGGCCCCCAGCAAGACCTTTGACTTAGCTAGGACTCCTGGCTTCTCTTGGCTCAGAACAAGGAGTAACGTCTAGAGCTGTGTAGTCTAATACAGTAGCCACTAGCCACATGTGGCT
This sequence comes from Pteropus alecto, assembly GCF_000325575.1. Taxonomy (NCBI): domain Eukaryota; kingdom Metazoa; phylum Chordata; class Mammalia; order Chiroptera; family Pteropodidae; genus Pteropus; species Pteropus alecto. Next base: position 64,455,713 of record NW_006442484.1, read on the forward strand.
ATTTAAATTTAAACTAATTAAAGTTAAATTTAAAAATCGATCACTCAGTTGCATTAGCTGAATTTCGAGGGCTCAGTAGCCACCTACGAGTAGTATACCCTATTGGACAGGGTAGATACAAAATATTTTGGTCATATGGAAAGTTCTATTGGACAGCAGTAGCCTAGATTATCACACGAGAAATTTCTTGGCTCTGGGAAGGGCTTTGTCGTCGAAAGAGAACTAATGTTAGGTGAGAAGCTGCCATGTGCATTGCAGGGTGCTGCGTATATTATCTCATTTGTTCCTCACAAATCTCATTCCCATTTCAAAGAGGAGGAAACTGAGGCTGAAACAAGTTAAGGAACTTGGTCAAGTGCATTAGGTTAGGTAAGCGACAGAGCCAGGATTCATCTAGTGCAAGTCTCTGTGGCTTTGTCAGTTGAATCAGGTTGCAAGTGTGATGGATAAAGAGCAGCCGAGGTGTCACTGGCTTTTCTACATGATTTCCACAGAGGTGCAGCGAATCTGTGCACTGTACATAAGTGCCTCTCAGAGCCTCACCTGAGGCTTGATGATGACACGCTTAATGCGGGCCTAGCAAGTGCACACTCACTTCTTGTTTGACTAGAAAATCATAGCTTCTTTTGATGTTGTTTCTTCCTAGTGTTGGCTACATTTCTTATTGGGGCTGTCCTAAATTGACAGCCTTAAAAAAAAGCACCCACACTCCTGGAACAACAATAAAAGTGTCATTAATGAAAAAGCAGCTGACACTTGAATAAAGCCTGCAGCTAGTAAAAAATATTCTGCCAATATTAACTGCTTAGTTTTGGTCATGTTACTGCGATTATGAAAAATTTTAACATGAGGGGAAGGTGGTGAAACATATAAGGCCCTTCTCTGTATTGCTCCTGTGACTCTCCTGTAAACCTAAAATTACTTCAAAATGAAAACAAATTGAAAAATTGAGGAAGGGAGGGGAGTGTCTGCTCTATCTCTATCCTTTTTCTCTTTCTATGGGTCCAGGAGAAAACAACAAAGAACCTACCCGAACTCACAGTGGCCAGCTTTGTGCTGCAAGCAGATAACGTTCTTCTGCCATCAAGTTTGATGGCAGCAATGGCAGTGGGAGATTTTTATACTCAGTGCCAGGCTGTGCTGTTGCCTCAGGTCCCTGAGAACCACCAGATTTTAGATGTGTTGAGTGATGGCTAGTTGATGGTGCTTTACACAACCACAAAGCTTGATTTTTATCTTTTCTTATTGTCTGTGTTTCTATTCTAGACTTCTAAGATTAAATGCGGGTGTCCTCACATCCAGCACATCTTTTAGGATCGATTTATAATTTTAATATTTTTTACAACTTTTGTAAGCAATGGGGCCGGGGGCAATTCAGGTTGACTGGAATGAATTCCTTTTTTTTTTTTTTTTGCACCAGAGACAAAAATTCTTCTGGGCTGCAGGTGGAAATGGAAATTGGTACAACTAGCTGATGTTCTTAATCAAAAACTTTAACATGTATATCCTTCAACCTGGGAATTTCAGTTCTTAGAATTCATACTAAGAAAATCATTGCACAAGTATACAGAGATTTCTCTTTGAGGATATCTGTCACAGCATGATTTTAACAGTAGCCCCTCACACCTTAACAGAAAAAGGAAACAACTTTAATAAATGTCTGGCTATGTAGAATATGGTATGTCTACATAATGGAATGCTATGCAGCTATTAAAATTATGTCCTAGAAAGCTATTCCAAGTTCTAGGTAGATGATCAAGATAGTCAAGTAGAAAAAAGTAGGTTATAACAGAATGTAGACTATGATCCCATTTTTTTGGTAAAACAGAATATATACCTATGTAAAAATAAAGTACTAAATAAGAAAAAATGAACACCAAAGCACTGGTGATTATCTTTGAGTGAAGAGGGTTATCTCAGAGTGATGAAAGAGTTTTAATTTTCTTTCTTTGCATTTTCTAAGTGTTCTACAATAAGTATGTATTATTTTGACATAGGAATACTTCTCACTTCTTGAAATGTTGCTAGAAGGAGAGGTTCACCAGATTCTTTATCTTTATTAATAGAGTCTCCTTAATTGGGTGGGTGGGTTCTTGTAACTCTGCAAGATACTCCTGGCATGTTTGGTAGTTAACATCACAAGCCTAACTAATAATATTTATTAACATTTAGCTCATATGGAAAGGTACTGGTAGGCAAATTAACATTTGGAGTGTTTGCTTTTCATGCCAACTTTCATATTTAAAATAGAGTTTGTAACCAGTGGAGAATTGTTCTCGTAAAAGTTGGAGGGGGTGGAAATTGTAGAAATGTGACAATAAAGGCAGTTGATAGTAAGCAAGACAAAGAATGGTAGAAAGAAGCAAAATGATGTGACATGGAAGAAAATTAACATTTGTGCCCAAAGAAGCAATATTTGTGTTCCTAGGACTCTTTTCTCAGCTCCCAAATAGAGTATAATGTGCCAATAGCAAGAGATGATTAAATGTCTTGTCCAGCTCAGGTGGTCCTATTATGAGTGCTGATCGTAAAGGCTAATATTCAGGAGGGCACAGATTCGACTTACACAAAGAAGGCCGGCATGAACTTGGCTCATGGGAAGAAAAGCCTTCGTTTATACACTTTGCCCTAGTCGCTACCTCTGCCAGCTAAGGAGCAAGAAAAGTGCGTGGTGGCGGTCACAGTTTGGAGGCCATGGGACTGGAACAAACCTCGATACCACTAAAAGCCTTGTTACAACCTTGTGTGAGGGTGGGGTGGAAGGTCGGTTAGTTGAAGAGGAAAGTCTTAAAACAAAAGTCCTCGTGTCACTGTTCAGTGCCTGTTTTCTTTCATTTGTCTGATAAAAGTGGCCTGTTCTTCCTATATGTGCCTCTACTACCCTCATCAGCCTCTCCTGGCTTTCCCAGCCACCCATCACAAACACAGTCTGAATAAAAATAGCATGCATGCCATGCTGATAGAGTTCAAAACAAGTCCCCTAGCCTTCCTTATCCAACTCCTCAGCTCCTTCTCCAGAGCAATTCTATAGTAGTTCAGTTGTTTGGGGTCCATGGGTTGGCGTGTGCGGGGAGAACAAACTACTAACTAGGGTGAGAGTGTGGAAGCAGACGCTGATATATACATTGCTCCCCCCTCACCATAACCGCCTATCTACCCACCCACCCCTTGGAAATTCATAGAGTGTGTTCAGCCCAAGCTTAGGCACACATTCCACCCCAACACCCTATAGCAAGGGTGGACCAACTACAATTTTTCACAAGATTTCCCTGTATCTCCTTCCAGACTGGTATCACGCCCCAGTGATTTGTACCAGCTTTCCCATTCCAAACTCCCATTTCACTGGCCCTGAAAACCTATGCCTGGGCAGGGCACTCTGGGCAGGGATGGAGAAATTACACCCGCCAACCCTTCTTCAAGCCACTAGCTACCGAGTAGGCCTCCGCCTGAGGTTCCTGTCTCTCCTAACCTGCCTGGAAATTTGCAAAGACTGGAGATTTGCAAATTTCTTCTTTATCTTAAGACTACAAAGCAATTACTCATGAGTTTGAGGGTAAAGTTATCTGTTTGTAGAAACAGTTTAACATCCTGGGAATCAGATCCTTGAAAGTTTGTTATGTAAATCTTATGCAAAATGAGGCAAATTATAACTCTGGGCTAAGACTTCCAGCATCACTGTATCATGGCGCCTGGGAAAGGAAGGGGTTATCAGTTCTTCGTCACTTCAGGTTGGTGTGTATATTTGACGTTAAATAAGCCCATCTATTTTTGCCCAGTTGGGGATTTGCATGGCCATGCAACTTAATTCTGAATGTTAGACATCACTGCCTCTTGGGACCTACAGTTTTTCATCTAGTGGCTTTCCACTTGTAAACCCGACTGTGGGCTCTAGAGACGGGCGTACTTAATTGATTGGCATTAGATTTGCAAAGACTTTCAAACACTATAAATAAATAGGAGCCATGAAGACCCACAAGACCTGCAGAATCAGCCCCTGCCACCCTCTCTAGCTTCATATCTGGCCCATTCCCCAATCTTTGTCCCAGGCCAGCCAACTGGCCTTTCTTGCCTTCTTTAAACTCATTTAGAGAAGGTCTGTATGAGCACCACAGATATCTGCCTACATCACCTACCCTCCCCTGCCCTAATCCTCAGCTCTCAGCTCAAATGCCACTTCCTCAGGGAAGCCTTCCCTGACCAGCTCCTCCCACTCTAAGTCAGGTATCTGGACCTTTTTCTTCACAATTGTACTTATGCACGTGTAGGATAATTTGACTCGTGTCTGACTCTTGTACTAGACTAAGCCGCTAGAAGATGGAGTCTTGCTTGTATCTCCCAGAGCCAACCACCCTACTAGCACACAGTAGGGTGGTTGGCTCAACTAATGGATCTTCTTATCTCCAATTTTATAATTCAACATAAGGTCAACTTGAGGATTTGACCTTACTGTAATTTGGGTACTTAATTACCTTTCTTCCTATGCTCTATCTTGGGAAACCAAGAGAGCATCTTAGCTAATAACTCTGGGAGCTGAGCTTCAGAAGCATCATAAATAAGAGTGTTTTCCACCCACGCTTCACCCTTCAGAGTTGCCTCTCTCTCTCTCCCCTCCCAGCATCCTATGCTTGCAGCCCTTGGAGCACATTTTCATTTGGGCTTTTCTGCTTGGTGGGGACTACTGTGTCCCTCAAAGAAGAATTCTTAATTATATATTTCTGCCTCTATAATTATAATTCTGAGCCCTTTACAGACACATGCTGCCAGGGGCACTGCAGAGGCTGGGAGGGCAGGGAGCTGAATGATAGAATCCTGAGATTTCTCCCTTTGTCTTACTAACAGGACAGGTAGGAGTTTCAGTGTGGAGTTATTTTTCTACTTGCCATCAACTTTACTAATCCCAGGAAGACTGTATTTGAAACTCTTCTAGCCATCTCTTGTTCTTTACTTTTCTTCTCTCCCCTTTTATTTTTCAGAAGGGAGGCTGCTGGGGAAACACACTTTTTCTCTTCCACTTTCCAGGTTGGGCAGGGTTCCTGAAGCTGAAGACCTGGCCTCACATATGCTGAAAGGCTTTCCCAGAGACCGTGTCTCTGCCCAGGAAGCCCTGGTTCATGATTATTTCAGCGCCCTGCCGTCTCAGCTGCACCAGCTTCCCGATGGTGAGTTGAGGGAGTGTGTGTGTCTGTGTGTACACGCACACGCGTCAGTCTCGATGTCTACGTGTTTCCTCTGAGCACTGGCGAATCATAGAATTTGCAACTCGAAGTGAACTTAGAGATCAGTTTGGCTGGGAGAAGCAAGATGGGGCCCAGTCTTGCTTGAGGGTTACGTGAGAGTCTCTAAAACTCAAAAGCCCCCATGCGTTGAGCTGACACAAAACCTCCTTGTTAACGATTCAAACATTTCCCTTATATGCACACTTAGAAACTGGATGAGATGAAAGTTGCCACAGAGTTCTTTGCTTTCACTGACATCTGCCAGGAGAAGCAAAACCAAAGTCTCTAACCACCCCTTTTCTCTTTCCATGGAGAGTAAGAAGATAGGTGATGACATGGATATGTCAGAGAGGAGAGCTGGGCCTGTCTCGATTGGTAATCCGATGCTGCCAAGGGAAGCACCAGGGTGGGGCGCTGTGGGGAGGAGCGCGTCCTCCCCGGCCGGACACCCACGGGAAACACAAGTTACCCTGAAATCAGCTTTGCTGCCTGGGCCTGAAGTCATCCTCCAAATCTGAAATCTGCTGAGGGGTCATGTGGCTGGTGCTCTCCTCATGTTTCTCAGAATGTGGCCAGGAAGGGTGGTGCGGAGGGTGTGGGCAGTGTGGTCGTGCCCAGGGCTGTTTGGGGGCACTATCCCTAGGTGGGGTTTCTTTGAAAACACCCACCATTTATTCAGCTGAAAACAGTTCTCCCAAGTTCTAAGCAGGAGAGAAGAAAGCTAAGAGGGAAGGTCTAGGGGCTCATCCTGGGAAGAAGGGACTGGGATGGGTGGGGAGCCACCGCCCAGGGGCCTTGGACATACCTGCCGTCTGGCGAGAGTCTCCGCGGTTTGCAAACGCAGCCCTGTTGTATCTAGGACATTGTCCTGCAGCAGTCCAAAGCTCTTAGCTTGGGACTTCTTGAGGTATTTTATTATTAAAAGGAATCATTTAGGATCTCCAAAGATAACCATAATCATACAGCTAGGGTTAATGTATCTTATTTAACCCCGTGAGAAGAGTCAGTCATCAGTATTTATTAAGTTGCCATTAAGTGTCAAGAACATATTAAGTGCTATAAAAATAGAGGAGAAAAAAGAGGCTTGTCCTTGACCTCAAAGATCCTACATGGGAGGAAAAGAGGGTGAAGAAGAGGAAACAGGGCACCCTTGTACATATATTAGCACAAATCATATCTAAACAGCTAAAGTCTGTGCATAATCAGCTACAGATGTTCACAGAATATGTGTGTGCTAAAGGCAATTCTTTGGAGGAACTAGAATAACTCAAGTGAGATAGATTAGACTGGAGGTGAATCTGGAGTGGAATTTGGAAGGAGGGGAGGGACATGGTTTGGCATAAGGGTGGAATAAAAAAACACTCCAGGTGACCTATAACTTTTACTCCCTTCCTGGTACTTGACTCCTACCTCATCCCCATGCCCTCCCCCACTCCCATCACACACTCTTCCTAGTCTGAGCCCCTAGAGCTCTCCTTCCTTGCTTTCTACTTTAGGGCTTGGGATTTCTAACTACCACTTCAGGCAAGTATACATGCTTGGGTGTACATGGGCACGCATGCACGCACGTGTGCGCGTGCACACACACACACACACACACACACACACACACACACACACACACACGCCTCTTTCCACTTAAAGAAACTTCTCTCATCTGCCCTCCTCCAGGACCTATTATTCTACATACTGAGAACCACTGGGGATCTTCAAAGTTTTCTGGGCACCAGCTTTTGCCTGATGAAGGGTAATTAGGAAGAAACAACCACTGTCCAAACTGATGTGTTGTTAGAAACTTGGGTTTTGATTTTTCCTAGCCGTCTGAAGCAAAGCCACCAACAGCAGGGCTCTGCTGCAAATATGTGTGTGTGTGTGTGTGTGTGTGTGTGTATGCACATGCGAGTATAAGATAGAGATCGATCTGTATTCCTTCTCTGTTCACCCAGCCACAGAGCCCAAATCTACTTTGACACTTTTAGAAAAATGAAAAGATGGAATCTTGCAGGAGCCTGCCTGTGCTTTGGGGGTGGGGAGGGGGGGGGGGAGAGACCAAGAGTGCTCACAGCAGGAGGGAAGTTGGCTTTTCTTTATACATATAGGGGTTTTTCCATGCAGAGTTTAAATTATGCCTGATAAAAGGAGTTTCGTGGATGTTTCAGTTCTTTCAAATTCTCCTGGCTTCCTCCCAATTAAATGAGGTTTGTCAAAGCCACAGGGCTCTGCTGCTGCTGCCTCGGCCGACAAGCACTTCCTGCAGCGACATCTCAAATCCCCGAGGGAGAAGATGAAAGGGCCAGCGCCAAGAGACAGGGGAAGGGGGGGCTGGATTGTGTGTGTGTGTATGTGTGTGTGTGTGTGTGTGTGTGTGCGCGCGCGCGCGTGCGTGTGCACGCGCGCACACGTGGGAGGAGTGTAGAAAGAGGTTTAGAGACAGACCCACAGATAGGACTGGGGACAAGCAGACAGAGAAAGCAAATCTGCCAGGAAAATTGGAAAGAAAAAGAGAGGAAGGGAAAGGAGCAGTATGGGCCAGTTTGTGCACGTTGACGACAGTGGCACATCCACTGGCGCATCCAAGGGCACATCCAAGGGCACATCTACTAACGGATGCACTCCCTTGGCCTGGTAGTGCCAGCCTGTGAGCCTTTATTAAGAGCCTCTTTTGCAGACAGGGAGCACCAGCCAGTTATCACAGTTCTCAACCTGCAGGGACACAGAATCCATATACCCATTCCTGGGAGGCTGCCCCAGGTGTAAGAACTGTGTAAAAATAAAAACATGCTCTTGTGAGTAGTTTGTAAAGAGAGTTTCTCTGCCATAATTATGCAAGCAATTTTACTCTCAGGTGACATGTCAGTATGGAATCACTTAGAGGCTTATATTTATATCATTGTATTATTCTGGTGTTATTCTGGTTGCAGGATAACAAAGTTGTCACTTTAAAATACATTCTGTTTCCCCTGCGATCTGGGAGATGCCGCTCTTATTTTCTGCCCTCTGAAGAAGATAATTTAAGCATGAAACCTGTAGCTTGAAAATATGTGAGGAGTGTAAGGACAGGCTAAACCCCAGTGGAAGAGTGACATAGGCAGTCCCCACAAAATGCAAGAATTGCTCCCATCCATCCATGTCTATTTTCATAAAGCCTGAGTCAAGACGTCCTGAGCATTACTCTCTCTAGGTCGTGTCAATCATCTTATGGCCAGAGGAAACCAGGGGGTGACTTGCCATGAAAATCCAGGAATTCCGGGATTAACTCCCTTTTGGAGAACACATTGAAATGAAGAAGCGTGAATATTAGAATGGCAAGCATGTGGGAACTTCTGCCAAGTGCTGACATTTTCCCTTATTGACTCTTGAACACCTGAAGAAACATTTGTTGAAGGAGAAATTATTGGTAGTCTCTCTCAAAACACACCCAACAGCAAGCTAATTGCTTTTGCAGATGGCTAGGGAAACACTCTTCTCACTCAGTCACCGGATTATGGCCAAGCTTGTGGTCCTTGTGGCTGAGCCAGCAGTGCAGGACGTCAGCTGGGGCAGCTAGGACCTAAAATTAGGCCCTTGGCAACTCCCTCATCTTAGCTGCAGTTTCAGCTTCTTGGTTTAATTCCCTTTGCCCTCAGTATGAACTTGGGCTCTGGGAAAGGAACACTGTTTAATGATTTGGGGGTGGGGGAGTAGAAAATCATTAAGCTGCCCCTTCTAGAAACTGGCTCCACTCCATTCTTGCAGGGAGCCTTCCAAATGTAACCCTTGGAAAGTTAAGACTGATTTTGGAACCTAGCCATTGTGAACCACAGACACTGATCCACAAAAGTATTTTTTTATCTGGGGCAATAAATGTCACGTGATTGAAGAGTCTGGTCCTTAAGCCCTGGTCCTTGATCGTCAGGACATCAAAAGCTGTCTTCCTGTGGCTCGGTCCCGTTTTGCTTTCCAAATCCCAGGCTCGAGTCTCTCCTGTGCCTTCCTGAACTAAATTCCCCTTCTCCTTTAAAACATCATCTCCTTTAAAACAGCATCTTTGGGGAAAAAAAGCCGTAAAACTTAAAAGCTTGCAATTGTTTCACAAGTAATTTTTGCCAAAACAGTTTACCAGAATCCTTCTTGTCATCATACGCTTTCGCACTTGTAAGGATGAAAGACAGCGTGGCGTTGACCACACACCACCCTGGTGTCTATACTCTGACAATTCTTCAGCAGGCCTGATCATATTGCCTCCATTCAAATCTGAGCAATTTTTTTTTTTTTTTTTTGCTCCAGTAAAAGAACTTTAGGCCTTCTTTTAACATACCTCTTTAATATGTTTGAAGATCTCTTGATATCACTTTCCGAAGCTCACTTTTCTAGGCTGAATTCCTTTGACTTTCCTCCCCACCCCCAAATATAGATTCTGTTTCTCTCACTCTAATCATTTGGTTTCATGTTTCTATCCCGAACCTGTTTTACTTATATTGCGTATCTCTGAGACTATGGACCCAGCGTAGGTTTACTGAAGGTCTAGTAGGTGTGATGTTGAAGGATACAAAAATGAATTAGTGATGGACCCTGTCCTCAAAGAGCTTACAATCCTTAAGGAAATGAGATAAGTATATAAACAGCTGCAGATCAAGTGTGAAGTGCTCGAGGTGTTCAAAGGAGGTGAGATTAACTCTAGCTATGGGGATCCAGGATGGCTTTGTGAGTGGGTCATGACAGACGATGAGGTCTATCTCGTTGGGAAGGAAGAATATTCAGGGAGAGGAATGTCATCTTCCTCTCAATGCCACCTTACATTTATTCTTTTTTTATTAATTGTGGTACAATTCTGATTCGTATTTCATCCTGGTTTTAACTCCTATTGCTGTATGCCTTCCTGCAACAATTTAAACCTTCTTAACATGTAGTATTGAAATTTAGTTTAGCTCTGTGTATGCTAATCATTTCAAATCTATTCTGGTCATTGCTCTTATTGTCTAGTCTATTCAAAATTTAACCAGAATATTTTGTCATTCTAGAGGCCAGGTTTCAGGGGTTGGGGATGGTCGGGAAGAGAGAAAGGAGATTCTGAGCCAGGCCTCTCAACTCTATTCTGCTTCTAAGAGTTTGTAACCTAACTCAGACTGCTCTTTCTATCTTTCAAATCTTCCATTAATCAGTACTTAAGAAGATATGTATTAAGAAGCAAGTTAGGGAGTGTCTTCCACAACAAACCTCTTCACCTTCTATGCTCAAAGTTGTCCTCAGCCCATTCCAATACATTAGATGAGATACTGGGCTGAAACATGGCTCATGGCGTTGCGTAGAGTTGTGTTGCTATGAGAAGTCTGAGTAAACCAAGTCCCTCAGCCCCACCAAGCCCTTCAATTGGTTAAATATGTTAGCATAGAAGAGTCTCCAAGTAAGATGAATCCTTCAGGAAAGGGTTTGAGACCTTCAAGTGCGAAAGGACTTAAAGACTCGCTATTCTATATCTTCATTATGTAGATGAATCCCTGGGAAGAATAATAGTGCCTGCCATTTGTTGGGCAGCTATGTGGTTTACATAAATTCTTATTCGATCTCTACACTAACTGGTGAGTCTGAAGTTATTAGCCTCAGATTACATATTAGAAAATCGGGACTGAGAGAGGCTAATTGCTCAGTCATACAGACAGTAAACGAGAGAGCCAAGATTTGACTTCAGGTCAGACTCCCAAGCCACTCTCCTTCCACTACTCATTGCTTCTCAGTAAAGACCACATGGAAACTTAGTAGCACAATGAGGATTGGAACCACGATCTTGACTCCCTTTCCCATGACCTTTCTACTGCCTCATGCTCTATCTGTGTTTATTTTAAAGCCTTCCCTGGAAAGAGTCCACATGTCCCCAGGTAACATATTTAATATCTCAAAATTAAGAGGGCTCAATTTTATGTTTAACGGAGACCCCTGACCTTTTATCTTTCTGTTCTTCTTCTTTATCTTTTTTAAATACACAGTCATTCTTGGGTTTTAAGATTTCTTAATTGATGGTGGTTTATTTTTTTTTTTTTGTTTCACTATTACTTATCCAATTGTATAAGAAAAACATCAGGAATCCAAAGGAAAATTGGGCAAAGGCACAAAATAGCAATTTCTGCAAAGGAAACAAAACAAGAGCATGTCAATAGACAGCCTTACTAGTGATTAAATAAATACAAATATCTGTTAAATTTAGTTTTTTTTTTTCCCTTAACCTAATAGCTCCCAGGGTTTGTGATATCATAATAAAACAATTCTCTGTTGATGGTGACGTCGGTTGGGGCAATCTTTGCAAAACATTATGACATTTATATCAGGAGCTATAAAAATGATCACAACTGTCAACCCTCTACTTTGGTTCCTGGAAGTTATACAAAGAAACAGTTGAGCAGAAAAAAAAATACCCTAGATGCATAAAAACGTCCAGTGATGCAGTGTTGTCTATAATTTTTAAAACTTACAAAATAAAAATAAAAGAAACAGTCTAATATTCAACACTAGAAAACCAAGTGGACAAATTTTGGCATATTGACTCAGTACTACGTAACAATTTAATGGTACTATGTAACCATTTAAAATGATAATTCAGAGGAGTGTGTGGTAATATGGAAATATTTATGCTATGACATGAGCTAAAAGAAAGTAGGATACAAAAATACATATTATAATGTACCTGTGAAAATGTATTATGCATATCAACAAAACTGAAAAGTAGTAGATAACAATTAAAATGCTCCTCTAGTTTAGGGGGATTGCGGAAAATTTATTCCTTTTTCAAAGTTTTCTTTAATGTTGATATTATATTTCCTCTATTGTTTAAAAAAATGAGGTAAGGCCAACAGTACAGGAAGTCCAGGCTCTGGATCGAGAGTTAAAGGACCTGAAGTTTCCCCCATGCCCCAGTGTAACATGCATTATTGGCCTTCATGAACCTCAATATCTCAACCTGCACAAGAATTAATACTAGTTTCCTTTACCCCAGATTGACAGAATGTTTATTTTATAAAGCTTTTAACTCACTGAATACAAGGATTCATATAAATTTGGTCCTGAGAGAATGAGAGGTGGGAGGGAGAGGAAAAGATAAATAGGCACTAATTAATTTTAAAAGGAAAGATCATCTGCTTTAATCGGAAATGCATATGTGCTGTGCCCCTAGTCAGAGTGTTTTAAGTGGCTCCTTGTTAGTTAGCAAGTTCAATTTAAAGTACTGTGTGATCCTTTGGGCTTTGAAGATATGAAGCCTATATACATACACATGAGCTAAAATTACGGCGTCGTCATGAGGCTGTGTGCACTCTGAATAATTAAATGCACTAAGCAACCCCAGCTGATGGATTGATGATGTGCAAGAGTAGTGCAAAAACCACGTGACAAGGGGAATTACAAGACATTTCGAAATGATGGTTTAATTTCCAAGCTTTCTTTTTAACTTGTGCTTTCTCTTTTAGCCATTACAGGCAAGTAAAAGAGATTCGATTATCTTGTTTCCTGCGAAAGGTTATTTAGCTCCTCAATCCCATTAAGTCACTTTCTGCACTCCAGTGCACTGAGCCTTTACCAGGTTCTCAGCCCAGGAAGAGTAAATGGAGACACCAGGATCAGATTTCTAAAGGAAGGAAAGTTAAAGCAAAGTTTGAAAGGGGTGACAGCCAACAGCCAGAAGCTTAGGAACTCAATTAGACTGAAAGACAACTATCTCATTATCTTGTTCCGAAATGATCTAAATACATAAGAATCTAAAAGTTTTAAATAAACTTGTCCTACTGACTGTCTAGATGACTGAATTTCCCTTCTCAAAAAAAATTTTAAACACCCACTTTCGTATTTATTTATTCTAAGCGCAAAGCAGCTGCGATAATTATGCTGTCAGATTCAGTAAGCTAATGAGGAGTCAGCCGAATGGAAGGTTTTGCATTTGTGGTGAGATTGCTGCAGGAGAACAGCTCTGCTGCTTTTCTTCCTTCTTCTTTTTCTTTCTTCCCTTCTTTTTTTTCCCCCTTGCTTTTTTTTTTTTTTCCTTTTTCCCTGTGAATTGGGAAGGACAGTCAGGCAGTCCCAGGCAAATTGGCATCCCTTTGAATAACTGGTTGCTTTCCCAGCACCGTTCTGCCAGATAATGTCTGTCTGTCTGTCTGTCTCTCTCCCCCTCACCTTATTTTTTCACTCTCTTTCCCCGCCCTTCTTCCTCCCTTCCTCCTTGCTCTTGAGGAGCTGCTGCTTTTGAGGGGCAAGGAAGCCTGAGGGAATCTTCATGCCACTGTCCCCCAAGGCAAGAGGACATGTCTTTCTGAGGGAAGTTCCCAGACTGGTTTGGACTTGAGATGACTTGAGAGTAATCTGTGACGTTCTGCTCCGTTTATTTTAGCTGTTTGTTTATGCTATGACATGAGCTAAAAAGAAAGTAGAATACGAAATTGTCTATTATAATGTACCTCTGAAGATGTATTATGCATATTAACAAAACTTGATGTCTTCCTTTTCCAGCCTAGCAAATATGTAATTAACTCCAAACCGAAGGACTCAAGGCCACAGATCACTCTCAGCATAGGTCTAGGCTGAGCGAGACAGAGCCAGCATGCAGGTTTATGTCTTTCCTTCAGGTGCGAGCAGTTTCCAGCAAACAATATTATTAAGGCATTTTATGCTTTCAGTGCGCCAGAGCTAGAAGCTTCTCTTTTTATTAAATTGTGTGGTATTTAGAGTAACCCAGGTTTATGCAGATTGTCAGCCTTGACAAAGCAATGCCCAAGTAGAGAGATGCCCTGAGCAGGTTTTGTGGATGTGCTTTGTGACAATGTGGCTGTTGCTTCTTGCTTTTTTTCTCAGATGGTATCTATACTGATGCTTGTAACAATGGCTACTGGTTATTAAAAGCATATTGTGTATCAGGAACAACCCAAGATGTTTTATATACATTATCTTCTTTAAATTTACTGCAATCTGCTAGGGAGTTTTATTATCCCCATTTTGCAGATGAGCCCCTTAAAATGTTAACTTTTGGAGGACTAGGCCCACAATTTTAGCATAGGAAGCACCCGGGAATAACACACTTAACGAACAGGCATTTATAAAAATGTCAACTGCCGTCATTCTCAACTAACCTGCTACACGAATCAGAGGACAAAGGTAGTGTATATATATATATATACGTATATGTATATTTACCAAATGAACACTTGGGTAACGTATATGTATACATATACGTATATATATATATACACACACGTATATACATATATGTATACATATATACACACACATATATATGTATATATATACACACACATATATATACACACACACACATATATATATTTCAATTTTTTTTAATTTACAGAAGTTGTACCTGAGAGTCTATTTAAATAGATTGCCTAATGTATCTAATGTAGCAGGATTAGAAATTTTCCAAAACACAACTAGCCCAGCACGGTGCTTGTTCCCCATCATCACTGGGACTAATATTCAGACTCCTTGGCTTGAGAGCAGCTCTCTTCACCCTCTGGTTCTAATCCATTTTTCCAACTTTATCTTCTAGTTTGTCTTGCTTGAACCAAGCAAGATTACTTGCAATTCTCTCAAGCACTTTCCTTCCTCCATGCCTTTGCTCACGCTGATCCCTCAGGCAGGACTGTCCTCCCTGGAATTCCTTGCCTGTTAACATGGTCATCCTTCAAGGTTCAAAGGGCCCTTGTCCATGCTTTTCCTGAGCTCCTTAGACTTAGAAGAGGGGCTGTCATAGTTCTTTGTTTGCACCTCACTTTGGCCCTTGTTTGTTTGCGTGTGTGTTCCCCCAGTTCTATTCCTATTTTTGCCACCTTCTAACACCTAGCATAATGCGTTACCCAAGTGTTCATTTGGTAAATATGCATTGAATTAGATTGAATAAGAGGCACTTGACAGCTATTAGTAGATTCAGTAAAGTAAATTTTCCATGAGTCAGTATAAATTATTGGTTGGTAAGTCTGGCTCATGTTTTGACATCTCTTCCAGTGACAAATATTACAAAGACATAAAAAGTACACCATGAAAAATCCCAGGAAATAATATGTTGGTGCTTCTCTCTTTTTTTTTTTTTTTTTTTTCTCTATAGAGGAGTCTTTGTTTACAGTTTCAGGAGTGCAGCTGAAACCAGAAATGTGTGACCTTTTGGCCTTGTACCAGAAAGGTCACCACCCAGCCCAGTTTAGCAAATGCTGGTGAAGAGAAAGGATGACATCGCCAAGATTCTTCCAGGTACGTGGTCCCAACAGTGAGGCTCCTTATGGACAGGGTCGAAAAGAGATTGCTGCCAGGTGCAGAGGGCATGGTCCGTGGATGCAGAGCGCCTCTGTTCTGTGTTTGGCTCTTCATTCCCGCTCTAGGGTCAGGTGACCTAACTCCCTGTGAAAGGAGAGTAATAACGTGCATTACCTGTCTCTCCCACTCCCAGAGGACTGGTAAGGCTCCTCAGACAGAATGGACAGGTCATTATGAGGCCTTTGGCTGACAGAGGTGGAATAAAGGATTACAACTGGCATCTTGTATCCCCTTAACTATATAGTTCTGTCAGCTGATAGGACAAAATCAAAGATCAGGTGACCAACTGTCCCCATTTGCTTGAGACTGAGGAGTATCCAGAGATGTGGTATGTTTAGTGCTGAAACTGGCACAATCTCAGGTGACCTAGGATGCTTAGTCACCATAATGGTACAAATTACCACCAGGCCTCCTGCTCGCAGTGCCAGTGAAGTCCTGCTTCAGAACCTGCCCAAGAGATGATTCTAGAAGTCTATGAGAGTCAAATCATCGCTGCTACAGGCTTCTCAGGCTACACCTTCTGCATAGTTGCATGGTTATAGGGAGTCCTCTCATTCAAGGCAAGTTCTAAGAACTACAGGGGCCTGATGGACAGGCAGGAGCCATCCACAAATGTCACAGATGCAGCTGCTCTCAGGAGTCTCCTCAGTCAGCCCTGGGCAGCCCATCTTTCCGGGATAATCTTTAGGAGGAAGAGATGCTGTGGAGTATTTTCTCAGAGCTACCCTACCTTAAAGGGATTTCCGCCGGTAGGCACAGGAAGCCAGGTGGGACAACCCCCAAGCAACCATAATACAGACAGCCCTAGATGTTACAAGAGCACTTCCCATACTGAGCCTACCATAGTGGGTAGAGGGGACAGTAATCAAGAGAGAGGAATCAAGGTGGGACCCATGCACGGAGCCAGCCGGCCAGCCCTTTAGGTGACTCTGGCTATATCCAAAGACACATGCATCAAACTACGGTCTGGCCTCCCATTTGGCAACCACAGCTTGGCTGTGCTTCCTAACAGAACTTTTGAGGCCTAGATGATAACCACTGGCATGCTCCCTACACCCCACCCCACAACATCGTTCACATGGCAAGATACAGCCTTTTGCCGCTTTCTCTCGGATCTCTCGTTAGCCGTTGATATTTGAAGGCATGTACACACCAAGGATGTCTGCCTTCTGGATCTTCTAAGATCGTCGTATTTAGAAATTTGGAAAGCGCAGGGATGTTTAGAATTATAACTGTTCCTCAGAGCACTTATGAACTACGTGAGTTAGTATTTCGACAACATACAATTGAAATTAAAATAGACAATAAAATAATATGGTGTTTTCTAAGCAAAATATTTTCTACAGCAGAGATTTTACTGTGTAATTACGCCATTTTAAACCCACTAGTTATGAGAATAGGATGTGCTTTCGCTACGTTCTGTAAAGTAAAAGATTTGAGCTTTATAAAATTATCAAAGACGTTGATGGAAATGGCCTCCGATGATGGCGCTCCTTAAGCATAACCATCATTTCTACTGTTGTTATTTTGTTTTATGAAGCAGCTAGAAGGTAGAAGCATAACCCCACCTCTCTGATCTATAGTGACTTTTCACAAAGCATTGTTAACTCATAGATGTAAATTGGTCACAATAGAAAATCAATTAAATGCTGCGTGGCACTAACGCCAGCAATCAAAGAAAAGGAGGAGGCAGATTTCGCTTTTATTGCAGGAATCTCATGATGTCCCTAGGCCCTTGGCACTACTGTGAGGAGATAAAACCGGTAGGAGATGAACCGCAAAAGGGAAAAGCTAGAGCAATTAAACTGTTTAATAAATGGCTTGGGATCAGCAAAATCTGGCAGCGCTGGAGTTAAAGAGACTAAAAGTTGTAATCAACAGACACTTGGGGCCTGTAAATTTTTTTCACTAAATTGAATTTATGTTAAAATATTCACTTTTTAAGAGATTCAAAATGTAAATTGGGTTAGGGGACTTGTAACTGGCAGCGGTGTCTCAAAATTCAGACTCTTCAAAGGTCCTCAAAATGTCAAGTTTCAGGAACGGTAAAAATGTATACAGTGGGGTGTGGTGAGGTACAACTCTAGTTTGTATATTCAAAGATAGATTTTGGTTATTTTACAGCTTACTTAGTTCTTATTACCACAGGTAAGATGCTGCCTCTGTTATAATTTACTATTGCCTTTTCTGTCGATACATATGATTCTATCAGTAACTTTTCGATAATGTTTAACAGATTTTCCTTTCTCAATCTGTACTATATCATTCATTATTTTGATTTTGTTTATTCTTCATTTTATTTTCAGGGCTACATTACTGCCGTTTCAGTTTTAACTTGCTTTAGCTACCAAGAAGCTTCAAATTAACTCCACACTGGACCAAGGGTTTTATACCATCACCTGTGACCTGAAATGTTTTAAATATGATGTCCAAGGCAATGTTACATAACACTTGAAGAAAAAGCAATGGAAAGTTATTGCTGTTGTCATTTGCCTAGAATTTCACAGTGATTGGCTCAAAAATTACACAGAGTCTGAGATAGTCTGAGAAGAGGATCTCTGGATAATTGCATCCATTTCGTTATACGATGGAGAGATCCTTGGGCAGAAAGGACATCAGGACAGATGGGAGACTGACAATTGAAAGAATTTGGAGACAGAGCTAGTGCTTACAGAGGCCTATCACTCCTGTGTTCACTTACAATTTCTCCAAACAGAAGGACTTCCGTGGCAAGGAGAGGATTAGTCTAAAGTTTAGAATAGTCGCCAGAGAAGATGGTTTCTTGGATAAAGTTGTCAACAAAAAGATTTGCTTAAGACTTTTCATTATGATTTCCTAGGGGGTGCTTCTTCCTTCACTACCTGTACTGTCAAAACACATTACCACCCCACCACAGCCAGATTTTAAGAGTTTGAATAGAATGAGCTACTGGTTAGAATGAAATTTCAGACTATCTCCTTCTACTGAATCCTGATTGTTTGTGATGATAGCAAAAGTGGTGAGAAGTCTAAGCTCTGATTTGATGGTGGAGATACTGACTAGATAGATAAGATCAAAGAGTTCCAAAGATGTAATTCAAGCCCTGTTGCACCATCAGACAGACACACATGCATGTGCACACACACATAACCCTCGAATAAAATGAGAGATTTGTCTCAGCTAACACATGTACCCTTTTCTACAATAACTCCTTCTAAAAGAAGCCAGGGAAACTCAAATTACTTCGTAGAGAGATCATCCACTCAGGAAATGTAGTAACCTAGAAACCAGAGATCTCTCTATATCCTTTAGAAATACAAGGAGGAACTAATTAAGAGAGAATTAAAAATAGTATGTATCCACCCAAAATCTGAGATGGAAGAAGGGAAAAGGTGCACAAATACCTTAGTGAGTATTTGATTTTAGTAAAGCATTTGACAAATGTCCAGATATACCTGAAAGATGAAACCGTGTGGGCTGGATGATGGGGCAGATATATGTGCTCAAAGAACGGTGGTTATTCAACCTAGAGAAAAGTCGATAGTGATATGGTACAAGTTTCAGTCTTGAGTCTCTTGCTGGTCAAATATTTTTATTAATCACTTGAATAAAATCAGAGACGTTACATTATTTATACAATTCACTGAAGTAAGTACTGTTATTATTAATTTATGACTTCCATTTTACGAAGGAGGAAACTGGCTCACAGAAGTTAAATAATTCCTCCCTAGTAGTACCAGAGTTAAGATACAAATCTCAGGTCTGGCGGTCTCCAATGTCTGTGGTCTTTCCAGTAATCACATACTTATTAAGTCCGTAGAACATACAACTCTTGAAGAGGCAGCTGATATTTAGCTTCGAGTCATGATTCAAACAACTGAGACCTTGACAAAAGCTAGCGTGTACGACCGCACACCTATTGGGATGACCAAATTCCGGAACACTGACAACACTGAATGCTGGCGAGGATGCAGAGCGACAGGACCTCTCACTCCCTGCTGGTGAGAGTGCAAAATGGTACCCACATCGGAAGACAGTTTGGGAGTTTCTCACAAAATGAAACATGTCTTACCATGTGACCCAGAAATCATGCTCCTTGGGATTTACCCAAAGGAGATGAAAATTTACCTCCACAGAAAAATCTGCACACAGATGTTTATAGCAGCTTTATTCATAATAGTTCGAACTTGGAAACAACCAAGATATCCTTTGGTAGGTGAATGGATAAATAAACTGTGGGCATCCAGACAATTGAATGTTACTCAGCACTAAAATGAAATGAGCTTCAAGCCATGAAAAGACATGGAGAAAACGTAAATGCATATTACCAAGTGAAAGAAGCCAATCTGAAGACGCCATATCCTCTACGATTACAAATATACGACATTCTGGAGAAGGCAACGCTATGGAGACAGTAAGAAATCAGTGGTTGCCAGGGGTTAGGGAGGGAATGATGAGCAGACGGAGCACAGAGGATTTGTAAAGCAGGGAAACTATGTATGATATTGTAATGGTGGATACAAGTCATTATAAATTGTCCAAACCCATAGAATGCACAACACCCAGAATGAACTCTAATGTAAACTATGGACTTTAGATGATAATGATGTGTTAGTGTAGGTTCATCAGTGGTTACAAATGTACCACTCTGGTGAGGGATGTTGGTAATGGGGGAGGCTATGCATATGTGGGGGTAGCGGGTATATGAGAAATCTCTGTAACTTCTGCTGAATATTGCTGTGATCCTAAAACTGCTCTTTTAAAAGTCTATGAAAAGCAAAACAAACAAATAAACTAATGAGCAACAAGCCAATACGACCATTATTCCTATCAAATTTCATCTGATTAACTTACACTTGAGGCTTAAAATGTCAACAAGTTAAGTAAGGCTGTGACATAGTGGAAATTGGTACATTTAAGTACAACATGAATTAATGGTATGTCTGGCTGCCCGCAAAAGATAATGCTAATAATTTTAAGTGATATAAATGAAGGAATAGGGTGGTATTCCAGAGAGGAGAAATAGTTTACTCTCTACTGATCAGATCACATAAAAAATATTGAATTTAACTCTATCCATCACACTTTAAAAGAAACATCGTAATGAAGTTAATATTTATTGTGCATCTATTAGTTTACAGATCTAATTCTGTTTCATCCTCTTAACAAGATGAAGAGATAGATGTAGTTATTCTCCACTTTATGGAGAACTCAGAATCAAATCAAGTATCTAGGATTTGATGCTCAAACTCTCTGTACCCAAAGTCTGTGCTTTTTTGCACCCTACCCCAACTCTGTTCTGCATGGTCCAAGAAGGGCTAATAGAAGAATAGATGGCATGGGGAGCAAGGCACAAGGCGGAATAGCCCCAAAGAGAAAACCCGGGGGACAGAGAAACTCTTTCTAGAGGGCTGAGGGTTCTCACAGAGCAAAGGGGCTGGCCCCTCTGCTTGGGGGCTGTGGAGCCAGAGCAAATACATTGAAAGCTCAGAGATACTGCTTGTGATACAGCAGAAAGAGTTCTCAGTTTTACCTGTCTGCCAATCAAATGAATTCCCGGAACAGCACTGGGCTTCCTCTGCACCCAGAAGATATGGAAAGCTGTAGGAAGGATCCCCATATTGTAGATTAAAATAACTGGCCTCTAAGGTCTCATCTAATTCCAAGATTGTCTAACATCAGTTTTAAACAGCCGCGGATAGCCTATACTTAGAGTTATAGTAAGATCCTATTGTTGCAAGACTGGGTAGACTCATTTTATTTCTCAAAAAAAGATTTTTTAAAAGGTAAAATTATCCTCTTTAATTATAATGGAAGATAAATTATGCTTATGCTTCCTTCTTTTTCTCCTTTAATTAACTGATTTGCTTATTGAAAAGCTTAATAAAAATTATATGTAAAACACCAAACCACTCCAATCTTCCTTCCTTCCTTGATTTTGTAAAAGGAGCATTCCTGGTGTTTGTGCATATGTTTTGTTGATTCCTTTGTATAAACATACACCTAACTTTTAAAACCATGAATTATTTTTGTTCAATTTGATGTATTATTTTAGTGATGCTTACTTGTTCAGTCACCGGTGCTACTCACCTACTATTTGTCCCCCATGCTCCGTAATTGGGTGGCATTTCCTGGCCCTCTGGGGTGGATAGGACTGTATGATTAGTGCTGGCCAATGAATTATGAGAGAAAGTGATATGTATCACTTCTGAGCCAAGCATTCATTTGATTGCCAGTGTAAAACCCTCCAGAGCTCTCTTTATTGTTCCCTCTGTTACAATAACCAGCAGCATCCAAGAGGGTCCCAGAAGGAGGAGATGTAACACAGAGTCCCCAGATGACGTGATGGATGTGTACTGGGAGAGAGAAATAAAACTTTAAGTCACTAATATTTGGGGGTTGTTACTGCAGTATAACCTAGCCTGTCCTGACTAACACCAGGACACAGAAAACATACTTGCACTGTCCAACATGGAGCTACTAGCTGCATGTGACTAGTTAAATATAAATTTAATTAAATTGAACATTCAATTCCTCAGTCTCGCTAACCACATTTCAAGGGCTCGATAGCCACATGTGGCTAGAGGCTACCATAATGCATAATGCATATAGAATATTTCCGTCATTGCAGAAAGTTCTTTTGAACCGTGCTGACACAGGGGCTAGGGTTTTTATGAGTTGGTCATATCTTCTAACATTTCTTAATGTTTTAAGTGTGCATCTAACACCACCTTGGAGTTATTCTAGAAATTATTCACCTTTTTTAAAGTAAAATCCCTGGGAGCATCCAGTGGGAGTTACCTTCTGGAATAATGTAAATCACTCTGAGCAGTTACATTTCTTAGAACCAAAGTTCTTTTTTTGCTAAAGGTTACATTGACACGTAGGATTAACACCTCTTTGTTACTCATGACACCTTTCGCAAATGAATTCTCAGTTTTATTTTAGTCCATCCTGTCTGATCCTATTCACATTCTCTACTCTTTACTCTTCTCTGTCCCTAAGTAGATTAATGGGTACCTGGTATAAGATCTGGGGTACTCAGTAATGAATTCATCCAAGTTTATTATCATCCTTGTAAAATTTTGTTTCTATTGTAAGAACTGTCGTTGAATATTACCAAAAAAAAAAAAAAAAATTTGTGGGAGCCTTAAACTGAACCAAAATATAATATAAACCTTCCCATTTATTTATTAATTCATTCAACAAACATCTAGGTACTAGAAATACAAAAACTAACAGTACCCCCAGGGATCTTATAGTCTAATGGAGAGTTATGGATATAAACACAAGATCTCATGACAACATATCAGTGTGCCCTATCATACAGGAGGTGACAGTTAAACCTTATCTTGAAGTGAGAGTTTGCCAGGCAGGCACTTGAGGAGGGTGAGAAGATAACCCTGTATGAGGAAAATGTAAAAGGGACAGAATGTTCTTGGCTGTAAGGAATTGAAAACAACAATTTAATTGCTTAATCCATGAGGCTATTATTTCCCATAAGAAGTCCAGAAGTAGTTGGTTCCAGAATTGATTAATCTGATGGGTCAGCATCATCAATAACCCAGGTTCTTTCTATCATTCTTCATTACATCTTGGGTGTCTTTTTGCCTTAAGTCTCAAGCTTGTCCCTATCATGGTCACAAGAGGCTGCCACAGTTCCAGGCACCACAAGCAAGCATGACTGTCCAGTTGAAGAAGGTATCTCTTCCTGTGTGCTTTTTTTTTTTCAAAGAAAGCACTATTTTCTTCTCATCTTACTGTTCAGACTGTCACATATCCACCCCTAGAATGCTAGCAAGCGTTATTAGATAGATTTATGATGTTTATTATTTCTCTTTTCCCTGCTTTAGAATGGTCAGGATTTATTCCTGATCTAAAGCTAGGATCACCTTTCCTGAGGTTCACGTTCCTGAAGAATTGGAAGAAAACCAGTAGAATCTACCACAGCAACTAACCAGCTGTGAATTCTAGAGGTGCAGGGAGAAATCAGGGGGTGAAGAATGGCTGCAAGGTGTCCCATCTGGGGGCCTGGATGCCTTGTTAGATCATTCAGAGTCAGATAATCAGGAGAGAAATTTATGAGCTCGTTGCTAGACCGTGAGTTGCCAGCGTGCATCAGGCAATTGGAATCAGGAAATAAGGACTGGCTACATGTGGGCATCACCTACATAATCATAACCTTCAGGTCCCAAAGATGTGATTGCCCAAGAGAACATACGTAAAGAGAAGAAGCACAAGGTGGAAGAAAGAAGAATCAGCAAAGGAGACAAAGCATTAGTTGCTAGAAATTGGTCGGGGGCCTAGGGTGGGACAGAAAACTAGAATCATCCTGTAACAAAAATTAAGAGAAGAGCATTTCAAGATTGAGTGGCCTATGGAGAAAAGCATCAGGAGGGTATAAGGTAATGTAGGCCATGGATTTTGGTGGTTACTGGTCACTGGTGACCTATAAGAAAGCAGTTTCATAGAATGATGCTCACAGAAAAATACAATGGATTAGAGAGAGAGTGAATGGTAAAAAAGCAGAAGCAGGGAATATCTTTCAGAAACTGCACAAAAAAGCTGGAAAAGAGTGAGTGCTAGCTAGAATGTGAAAGGGCTGGGAGGGTTCGTTTAGCACTAGAGAGATTTATGCATTTTTATGGGCTGAAGAAAAAAGAAGTTAGAAGAATCAATGGGATAGTCTGAACACACTAGGCATGCTCCTTTCTTAGGCTTTTACCTGGCTCTTTCTTGCCTGGAACCCATTCTCCCAAGTGTCCACACAGCCTTCTCAAGCCTTTGCTCCACTGCCACCTGTCAGGGAAACCTCCCCAAGCCATACTATTTAACATTGTCCACGGGGACAATAAGAAACCAAGTCAAAGAGTAAGAGTTAGATTGGGTTTTGGAAGAAAGTTTGTCGGGGAAAGGTGACAATACCTGGTTCTGGTTCTCTTTGTGGCAATGGTTCACCATTGCAAACCTGGCTAATTAAAGTTGCTAGCACTTTCATAACACAGTACACTTGGGTTTTATTAACCTCCTGCTCTAGTAACATTCAAAAATGAAGAGTAGTGCTTTAAAATATAGACTTTTTTTCCTCCAGACAAATTTTAATTCTTGCAGACTTGTATGAAATATTATAACAACATTGATTTTTTTTTTTGTCTTCTGAGGTTTTTTTTCTTTTGTTTTAGTTTTGTATGTGTTTTGTAATTTATTATGTTTAAACTGTGTTTGAGGAAAGATCTAGGGGATTTGAGGCAGGAAACGCAAAAGACCAGTCTAATAGCACTAAGAGCCCACTGCAGTGGCCACAATGGGCCACATATCTCTGGAAAAGACAATTCTCCAAAAGCGTGGCTGAGGAAGACAGATAAAAGCACCGAAGTTGGGTCATGTGACAGGTGTCACTTGAGTAACGGTACTGGGGCCAGAGATAAAAGACCACTCCTCTGGTCACATGACTCAGCTTCATTACTCTCTCAGCAGGGGGTTAGAGAGTCTGGATGCCATTTTTACTTATTTATTTATTTGTGGTTTTTTCCCCCTTATTCTGTGATAATGAGAAAATGTTTAAACTCCCATCTCTGTGTTTAAACATTTCTCCCTGCTGACAGCAGCGGGGTACCCCTTGATCAACTGTCAGATTGGAAAGTGCAATTTTTCTGGAAAGTAAACAGCATGTTAGCTGGTTGGAAATAATTTTCTATTTATTGGTAGCTGTTAGCCTAGGAGTGATGGAGCCCCATGACAGCACTTGTCAAGTGAGGAATAAGAAACAAGTTTGGAAATACCTCTAAGACATAGCTCTGACAATAAGGCCTTACTATTTTTTTTTTTTTTTTGATAGAAACGTACTCTAAAAAAGTTAAAACAGGCAAAAAACTTTTCCAGTGTTACCAGCTCCTGGATATCCTTGTGGCAAAACTGACACAGAATCAAAGGCAAACTCACGGAATGCTGGGATTGGAAGAGTCCCTGGCAGTTACTAAATCCATCCCCCACCTTTCACCACTGGGGAAACTGAGACTCAACCGACTGCCTTGGACTCATCGCACAAATAAGAGACAAACATAATAACTATCAAAATAAACAAAGAAATAAAGGTTATATTTGCTTTTCA
This sequence comes from Pteropus alecto, assembly GCF_000325575.1. Lineage (NCBI taxonomy): Eukaryota > Metazoa > Chordata > Mammalia > Chiroptera > Pteropodidae > Pteropus > Pteropus alecto. The sequence goes on from NW_006442484.1 coordinate 64,481,303, forward strand.
AATTCACGTGTGAAGATACATAGAAAAAACTGGTGGAGACAGTGTAACATTTTGACCTACGAACATTTGTGATCTTTTTTTTTGCAGAGTGGTTAAGAAGACATCATCATGGTCTTTTATTGATGAGACATGTTGTCATCAGAAAAAATGGCCCCAGTAAAAGTAATACATATTTTCAGGCTATATATATATATAT
>NW_006442484.1:64481529-64519075 GCF_000325575.1 Pteropus alecto
AGTTATCAGTCCATATCCATTTTTAATTAGGCTAAGTCTGAGGTCCTGATTTGTCCCAGGATTTGCCTCACTTCTTCCTGTTAGAAAAGTATTTCCAGCTGCTGACTAGGTGCCTCCACCTAGATTTTTCTAACAAAGATGTCAAGCGCTCCATGTCCAAACGTCTTCTCCCCCATATCATCACTAAAGCAAAAAGGGATTCTTCGTTCCCATTTTGATGAAAAGAAACACCATCCACCCAGTTGCCTGGTCCGTCTTTTCCTACCTGTGAAATACAGTCTAATCTATTTTCTCCTCTCCATCTCCACTGCCAGACCACAGACCTATGGTTCGCAAAGTGAGGTCCCTGCACCAGCAGCATCAGCATCACCTAGGAAATGGTTAAAAATGCAAATTCTCTGTCCCCACCCCAGACCTACTGAACCAGAAGCTGGGAGCTGGAGCCTGCAAGTCTGCATTTTAGAAAGGCTTCCAAGTGATTGTGAGAGACTGAAGTTTGAGAACCTCTGCCCTGGCTGTGTTCCCCAGGCCTTATCCAGTAGTCTTTTTACTGGTCTCCTCGCCAGCAGTATTTCTTCTCTGGAGTATTCTCCATACTAGTGGTTCTCAACCTTGGCTGCATTGTAATTACCTAGAGAGGTTTTTTATTTTTATTTTTAATCCCTATGTCTGGGTCCCACTCCTGGGAACTCTTATTTCATTGATCTGGTATACAGCATTAGGCATCAGAATTTTTAAAGCTCCCCATGTTACCATGTTATTCTTTTTTTTTTCTCATGTTATTCTGATGTGCAGCCGGGACTGATAATGACTGCTCCACGCTGAAGCCAGGGCTCTCTTGTTAAAGACAAATCAGGTGACGTCACTACCCCCCTAGAAAAATCTCCGTCAGTCAAAGGATAATTCTGAATGGACTCTTCAACGTGGCCCCAGCCGACCTCTCCAGCTGGCTCCATCATCTTCCCGTCTCACTCGCTTCCTCTATCTCGGCCACACAGAATTTCTCATCATTCCCAAAATGCAGTATTCTGTTAATATCCCTAGACTTTGACACTTTGTTTCCTCTGCTCGGAATGTCCTTCTCCTTCTTTCTGCTTGGTGAATTCCTATTCACCCTTTGAGACACAACTCAAAGGTCACCCTCCCTGAGCGCTCAGTCCCAGAGTTAGTTGCCCTCTCTTCTGGGATCCCAGAGCACTCTGTTGCTATTACATCATAGTATTGGTCCTACTTCATTGTAATTATTAGTGATACTTCTTTCTCCTTCACGACAACTGACTACATCAGGAGCAGATCAGAAGAATACTTAGCTTTTCAATTTTATCCCCAATGTCTAGTATAGATTGGACGTTGAGAAGATGCTCAATAAATGTTGGTTAAGTGAATGAATTGAAAATATAATCAATGACACTTGCTGCCTTTTTTAAGATCAAATTATAGTGCCATTCTGCTTTTCTTTCCAGAAACAGTAAAGCTCATATAGCTCATGTTATATATATGACAAGGAGTCAACTAGACTAGATTTTATCATTTTCTGGCCCTCAGTTTTTAATCTTTAAAATAGCATCAATAGTATCTACTTTGTAGAGTATGAGGATTCTTTGTATAATACCCAGCAATATGCTTGACACAGAGTAGGTACTAAATAAATTTACATTTTTATTATCATAATAAGTAAAACTAACTGAAAACAAAGTAAGAAAAGCTGAACTAAACAACATCTGTCTTCCCTTCTGAGTGTGAGTTCTTGACTGGCAGAAACTGTCTTATTTATCTATGTGTTCCCTGGGGTCAGGAACCTAATAGTATTCCTTAATTAATTCAATCCCTCAGTCAACAGCATTTAAGCTAATGAATGAAATGAATAATATTTGAATAGAATGATGACTTACTGTTTGGGGACATAGAGGAACTCATGTCTATCTTGCAAAAGAGAGAATCACAATCTTGGCAGGTGGAAGATACCTTTCTTTTTTTTTTTTTTAGTTTATAATTATATATTTTTAAATTATGGTTGACTTTCAATATTATTTTATATTAGTTTCAGTGTACAGCCATATGGTTACACATTTACATAATTTACAAAGTAATCCCTCCAATAAGTCTAGTAGCCACCTGGCGCCATACATAGCTAATACAATATTATTGACTATATTCCTTATGCTGTACTTTACATCCCTGTGACTATTTTGTAACTACCAATTTCTACTTTTTAATCCCTTCATCTTTTTTACCCAACCCCCAACTTCCCTCCTATCAGGCAACCATTGGTCTGTTCTCTGTATCTATGAGTATGTTTCTGTTTTGTTTATTTTGTTCTTTAGATTCCACATAAGTGAAATTATATCTTAGAAATCATCTTTAAAGCTTCTTATTTACAGGTGAGGAAATGGAGATAACCCATCAGGAAAGCCATTTTAATTTCAATATTCAATAAAGAATATCTGAGTTATGAATTGATGCTAACCAAGTAGGAATACCAGTCCATGTGTGTAAAAGTCAGCCTAAACAGTGACTTGTTGAGTGAGCAGTAAGTAGGATGGCACCTGATTTGTCATGTGGTGAGAAACTGGGAGGATGAGAAAAATTTTAAGGAAAAAAAAACACGGGTGGCACTTTTGAGTATTATCAATTCCAAATTACCTAATTCCTGTCTTGGAAAATAAAACACCTTTTACCAAATACGCATTTAAATTTATGTTACTCTGTTCTTTCAAAAGGCAGATGGAAGGCACAATTTGAGTCACTTAACAGGTGTTATCCAAGCAACAACAAAGAGCAGATAAAAGCAATTAGCAGATACAATTGTGTAAATAAGCCTCTTTTAAAAATGAGTCACTCAGTAGACCTGTCCCTGAGATCCAAGTTACTCCTAAAAGGCCTGAAATCCAAGCAGTCTGAAATCCACTTTGAGCAGGAGTGACTGGACTTGGAAGTCAGAAAGTCTGCTCTGATGGTACAAAGGGAACAGCCAGGAGTATTGGTCACAGATGTGCAGGAGGAAAATCCAGGAGGCTCTTCATGCCAAATGCCCAGCACCAATGGGCCTGGGTGCCTTGATCTTCAGAAAGCATCTTGATGCAGGGCCATCCCTAGGAGGCACCCACACCCTCATTTAACCCTGGTGCATGCCAAAAATGAAATTTAGGCTTAGTTTGCTAAGGCTGCCATAACAAAATACCACAGACTTGGTGGCTTAAACCACAGAAATTTATTTTCTCACAGTTCTGAAGGCTGGAGGTCCAAGATCAAGGTGTCACAGGGTTGGTTTCTTCTGAGGAGTCTCCTTGGCTTGTAGATAGCACCTTCTCACATGGCCATCCTTCAGTCTGTGTTAGCTGAGTCCTAATGTCCTCTAATCATAAGGATATCAGTCACATTGGACTAGGGCCCACCTATATGATCTCGTTTTACCTTAATTATCTCTTCGAAGACCCTATCTTGAGAATATAGTTATATTCTGAGGTATTGGGGGTTAGGACGTCAACGTATGACTTTTGGGAAAACATAATTCAGCCCATAATAGGTCTCTCGGCTGCCAAACTGGCTGTTTACTTCTCTCATGCAGAAGAAAGATGAATGAATGAATGAATGAATGAATGAATGAATGAATGCTCTAGACTAGCCTGACGCTAAACTGCAAATAGTGTTAGGTTTTCCTCCGGCCACTCAGGGTTTTTCTTAATGTCACTATGTGAGAAGGCACTATTTGAGGGGGAAGTCCCAGTCAGAAGTGGGGGTCTGCGGGCAGCCCCCAGCCCCAGATAACAAGCTGCTCTCCAGGAACACATGTTAGGAAAAGTGCTTGATCAGAGTGTCAACTTGTGGGCCGAGTAGGAACACTAAGTGGTTTTGTCTGTCACCTCCTCCACCCCCACTGGAATTCAGCCATAATCTGATGGAAACACTTTGCCCACTTTCAGGAGAATTTTCCACTATCAGTAAGGCTGTTTTTTCATACTTAGGCTATCACCAAAGGCTTTCAGAATAGCAGTACTACTCTCCCCCTGGGAGGCATGTGTATCTCAAGGGTAGGGGCATGTGGAGCCAAAAGCCACTCTGTGCAGAATGTTCTGTTAATTAAGGTTTTCATTCACATTTAATTACAGCCCCAGTTTCCCAAGCACTGTCTCCGTGCTAGATGCTGCTCCCGGAGCATCGTCTCGTTAAGTTCCACATTATAGTCGAGAAAACTCGAGAGGGGCTATAGGATAGATAAGTGAGTGAGCTGGATTTCAAACTCAAATCCAACCCATGTGATTCCAAAGTCCATGCTGTCCTCGTGTCACTGAGAAGAGGACCAACAAGCCTTCAAAAGCGGCTGTGTGAGAAAGGGTGAGAGGTGCCGGTTTAGAAGTAAGAGTGCCTGGGTTAGAATCCTGACTCCACAGCTTTGGAGCTAGATGCTTTGGGGCAAGATTCTTAACCTCATTAAGCCTCGATTTCCTCTTCTATAAAAATGGGTCCAATAATCGTACCTACCTCTAAGGAAAGCTTATAGTGAGGATTGAAAGGAAAGGGTTGCACCTGCCAAAGATGTTCAATAAATGATAGTTACTAGTATTATCATATCTTCATAAATTCAACTAATATTACAGATTTGCTTCCACCCGGGGGTCAATAGAAGTAGGGGTGTGTGTGTGTGTGTGTGTGTGTGTGTGTGTGTGTACACAATGCGTTGACGAAGAAAAACAATAGCTGCTATTTATTGAGCACCTACTATGTGTCATGCGGTAGACTAGGTGCTTTATATCATGACCTTGTGTTTTATATACGTGAGTTATTCCTTGTGGTTATATCCTGAGATAGTTAATATGATAATCCTCCTATTCAGATGAAGAAAATGAAGCTCAGAGAGGTTAAGTGACTTACTTGAGGTCACACAACTAAAATTTGATGGAGCTGAACTTTGGTTTCAGGACTGACTCCAAAAATTAGCTTCTAACTACTAAAATGAAATTCTCTCTAAAAGACTAAACTTAAAAAAAAAAAAAATTCCTAAAGTTGCTACCTTCAACTGTATCATCTTTTAAAGAAATCGCTTTGAAAGGTGCCAACTTATCCTATCAATACCACCATTGTTCTTATTCTTTGGCCCTCAGAACCATCCACAGCCCTCACGAGAAAACGAGTCTCATTCAATTATATCAGACTTGTCTTTTAATCTAAAATGGTATTACTTAACTCGATTATTCACCTTATTCCCCAGACTTTGATCTAAATGAATTTTGGCTGTTGTTAAAAATCAAATTCACCTTTGAAGGATAAATATTTGCCCCCATCAAGATACTCCAAAGAATGCACTTAAGTGTCTAAAAAGAAATGATCCAGAGTGTTTTTAACAGTATCTTTGCAATAAGTGATTCGTCTTTCAAGAAGACTGCTTTGAAGGGGAGACTCATGTGGGATGCATAAGCTCTGGTATGTTTATTTAAAACATACCTTAAATTTCCATTTATATATTCACAAGTAACTTGCCTGGAAGCCCCAGACACTGAACTCTTCTAAGACAGGGAAAATTGATCAGATCGCTGAGTCTTTTTCAATTGTTTCTCGTCTGGACTTTTAAACTTTTATTCAGTGGATTAAAAACATGAGAGAAAAAGTTCACTGGGGAAAGGGACTTCCTGCCTAAACAGAGACTCTAACACACATACATCTTGGACCAGCTCTCAGTTCTACAATACTGAGCCTGGAACCAGAAATGGCAGTTAGTAGCTAGAAAGAGAGCCTTAGGCTCTGAAGAGACAAATGAGAGTAATGGCTATAGGTTTTTTGATAGGAAGTCAGCAGTTCTCTCATTCATGGAACTACCCTAAACTTAAATGCCTCCCAATTGCTAAAAAACCGGGGATCACAGCTGATCTCAGCTAGTGCCAGATAACTTTTGACAACATTTCTCCATGTGATTTTTACACAGCCTGCCATTTGCCAATCATTTTAATGGCCTTTCTCAGTCTCCAGCCCTCAATGGGCCAGGGCGGCTAACCCAGCCCAAAGACATTCTGCCTGGATTTAGTCATCACATCATACCCTACTTAAATCCTCCCTTTTGAATTTTACTCAAAGCACAGCCCTTCGACTTTTTGTAATAGCATAACTTTGGTTTAGTTAAGCTCTTGTCCCTTTTAGTTTTGCCTATAACTGCAGCCCAGTTCCCCGCAGAAGCCCCCCCTACAAACACATATATACCATGCTGTGCTTCCCAGATGTTCACAACCCTGAAACATCCCAGATGACAAAATGTATACACATTGTAATTGTCCAAGTCAGTCCATCTTCACTTGCTTTGGTCTGGTTCCCATTTGCCTTATCAGTTAAACAGTAAAACTTTGATTAGAATCGTAGGCAGAATCACAGCCCCTTAAAGATGTCCACATCCTAATCCAGGAAACTGTGAATATGTTATATTACATGACAAAGGGGAATTAAAGTTGCAGATGAAATCAAGGTTGCTAATCAGCCGACCTCAAAACGGAGAGCTTATCTGGGATTACCCAGGTAGGCCTAATGTTATCATAAGGTCCTTAAAAGTGTAAGACACAGGCTGAAGAGAAGGTCGCAGTGATGCAATACAAAACTGGACCGGCTATTGCTGGCTTTGAAGATGAGGAGGAAAGCATGAACCAAAGAGTGTGGGCAGCTTCTAGAGGCTGAAAAGGGCAAGGATACAGATTTTCCCCTTGAGCCTCCAAAGTGGAATGTAGTCCTGCTGAGATCTCGATGTTAGCCGGTGAGACTCATTTAGGACTTATAAACTACAGAATTTTAAGGTAATAAATTTGTGTTGTCTTAAGCCACTGAATTCATGGTTACGTGATTTATTACAGCAGCAAGAGGAAACAAATATAGTTAGCCTGTCTTAAATAACCAGAAAATGTAATTCACTGACATATTTTCCGCTTACCACTTAAATCAACAGTTTCCTTTTAAGCAATATATTAGATTGCATCTCTAAGTCTCTTTGAACAGACTCCAACGTGGAAAGTTGGGGGCCACCGATTCATTAGGGAGAGCTCTTGGGAGATGCACCTGTAAGGGGTAAGGATCCGGTAGAGGAAAACGCTGGCCTACAATGCAAGTGCACCTGAGGCCTCGGCCAGTCTCACAAGCAAGTCTGGAGCTGGGGCAGCGCTTCAAAGCTGTCCCAAACTGAGGCATTAGGGCTGAACTTTTGTATCTTTATCATCCAGTCTGGGAGGGAGTGTAACGCTGGGCTGAGCAGCTCCTACTAGCTGAGGACACAAAGGCTCAGAAGCTCAGACGGGTGAAGCAACTTGGCCCAGGCCACCCAGCTTGTTAAGTGGCCTGAGTTTTGACATCAAAGCCATCTGAGCTGGCCCACTTAATCCCCCTTCCACCACAGAGCACGGGGAGCACAGAACAAGTCCTCAGGAAGCAAATTAACATTTACAAACATCCATCTGACACTACACAATTCTTGGCCCTCAAAGAGAGATAAGATTGTATTCGGTAAACTCTTCTTCCTAAATAGGAAAAAAGGCCCAAGACCAATTGATAAGATATTAGACAAGGGTCGAAATGAAAAAGAACTTCTGGTGGCCCAGAGGATTGAGTAGATCAAGGTTTTTACTACATGCTGTAAATCAAAGTTAATTACATTTTTGCTCTACATTGTACATAGTGAATTGGGTCATAATTTTTACATATGCCTCAGTGTTCACTTTTCAAATGGAAGCTCCTAGGGGAAAAGCATCAGGACAGTCTACCTTTCCTCTTATGGCCCCTGGCACCATGTCAACACAGGGCGGCACATCATAAATACCGTTTGATGATTTTCTTCCCTCACAGTCGAGGCCCAGAGCCCGTCTAACAGCCTGTAATGCAATATCACTCACTGTAACACTCTCCCTGTGGGTCGGAATTAGAAAATATGGTGCTCTGAAAAACGCTGTAAGAGCTCTCTTCTTTACTAAGGATCCTGGTGTTCCATGATGGATGCTATAAAACCACGGACCGGCCGGGGTGTTTTTTAGCCATGTGAGCCCATTAACAGTGTCTGGTTCTGTGAAAACATACTTCATATCCTGGAAAAGAGAAGGTGATCACCAGAGTGCAAAAGCAAAAGAATTTTTCATAAATAACACAAGGTGACCCTGGAGTAAACACAGCTGTGCCCTCATTGTGTCTTGTCAGTGGCGATCCCTCAGTAGATTAAAAAAAAATCCATGTTTTATGGGGCCATCCCTTATTCTGTATATACACTGCAGAAGGCTGTTATTCCCTCAGACTTTGCTTGCTGCATTTAAGTTTTCAAACCCTGGAATAAGTTTTCAAACTCTGAGGCCCCTGCATGGCACAGGCATAGTGATAGATTTGCACTGCAGTCGGTGGTGATGAACCAGTGGCCATGGGTGGTTTTCTCACAAGGTCTCCATCACTTCTCCAGCCACTTTCTGCTCATTGGTCTGAATTAGACCCAAGGAAACCATTCCTTTCATTCTTTCCTCTACCTTCCACAAACTAAAATGATTAAGAATTTTCCTTGAGGTTAAAGAGGGTTATCCTGAGTCAGAGGGAGAAGATATCCCTAATTAGGTGGGTGGTGTGTCTGAATTCCACACAACAATCGGATTTTCATAGAAAAAGCTATCATCGGAATGAAACCAAACCCTTAAACGTTCTCTTTGTACATGAACTTGGTTGCCTCTCCTCTGTTCCTAAGAAAAACAAACATATAACCTACTATACTGATGCAGTTTTACCGTCACAGGCTCAGGGCCACTGTTCACCTATTCACTATGTTCTAAGGGCCCACTATGTGTTAGGCATGTCACTAGGCCCTGGGAATTAATAAATCTCCATGACATCATCCCTGCCCTTGAGGTGCTCACAGTGGCATGGGGCAGATGGACAAGTCAACAAAGCATGTGTCAAGCAATGAAATTTGTACAGAATTCTGGGCACAGATAACCTGCCTGGGGATCCAGAGGAGGCTTCCCTGAGGGTTTTACTTCCTAAGGAGTGAGCTGAATTTTGCCAGATAAAGAAAAGTAAAATAGTTGGCACAAGGCATTGAGGACAGCAGGAAGCTCATCTGTGAAGGCATAGAAGTGTGGACTTATACAGGACAACTGGATAACAGGGATGCACCATTCTAAATGATTACAGAAAAGAGGGGGTTATGGAAAGCGTCGGGAGATGACCCAGTAAGTTAAGTAGGGAAGCTTGTTAAGAGTCGCATATGTTCTGACTTTATCAGAACATAAGAAGGGGGACTGAAGGCCCGTAAGTAGAATACAGGCTTGATTGTACAGTGAAATACCATATGCAAAATTAAACATATATTTTTCCCCCTTTTACATCATCAAGTTAAATGTATTGGGGATGGACTGGGACTCATTAGTCAAACTTTTAAAAATCAGATCAGTGTTTAGTTAATTACCAGAAGACCCTAGGACATCTCGTAGGGTGTTATTCTATTGTCACTGCTAGAGCACGCATACACACGCGTGCGTGTGCACATACACACACGCACACACACAAACACTACCTTTAACTTCCACATTAAGATTTCTGCAAAACTGAAACCTATTCATTTTATTTAAAAATGTTTTAATATGACAGCTTGTTTTTTAACAACTTTATTGAAACACAATTCACATACCATACAATTCACTCATTTAAAGTGTACATACAATTCAATGGCTTTTTGTGTATTCGCAGAATTGTACAACCAACACCACAATCGATGTTAAAATATTTTCAAAAGAAATCTCACAGACCTTAGCCGTCACCTCCAGCTGCCCTTCTTCCTCAGCCATAGGCAATCATTAATCTACTTTCTGTCTGTATAGATTTGCCTATTCTGGACATTTCATATACATAAAATCATATAATTTGTGGTCTTTGGTGACTGGCATCTTTCACTTAGTATCATGTTGTCCAGGTTCATCCATGTATGTATCAGTACTCCATTCCTTTATATGGCTGAATATTATTCCACTGTATGGATGTAGCATGTTTTATTTATCAGTCAATGCACATTTTGGGTATTTCTACGTTTCGGCTGTTACGAACACTGCTACTATGAACATTCGTGTATAAGTTTTGTATGTAGACATACGCTTTTATTTCTCTTGAGTACATACCCAGGAGGAGAATTGCGGAATCATATGGGATCTCTATGTTTAACATTTTGAAGGACTGCCAGACTGTTTTCCGAAGCGGTGGCACCATTTCACATTCTCACGAGCAGTGGATGAGAGAAACCTATTCATTTTAATGCCAAATTCTCATTTACTCCTGTAGGAATTCCCCTGTAGATTAAGGACTGGCTCCTGGCCCTGAATCTTGAGGGAAGAAGTAGGAAGTTTTTGCCATGACTACCTTTGCTTTAAGCCCTGTTTGAAACTCGTTTTAGAGTGTCTAGGCCACTACCCTTGTTTCAGGCAGCCTCGAATGCTTATTTTATTTCTCGGTTCCTAAGGAGTGTTTTGAGGAGAGAAATTCTTTGTGATCCTTGGAATGGAATAGCACAATTTTATGGAGTCTGTGGTGGTGGTTGCCACAACAACACAAATAGCTGTAATTCTTAAAATAATTGAACGTTAGTCTTGGAAGGGACAGTAAAGAGACCATCTAATCCAGGCATAGTAATTAAGCCACAGCTCAGAAGGTAGGCTGATCAACTATAGGTGCATGGGATTATGGAGTTCTGTCCAGGCTCAGGAAAAGGGCTGGGATTGATTAGCAATGTCTGCCTTGGTGACAGGAGGGGATCAATGACAGCACATATGCTACCTATTTGCTTCCTCTGATTGAAGCCAGCCATAGTACAGCTGAGGCTGCAGCCAAGGTCATACAGCTGGTTAACGACAAAGTTGGAACAAGAATCAGTTCAATGTGTTTTCCTCTGACCATATTGCCCCAAGTTCTAGCAAGTGCTTCATAAAGGGAACTGTTTAGGGACAGGACTAGGATTACAAGTGAGCAAGTCAGTTTCTATCTTGATATGTTCAAACAACCTTCATCAATGCCTAAGGGGATTACCCTATCAGGGTAACTAGTTAATGATTATAAAGGCTTGGTAAATGCTAACTAATAAAGAGGGGACATTTCCACCTCCCAAACCCCCATATCTCCAGCGCTCACGTGGAATGCTTTTTGAAGTCCATAAACTTGATGCTTTTGTACACAGGGAGTGTTGAGGGGGATGGGTTTGAGCCAAAGAAAAGAAGTTAAGCCCCTTCTGATTTGAAAGGGAATGACTGTGTACTCGCCACTTGAACAAAGAGAAAAGGAGCTCCATATTCAAGCCCCATTTTCCCAGAAACAGTAAGGACCAAGGTCATTCTGAAGGAGAAAAATGATTATTCTACCGGGGAGAAATGAATAATAACTATAAAAGATAACCATTTTTAAAATTCTCAAATCTATTTGGATTTCATTAGAATATAAAATATGCCTGAGTTTCTCCTCCACTTTATCAATGAATTAAATTACCTACCAACAAAAATTATGCAGAACTCAGAGGACTTTTGACCAATTCCTTTTCTTTTTTTTTATTAAATGTTAGTGTATAAAAATAGAAAGAATACAAAAATGATCTCCCTCTTCCTTCTGTCCCTCTACCTTCTTTTTTTCCCCCACTTCCCATCATCACTTGAGCACATGCTATATATCCAGCATTGTCCCAGTATTTAAGTGAGTGAGCTATGGTCCCTGCACCTGAAGAGCACATAATCCAGTAGGGGCTGTGCTTGTTCCCTACCCAGGTGACAGCCACAGACTGTACCACAGCCAGAGGAGGAGCTGTGGTACAGGGAAGAAAGGTCAGGGAAGGTCAAGGACCGTCCAGGGAGGGAAGGGAAAGCACTGTGAGACAAGTAGGTGGCCAATGAGCAGAAAAGCAGGAGAAAGGTCAGGATGCACAGAGTCTCGGTGGGCTTCCAGAACTCCAAGAAGCTGAAGATGCTGAAGCATAAGGTGAATGTGGAGGCGGGACATTAGAGGAACAGCAGGGGCGAAGCTGGGAGAAGGGATCCCTCTTCCCAGGTTCCTGCAGTGAACCTGGCTCCAGATCCCTTCTATGAAGAAGACTCCTGGTATTGTCACCAAACTGTACAAACTAAGCCGGGATGGCAGGTGGGGCTGTGTGTGTGTGTGTGTGTGTGTGTGTGTGTGTGTGTGTGTGTGAGAGAGAGAGAGAGAGAGAGAGAGAGAGACTACATTTTATTTATCCATTCAATCTTTGATGGACATTCGGGTTGTATGTACACTTTTTATGGGGCCCTATGTTTTCGTTTATTTAGTGTACAGACAAACGAGTGGGATTGCTGGGTCATATGGTAACTGTTGGACATTTTGAGAAACTGCTGAACTGTTTTCTCATATACCTTTTAAAATCCAAATTAAAAAGTAACTTTAAACCTTTAAAAGATACAGCTTCTCTCTAACAATTGTACATAGCTCATCCAAGTTTGCGTTTATTGTATAAAAAGGACATCTCTATCCTTGCAGTTTGGGGTTGGAGCATCCTGGGATTTGAGTGGGCTAAGCTTAAAAAGATCTCCCTCCTCCCAAGGTATCCCAGGTTAGTGCCTCAGACCCATGGAAGAACAGCTTCCTTCCTGACTGGCCTAAAATCTTTCCTTAGTTTTATATGGAGGTATTGGCTTTGATCAACAGTCACGTCCCTTAGACCCTTCCTCCCCCTGTACATTAACCAATGTCTATGGGGTCAGTTAGATCGAAGGCAAAGGCCTAGGTAATTCTGGGGCTTCCGAATGACCACGGCAATACAGGAAAGGAAATACCAAGTGAGACCCTCCTCATGACCAGAAAATCTGGGCAATACTTCTTTAACTGGTTAGGTCCATGTAGCCCAAACTGGGGAGGGCAATGGGATGAAGCCAGGCAGCAAGCCTGGGGTGGGGAATGGCCTGGACTGCACAGCAGATTGCCCACCTACTATGCACCAGGTGTTCTGGGTTTGCTTCTTAATGACTGCCATTTTTATAGAGGAGGAAGCCAAGAGCTTGGATGCCCCGCAGCAGTAGAAGGCAGAACTGAACTGAAGTCAGGGTAGGATGGTGTCCCCAGACTGGCTTCAGAACTGGGCCACCATCCCTGCGCTCTGGAGCCTGGAAACTGGAACAGGAGTGAGAGCCTGGCTTCATTTGCCTGGGCATCTATTCAGTGGCCCTCAAGCACCAGCATCTGGCCCTGCCCAGCAGAGCTGTCACTGTTATTTCCTAGGCAATCATATATTTTTAATGACCTGCAAAATCTCCCTGTGAGAAAGGAGGGAGAGTTGAAATTACAGCCGAGCAATTTGCATTGCGAATCAAGTTATCATCCCTCCTGCTCTCCAAGAATATGCAGAAATAAATGCCTCCTAATGAACCCTGGGGGGCTAAGGCTTTGATATGAATTCTGCTGGAGGGGTAAAGAGTTCTAGCCAGACCAAGACCCAGCGGGAAGTTGGAGCAGGAGGGCCAGGGCAGTTCCCTTCAGAGGAGGGAGAAAGGAAATTGGATTATCTTGCTAGCAGTTGGTGTTTTTCTATCTCTTAGAACCACAGATGAGAGCTCCCCTCCTGAGGGGGAGGGAGGGGGTGGGATTTGATTTAGCCCTATTTAACCAACCGGTTCCTCACACCACTCCAGGTTCCCCATCTTGACCTCACTCACTAACCTTCAAGCCCCTCCCAGACTCCCTGGGCCTACATAGACCAGAGGCTCCAAAACCTTAGCCTTTTGTAGAACTAAAGAAGACTTTTTAAAGATGATGGTAGATGATAGATAGATAGATAGATAGATAGATAGATAGATAGATAGATAGATTATAGATAGATAGACAGGCAGACAGATAACCTTTCTATCTGAAGTCAAGTAGCCTTTAGTTTTGGCTGGAAAACACCAGGAAAACACCACCCACCCTTCCCTCCCCACACTTCCTCCAGAGTCTGTGTTTATTCAGCACAGTGAGGTGTGTGTGTAGGCAAGTTTGTGCTTGAAGGAATGAGCCGTGTGGGGGCTGGCCTGCGAGCTGAGTGGTGTGGGTCTGAGGGGATGTGGATGTGGTATTTGTGTGGGCTTGAGAGTGTGTGGTAATGACGGTTTGTGTAGACTTGTGAAAGAGAGGAGGTGGAGAGGCCTGTTCACAGCCTCCCTTGGGGAACTGGGGATGGGCATGAGCCCAGCTTGGACAAAGGGAATCCACAGAAGATCCGAGCTCTGGGTCTGCCTCCCCTCTCCGCTGCCTCCTTGCCCTAACCTTTCCCCAGAACTACAAACATATCCTAGATTTCTCATCTTTCCCTGCTGGCCCTGCCTGAGAGGAACCTGGAAGCCCAGAAAAGCCCCTTGCGGGAAATGCTTACACCTTGAATCACAGCATCTCGGATGTTAAGCAAGTGGCTGAGTCCATCGGACAACCTGATTTCAAAGCCCAAATCCATTGATCAGAAAGAGCAGAACATTTTCTTCTCTCACTCTATTTCCTCACCTGGAAAACAGGCATAGTAAAGGACCAATCCTAGTGGGTCGCAGTAAACACTTATGTGCTAATAAGTACGTTATTGATAGAGTGAACAAGTTGGTAACTGTTCTGCACATTAGAATCCCATGGTATAGCAACCAGTATTGCGATAAGAAGATTTAACCTTTTAAAGATGTTCTAAGGGGCAGTAGGCAGAGGCCTGTGGGTTAGGGCCATACCTAAGGGGTTAAATAATTTAACCCATGATATAAGGAAGGTCTCTGTTGACAAGGGTGCTTTCAGGATTTCCTTATTGCCAATGGCACAGTGTACATATGTTTTGGGACCTTGTCTACATCAAGATACCCCTGAAAAAAAGAAGAAAAAGAGAAAGAGAAGGAAAACTTATAGATTAAAAAGAAACAGAAGAGTTAGATTAATCAAATGCAACTGGGGACATTGATTAGATCCTGATTTAAATGAATCAAATATTAAAAATTATGGGACCATCATGAGAATTTGAATACTGAGTAGACATTAGCTAATATTGAGAGATTATTGTTAATATTTTTAAACATGACCATGGCATTGTGGTTATGCTAAAATACCAGGTAGTATTTATCTCTTAGAAAATATACTGAAATATTTATGGGTGAAATAATAAAATGTGTTGTGTTTAATTTAAAATAACCTAGCTGGTGGGGACAGTTTGGGAAGTGAGGAGAAGCATATAAAACAAGATTGGCAAGGTGATGGTTCAAGGGGTTCCATTATATTCTTATCTCTAATTCTGTGTGTTTGAACTTTATGAAAATTAAAATATTTAAAAAAAAGCTCCCTCTGCAGCTGCCATTTGGATGCTAGCTTCTTTCCTCCCGCAATATCACCAGGACAAGAAAATCCAGTCCGGCCCTTGGACCAATGGGTATGGCTGAGCAGCGCTTTCTGAGGCCTATAAATCAGAAAGCACAGCTGAAGCCATTTAGTAGGAAGCTTGTTAATAAGAAAAACCTGGTTTAAATGGGTCATTTTATTGGGGAGAGGGAGCGGAGGATGATGGAGAACAGGGCTGCCCTGGCAACGAGGAGTTTTATAACTAGTGCCAAGCTCTCCTCACAGGCAAAGATTGAATTGCTGTTAACTCCATCACCACCCCAAACCTTTTCCAGGAGGCAATCCCAAGGTGGCAGCAGCAGGTGTGGGGGATGGGCCTGCAGAAAGTGCAGGGGGAGAGGGCCATTGGGTTATCTACCTCACCATAGATGTGGGGGACCTTCAAGGGAGGCCCTGGGAGCTTTAATATTTTAAAGAGGCCACATCTGGGATGTAAGTAGTCTCTCATGCATAAGCCAGGGCAGAAAAGTGAAGCATAAAACAGTCAACTCCACAAGAAGGTTTCAAGCAAAGTAACCTGAGCCAAAGAGAGAAGGAGGCCTCCTGGAGACGTGACACTTTGAAGGGGAATCTTAAGGGAAAGAATCCAAGAGGGACCCTGAGAAATAAATAGTGTAGACCAAGGTGAGGATGATTGTGGTTAAACTGCACTGAAAGTGATTTTTGATGACAGGTGCTTTGGAGGGTCTGCTGACTTAGCTTGCTCAGCTCAAGGGCTAAAAAGATGCAAGCAGCTGAATTCAGGGCTTAGGTGATGACAGGTCAAGGCTAAGGGCCCTGGAGGAACTGTGAACTCAGCTTTCTCTCCTTAATTTGCCAGTGTTCCAGGGCTGCTGCAGGAGTCGGGGGGAGAGCACTGAATTTGGAGTCAAAACACCCAAGTTCTAGTTCCGTCTTTGCCATTTCACAGTGGTAAAACTTTGGGCAATGAATCCTTTGGAATCCTTCAGCTTCAGTTTCCCTATTGGCTAACAGAATGAACAATACACACTTCACAGGGTTGCTGTGGAGGGGATTTGTGCAGTAAAAAGTGCATGAGATTTGGAGACAAGGTGCCATGGGGGCCCAAGCACAGGCCTCACCAGTTCTGAGCTGCGTGCCTTCAAGCCAGTCAGTCATTGCCTCTGAGCCTCTATTTTCTCATCTGAGAAAATGGGAAAGGAATACCAGCTTAACATGAAGACACCAAGAGAAAATGTACATAATTGGTTGAGCACAGTGCCTCATACATGGTAAACACTCGATAATGTTAGTAATTGGTATTCATGATATAAAATGTCAGAGCCTAAATGAGGTTAAATGTGGGAAATCACTGAGTGGAGCAGAGAAAGCACCCTGGGGTGAGAGAAGGAAGCTCAGATCTTCCCAGACTTCTGGCCATCTCAGCATTTGCCTTCTATACTTTGGTTTTACCTTTTCACTTGGAGCACAGGGATTGCCTGGTTTTAATGCAGGCTCCCTTCTGCTATGACATCCAATAGACTTGGTAGTGTCTATTAGATCAATAAAGACTGTTGATTGATTGAGATCTTTCTCCACAAGGGAAAAATAAACAGAAACTATAACATGGGCATGATCCAAGATTTAGGAGAAGAGAAAGGGAGCTTAGAAATTGGGAAAATAAAGGCAGAATATTGTGGCTGTTTTTAATCTTGAGTTTAACTGAGCAGCTTCAGAAAAATCTTTAGCATGAATGCAGTGATTTTTTTGGCCAAAAATCTTAGCACCGAAGCGAAAAAAAAAAAAAGAGAGAGAGAGAGTCCGGTTCGCATTATTAATACTTATGGATATATATGGATCATTAAATAAGGGCATGCAGACAGTCATCTTTCCCAGAGTTTGTACCTTGTGGTTACTGAAGAGACATTTATAACCCTTCCCTTGCTAAATTAAACCTCGTCCACTTCACCCACATTTGTTCTGGCTCCTGCTACCCAGTAACACCCCTCCCTGCCCTGGCCCTGTGCTCCTCCCTGGCTGGTCTCCAACCCTCCTACAGAGCAGGAGGTGACCCTAGCCAGATAGAGGGATGTTTTCCTTCCCGTCTGCCTCGTCGGTCCCCTGATGGTAGACGCCCCAGGTGTGAAACTGCACACCTACAAAGTTGGCCTTCTGGTTCAGGAGGCCTCAAGAGAAAAACAACAGTTCCTCCATTTCCTGTGGATGAAGAATTATGTGATTGAAACAAATCGCGCCCTCATTCCTCTTCCCAAGTCACACACGCCCAGACCAGCGGCTGAGCGTTAACGAGCAAGTGACATCAAATCAAGGCTGGGCCGAGACCCCGGAATTTAAAAACAGGCATTTGGACTTCCAGATGCTTGTCTGTCTCCTTCCGGCTCCATCTCCCCACTCCCTCCCTGCTCCTATCTTCTCAGCGGGGAAGAGGCTGGATCCAGTCCCTGTGTGCAGAAAGAGTTCGTTTCCTCTGAGTGGGGGTTGCTCTGCTGACCGGTCCGTGCTTGTGGCTGTGTTCCTGTCGCTTTCCTTCCACTTTCTCCTCTCTCTCCCTCTCTCTCTCCCTCTCTCTGTCTCTGTCTCTCTCTCTCTCTCCCTCTCTCTGTCTCTGTCTCTGTCTCTGTCTCTCTCTCTCACTAATTAGCAACTCTTAAAGTTTAAGGGGATTTGTGTCACAACAGCTCTGCTGCTGTTGGGCACCAGGCAGGGAACGCGCACCCTGTTGACATGGGGCAGCACAGGCCAGGAGGCCTAAGGGCCTAGAGAGCTTTTTACATGGAGATGAGCTGCCTGTTGGCTCCTTCTGTAACTAATCACCACTGTTGTTGAAATACTACTACTTCTGTTACAATGCCCCAAATGCGGAGCAGGCACTTTGGGGTAACATCAAACGCTGATGGTCACTACTTATTTGAGATTGTCCAGCCCACCCAGTGAACGTCTGGGGAACCCCCAGTTTGATTGCAGGGCCAGGTTGCTGTCTCAGTTAGTGGAGTTGAAGCAGTGCTGGAATCTGCTTGTCTTTTATTTAAAACAGAACTTGCCTGATGGCTTGGGGATGCAAAATCTGAAAAAAGGGCTTATGGAAGAGTGAGTGCATGGGCCTCAGAGTTACCCAGCCTGAATCTGAGTCTTAGCTTCACCTCTCACAAGCTGTATGACCTTGGATCATTACTTGCCCTTTCTAAGCTCATTTCCTCATCAAAAAAGAGAAATACTAATAATATCAGGGTTGTTATGAGGGCTCAAGGTAATGTAGAGAGGTGGTTAGCACATTGTCTGGCGCCCAGTAGGGGTTCCACAATAAAAGCTATTATAGTTATGTTGGTGTCTGATGCTCTTCACAGACAGTACCGCCAGCTACACACACAAACACACACACACACACACACACACACACACACCACCAGACACACCCAATGTCCCTAGCAAAGTAACTAGCTTACAAATTATACTTCTCTCCTTACTGGCCCTAGATCCTGGGATACCCCCATGAACATAGTAATGACAGCAACCAACATTTGCATTTCCTTTCCTGGTTTGTAATACAAAAACACCCACACCCTACTATTTAATCATCAAAACTGCCTTGTGGAGTATATGCGCATCCTTATTTTTTCTCAGAAGAGAAAGCTAAGGCTCAAAGGTGTTAAATGAGGTACCCGAGGTCACACAATTTGCAAATGGCAGATCTGGGACTGAAGTTCGGTGTTCTTACTCCCACTCCAAACTCCGTTTCCCAGAGCCCTTCCCACGCCGGAGGCAAATACTCTCCTTCCCCCAAACATCACTGAGCACTTACTCCCAGGGCTACCTGCTAAGGAAGTAACTAATCTACCCGTTACAATATAGGAACAGATAGTTACCGGTAGGTTATGCCTCCCAGACTAAATATGTGTATTTGGATGGTGGTCAATTAGACCTTGACCCCAAGAATTACTGTAATGGAGTCTTTCAGGTCTTATGCAGTGAATTATGTTAACCCTGAGGGTGATTTCCTTTTCCTTCTATGTAGAAGACTTGTCCCACAGGTTGAGGCTGTGACCACATGAAATAAAAGTAAAATATCACAATTGTGAAGTTGTTAGCAATCTTTAACTCAGTAGGGCATACATAGCCCAATATTTGGCTGCTGTATCCTAGACTTAACCCCATCTTCTCACCCAGCTAGACTCAGCAACTAGGCTCTGAACAAAGGGGGTCAGTTTAAACTTTCTGGACTGAGGTGAGGGAGTGGTGAGCAGTGAGTTTTTCAATGACACGTGTATCTTATTTGATCTTAACAACACCCTGTGCAGTTGTGTGAGGTAGGTGTCATTTTCCTTTACACAAATGAGGATGCTGAGAGGTTCAGAAGGCTTAACTAAGGTGTCCAGGACCCAAGGCCAGCATGCATGGTGTCCAGACCAGTCTCATTCTTTCAGAATGATGCCTCTTCTACTTCTTCCTGCAGACCCTACACTTTCTGGGTTTTTATGAAATGAAGAGACCACAAGTTTATTCTCCCACAAGGCTAGGCCCTGGCCGACCCTTGACTGCAGATGGAAGAGTGAATCACAGAGATTGGTAGAACACACAGAGACCACCCTGTCCATTGCCACACTGCATTCAGGTGTGGACCCCGGAACTCCACTATGAAGTGGGTTTGGAAAGGGCACAGAGACAACGGCCTCCCAAAACGGAAGCAATGAGAAGTAAGTCCCAGCTCTCTTTGTAGATGGAGGGCGAGGTCAGGAGTTGACCTAGTCGTACTCTCTAAGAATGTGAAGAGTTAACCGTGTCCCTAGGACAAGGCAAAAAACTGTGAGTTTAAACCATAGCAGGAAGATTCAGGATAGACATTAGAAAGAACTTTCTGACCACGAAGTCCATGGGGAGCCCAAACAGATTCAGATGACAGAGGAGAAGAAGCTACAGGAACTAGGTTAGCCACTGGGCAGAATAATGTACCCATCATGGAGATGTGGAGATTGAAGTCTAGGATTACTAGATTTCCCTTTGAGCCTCAAGGCTAAACACTGCTAGAAGACACCTTATAAACAAAAAGTGTAACTACACTTATTTTTAATTGAATCATCGTTGCTTCCAATTTGGGATGATTTCCACAATGCTTCTTCTTGTATTTCTATTTTGGCTCTCTAGGGGAAATTTGAAGTTTCCTGGTAATTTATAATTTTAACCACAGATTTCCTGAGGCAGTAAGTTTATATGGGAAAATAGTTCACTCTGAATCTTAAAAATTTTTTGTATGGTATAATTTGCCATCACACTAAACACACATGTCATTATCTCATAAGCTCATAATTGCTGACTCCTGTAACACTGACATCTCCAGAACAGGTAGTTCTCCTTCAAAGAACATATAATTGCAATACCAGTACAAAATTCAGGTGCCCCTAAATGAAAGGTAGAGAAGTTTTTAAAAAATGGAAATGACAAATAAAGGATGCTATGTGACCCTGACCTTGAAGCTTTCTCCTCCTTGGATTGGAAGGTCCTGTCCTTCATACACGCCAATGAGAGTGCTGACTTGTGAGTAGAGGGCATGTGCTCATCAGCCTTTCTTGAAAGTGATGGGTTTTACACAGATGGAGACACGCTCTTGTCCTCTTTCCCCGGTGTTTATGAGATGGCTCCCAGAAGAGCATGTGGAGTCTGGAAGATTAAATCACCTACCTGCAGGGCTAAACCTGTGGCCATATTTTATTCTGAGCTAGCCAGACAGCATGAACAATATAGAAACAGATTGAATTATCTGTTGAGACTATGTTACAGATTAGAGCAGGGCTTCCCAAACTATCTGGCATCGTGATACATGGAGACAACAATACAATATAATGATAACCCAATAACAAAAATCCTGAATAAATAGACGAGGTTGTTTGCAACCAACTAGATGGCTCTAGCCACTTCAGGCCTTGCCTTGATGCCCAGTAGCTAAAGAGCCAATGTTTTGTGTCACCTATTGGGAAGCTCCAGAGTGAAGCAAAATGGTTAGAGTAGCATGGCACCAGGTGGGAGAGGGCTCTGAAGGTAGATGGCTTAGATTTGAGTCCTGGCTCAGTCACTTATTATGACCTTGAATGAGTTATTTCATCTCTCCTTGCCTCAGTTTCCTCACAGATGTAATGAGGTTAATAATAGTACCACCAGGGCTATTCTCAGGACGAAATGAGTTAATCTATGTAAAGTGCTTAGAGGAGTGTCTGGCACAGAGCTAGCACTGGATAAATGGCAACCACTACTGTTACTGCTGTATTAGCTCCAGAGTCAAGGGCCTGCCTCCCCACAGAGAAAAGCAAGCACAAACAGTACCATGCTCCAAATCCAGTTAGAAATTATAGTCCGATGAGTCATTGCTTTCTCAATCAGTGTCTTCTTCCCCTTCTCTAATGCGTCTGTAGATGCCGAAGAGCATTGACCAGGGAGAAGGAAGTTCATGTCCCAGTCCTGATCTTTCTACCCACTGGTCGCTCCTGCCGGATAAGTCACCTCACCTCTCTGGCCCTCTGGTTCCTGACGGATTGAGAGATGGAGAGATGGAGGTGACTGCAGAATGTCATCTTTCTGTTCTATATGTAATGGCTGCTCTGTGGTGCAGAATTACATAGTATGGTGTGGCTGTCCCTAAATCTGCAGCATCTATGTCGAGGACAATAACACACAGTGAGTTATTTTCTCTGAATCAAAATGCCTCATCACATCTCTACCTTCAGTAAAAACATACCTTCAATTTGCCACTATTGCCTTCTCAATAGTTGAATTCTAAATGGGAGCCTCTTTTACATCAAGAATAGATCTGCAGATATGTCTCCTAGGTAACATCTTGTTAGCTTCATTACTCAAAGCTCTTGAAAATAATAAAACTGCATTTCTCTTTTAAAATAGTCAAGTAATTTAAACATCTCACTTAGGCCTCCTACCCAATTAGCCTGAATTAGTAAAGCATGTTTATTTCTGCTCAGATGAGGACATTGGATAAATGCACAGAGATTTATATTCATCCATAAGGAATATATTAAAAATGCCATTTCCCAGTATCTGGGGTTATTCTATCCTAGTTCTATTTTAAATAGAGGTGGTTACAACATACACATCCTTCTTGCTATTAAAAATTAATATTTTAGCCCAAATAGTCACTCGGAAAAAGCAGCCAGAGCAACATCTCAATTTAACTGTAATAATGACAAGAACTATCTCCCACCTTCAGAGTCTGAAGAGAATTTTCTCTCCCTTTCTCTTTCCCCATCCTCTAGAGATGACGGCTCTCTGAAGCCATTTCTTATACCTCCTGAAAACCAGCTGTACGGCTCTCACGAAGTCACTCCAGTATGTTTTGACAGGATGGGAGCTAGGGCAGAGCTGTGTGGCCTGAAAGATTTAGCAGAACAAAGCCCCACCAAGCCAAGCCCCATGGTTTCCCTTTGTTTCCCCTGACATAAGTGTCCTTCCTCCATGAAGCCACATGCGTAGGCCCATGTGAGAAAGACTTTCCTGGACTTAGGACACCTACCACAGGCTCAAAACACTGCCAGTCCCATCCAATGAGCAGAATGATGTTTTTGAAGCCTTGGAGAGAGCTTCGACCTGCCTCTCAGGAAAGGATAGGCTGGAAGCCTGGAACAGAGCCAGGTCCAAAAACTGGGCATCCTCAGAGGCTTCTTATGAGCCTGGGGTGGGGTGGGTGGGAGTGGGCAGGGCCTGCAGCGGTGGCATTCATGGGCCTGCATCCTGGAGGGGGAGGGGAAACACAAGATGAATGCGGCCAGGACTTTTATTGCCTGCTGCCTTTGACAAGTGACGATGGTTAGCAGAATGAGTTCACCAGCAAAGAAAACAGAACTCACAGGGTAGCCACGGAGCCGTTTGAAAGGTGTGTTTCATCTCCCTTCGTGGCACAGCCATCGCCAAGACAGAGAGAGACACCCACTACCTGTGGCCTAGGCCAACCAGGCTCCGCTAGGGCGTGGTTTCTGTGGTAGGCTGAGTGATGGCCCCCAAAGATATTCAGGCCCTAATCTCTGGAACCCCCGAATGTTACCTTACATGGCAAAAGGGACTCGGCAAATGTGATTAAATTAAAGATCTTGAGATGGAGAGATTACCCTGGGCATCTAGGGGGCCCCTAAATGGAATTGTATCTGTCCTTAGGGAGACAGAGGGAGATTTGACTACAGAAGAGGAGAAGGTGATGGGACCGAAGGAGAGATTGGAGCGATGCCCTTTGAAAATGGAGGAAGGGGCCCCAGGCCGAGGAATGAGGCAGCCAGGAGAACCTGGAAAAGTCAAAGAAATGGATTCTCCTCTAGAGCCTCCGAAGGAAACAGCCCTGCTAACACTGACTTCAGCCCGTTAAAACTAATTTCAGACTTCTGGCCTTCAGTAAGTACTGTAAGAATATAAGTTTGTGTTGTTTTAAGCCACTAAGTTTGTAATAATTTGTGTCTGGAGCAATAGGAAACTTAAAAAGTTTCCAAGTATGGGGATACCCCAGTTGCGGGGCCTTCCTTGAGGGCAGAGAGATGCCTGAGAGACAAAAAGGAGCACCAGCGCATGTCTGGACAGATGTCCCCACAGCCTGAACACTGTGTCTTTGCTCGACACCGGGATGCTCAGGGCAGAGATGATGGTAGGGAACTGGCCTTCATCAAGCACCTAACATGTGCTTCGCTGTTCACATATTATTTAACCCGCATAACAACCTTGTGAGGTCAGTGTTGGCACTCCATTTTCTGATGAAAACATTGAGCGAAGAGACTTCAGGTCACCTGCCCAAGGTCATAGTTGGTTAGTAGCAGTTCCTCAGGGACTCGTCCTTGTGGCTTGCCTCCTCCTCTTTCCTGTGTGTACCTTCCTTAAGGATCCTCCAAAGTGAGAGATTGGGCGAGGCATTTGCCATGGCTACCATTCCAAGGAATTTATTCATTCACCCATCCTTCCTTCCTTCCTTCCTTCATTTATTCGTTTGTTCACTAAACACTTAGCCAGCACCTCCCAAGCATTAGGTCCTGTGCTGTGGGGAAAGAAGGGATCTTATGCCTCAAGTCACTTACAAGCCAGGAACAGACTTTTACAAGACATGTTGTTTTGGCATTTTCCTCTAGAAAGTCCACCACCCACCTTAGGCAAGGACAATAGGCACAGAGGATCATGCGCAGTCTACAATGAGAATTATTTTATTTTACCATGGAGGAGCTAAAGCTTGGCCTCGCTGGTGACTTGTCAGAACAGGGGGAAGAGGAACTGGGATTCTTCATGCAGAGGGAGATGCCACTGGGTTGCAGTCAGAGAGTTTTCCTGGAGATGTGCATAAGCTTGTATTGGGCCCCAATCCTCCCTGCACACCAACAGTGAGTGTTGGTTAGTGCTCAGCCAGTTCTGCTACACTTGATCCAGAGTTTAGTTTGGTCTTCTGTTGTTAGTTGTTTCAGATAAGATGCTTTTAGGCACAAACAGAAAATCCAGTCCAAACTGGCTCGAATAATTAAGGTATTTATTTTTGGCTCCATTTAACTGAAAAGTCTAGAGGCTTGTTCTAGTGCCTCAACCAATGCAACCAGGAATTTCTTATTCTCTCTTCATTTCTCAGCTTCATTTTCTCTTCAGACTCCATGCACATGAGGTTCTCTTCTCATGAACCCCAAAATGGCTACCAGTATTCCAAACTGAGTCTTGTCGGCCTTGATAGGCAGACTAGGATGACGTTCCCAGTTAGGAGCCAATCGAGAAGGCCAGGGGAAAGCATTGTACTGATAGTTCAAAGCTGATCTCGTACTTTCTTCCTAGCACTGGGGGCGGCATCACCTGGGAGAAGGGGAGGAAGGGTTATTTCCCATAGGAAATTGGGGATGTTTTTAAGAAGGGAAGGGGAGAATGGATAGATACTGGGGAGCCAAACAAAATATGTCTATGAAATGTCTACAAAACTGATAGGGTTTTGTTGTCGTTTTGATCTTAAATAAACAAATTCTCTACCCTTTTTTAATACTTCCTCAGAGTGAATAATCTTGCAAAGGCTTCTTTAATTGGGTAGTTATGATATCACATACCCTTAACACTCCGATGATTTCTTCTTCATTAAGGCTCCAGGGCTTTTAGAAGCCAACTCTTCCTTCTGTTCCCTCTCTGTGCTTCCCCAAAAAGAAGCAGTGCTGAAATATTGCCCTTGATTAATCACAGGCCAATTATCTAGTTTGCGGATTATCAGGACTCCTCCTTTTTCTTCCCACATCCTGCCTGCCTTTTAGCCATCGCCCTGTTCATTAAAAAGCCTGCCTGAAAAGATAGGGTGGAAAAAAAAAAAAAAAAAGGAAGTAGAACTTCAAATAAGCCAGTTTAGCTCCTTACCAGCCCTGGTAAAATTTTTGAGGGGGAAGTTGAAAATGAGAGATTATCTTGAATTTCCACAATCTGTGATAACTTTATTGACTCCTTCCCTGTGCCTTTTGTACTCCTCACCCCCATCCTCCTTAGAGTTATTGAAAACAAGACGCCCAGACATTTCAAATGGCTCCACTCTCTTCAAATAAGCCAGTTTAGCTCCTTACCAGCCCTGGTAAAATTTTTGAGGGGGAAGTTGAAAATGAGAGATTATCTTGAATTTCCACAATCTGTGATAACTTTATTGACTCCTTCCCTGTGCCTTTTGTACTCCTCACCCCCATCCTCCTTAGAGTTATTGAAAACAAGACGCCCAGACATTTCAAATGGCTCCACTCTTGTTCTCTGATTTCCCAGGTAGCTCAATAACTTTTTTAAGTAAACTTTTTTTTATCAATACAATTATTTTTTGAAACCTGTTGAAACACTAATAGCTCAACCCCACTGCCCAAGATAAGAACTCAGACTCCATGTCTTAGTGTCCTAGTGGGTAGGAGTCAAATAAGCACAATAGCCCTTCCTAAATAAGGTCATCGAAGTGAAGAGGGTCAAGGGCAAGGTGGGGGCACCGGGCACACCTCCCAGTGAGCCGAAGTACTTCCATCACCTTCACAGACCATCTGATCACTGTTTCCACCCACCATCCACATCTATCTGATTCCTCCTCATTGAGGGGCTGGACAGGTATTGGTGATGGCCTCCTAGGTTTTCAGTCTCCTTAGCAGAATTCAAACAAAAAGGAGAAGGATATCTTTTCTATTTTTTAAGGAGCACTTTTTTCCCAACATCAAGCCATTTCCAATGGGATTCGTCTTTCTCCTGACCACACCTGGTGGAACAGAGACTTCCAATTTGGATTCTAGACAAGAGCAGTGAGAGTAGTTATTAGAAAGATCCAGCTCCTTCATGCCACGATGTGAGAGTAACCCAGAGGCTTTAAGTTTGGTAATAAAACTGGGGAAAACAATTTTCAAATCCAAGCCACTAGTCTCACATTCGGCCTGTAAGTCTCGGTAGAAGGAAGAGGTCGGGGGCTTGCCTTACTTAGAATGCTATAACAAAAGAGACTGACTACAACAGAAATTTATTTCTCACAACTTTGGAGGTTGAGAAGTCTGAGATTAAGGTGCCAGCAGATTAGGTGTCTAGCAAGGCCCACTTCTTGGTCCATAGACCGTTGTCTCTTTACCATGTCCTCACAGGGTGGAAGGAGAGGGAGCTCTCTGGGATCTCTTTTACAAGGGCACTAATCCCATCATGAGGGCTCCACCCTGGTGACCTAATCACCATCCTCATGACCTCATCACCTCCCCACCTCCAAATACCAGCACATTGGGGATTAGGTTTCAGTGTATGAATTTCATTGGGACACATTCACTTCGTCTGTAGCAAGGCTGGCACTTCCTTTTACTAGCAATGTGGCTTGGCTCAAATGACCTGCGTCTTTATAGGCAGAGAGTTAAGTCATGCACTGACAACCTCTCCCAACAATGTTTAGAAGGATCATAAGCAACCCACACCCTTGGCAATGTTAGCGTTGACTGTTATGGAAACATAATGCACTGCTGGAGGCAGAAACAGAGAAAACTGGACTCCAGATCCACCTTTACACCAATGCTGTGGCTAACTGAGGCAAGGAACAACCTCTCTGAGCCTCACCTGTAAATGTGAACCTCAAGGACCCTCACAAGGTTGTACTGAGAACCAAATGCGCTAATGTACACGGATGTGCTCAAACAGCACCCAAATTTGGATAATGATAATGACAATCGTGATGCCCTGGTACATGCCTTCCTTCTCGTGGCCACAACAGTAAGTAAATAAGCTTGGAAGAAGGGCATAGCCCACACTGAAGCACTCATGGAAGCCTTCCCTCATGAGAGTAACTGGCCCGTAAAAATCCGAATTTCAACTCTGCTCAAACTTGGTTGACTTCACAGCTGCCTCCTGTCCCCACTGAGAGACATGCCCATCATTTACGGCTCCCTGAAAACATCTGCCTTTGGCTGTATGATTTCATTTGCAATTCCAGTGTCATTACTGCCTTAATGACCATCCGCAGGCACTATGCTGAACACTTTACATGCACAACACTATGCAATCTTATTTGTAGGTGACAATATAATAATACTGTTGTTATCCCATTTTTACATTAAAAGAATCTGAGGCCCAGAAAAGATTAGGGACTATGACTTTCCCAAGGTCACATGGCTAATAAGAGACAGAGCCAGGTTTCAAAACTACCAGGGCTTGCCTGACTGTATGCATTCTCTAACCATTAAACTTTACTGCTTCCTTATTCCCTTTGCCCAGGCTGCAGGGAGGGGCCCCAGAAGGCCCAAGAGAGACAGTCAGGCCTGCCTTTTCTAGGCCCTAATAGAGCTTCTTTCCTGAATCCTGGTGCCTCCTCCATAGGCTGGCTGGTCTCTGAACCCCACTAAGTTTCATGCAGGACCTCTGGATGAGAACCTACTCCCCTGCCCCCTCCCACAGGTTCACAGATAGATGGATGCTCAAGAAAGGAACAGATCCTCACATCAGCTGGGCCTCTGGGAACCTGAGGATTAATTGCCCGGCCAGCAGCTTGTTAGAGGCTGTGTTGGCAGATGAGGAAAGCAGCAATAGAATCAGCCAATTAAGCAGCCAATGGTGCTGAACTAAATGTGACCTCCAACTTAATTGTGGATGTTGCTTCTCAGCAGTTTCTCACCAATCTGGGTTTGAGGAAAGAATGGGATGGTAAGGGGAGGGTGAGTGGCAAAAGGAGAGTCCTGTTTGTAGGAACACGTCTGCTCACAACTCCCATTTCTTTCTTTCTTAAGGGGACAGCAGCATCAAGGATTCAGTGATTTCCAATAGGAAAGTTAGAGAGGGGTGGCCAGTCTCTCAGTTGTACCCCCAAAACCTCAGGCAGGTGACAAAGGGACGAGGGCTTGTCAATTGAATGAAACATTTCTAAACAGGCCAGACCCAAGACCACATCTCTGACAAGGGTTAGGGGGCAATACTAGAAGCAGGAGCCTGAAGGCTGGGCAGGAGGCTGGGCTATGCTTTACAGAAACTTCCCACGCAATTTGAAAACTTCTCTTTCCTCTCTATTCCTGCCACCAGCTTGGCGATTTGGAAGCACCTTTGTGCCCTCCACACTTTCTCAGTAAAGTACCCAGAGCACCATGTTCAGCAAATGTGTATGTCTGGAGAACAGGGGTGGGGGTTGAGAGCTCAGATGGAGAGAAAGACAGCAATGTCTCCACACCAATCTGGCCACTTCCCCAGGGCCCACCATTGGGATTGCCCCTCAGTAAACAACTCGCCATTCAACTGCAAGGTTTGTAGCAAGCTAACAGCCTCTACCTGTTAGAGACTTCCGGCCCCACCTCAGCTCTGAGGCCACAGTCTTCCTTGGAAGCCCCTAGGCAGTGACTGAGCATAGAGGATGACCAGGGCCTAGCTACCTTTGCCAACATGAGGTTCCAATGTGGCATTCTTGACTCTAGAGCTCTTGTTGGGTTGGCTGAGACTCAGATCAACAATGTGTTCCGAGGTTGTCTACGGCCATGCTTCCCTGAACAGGCCCAATCCCGTCTGATCTCGGAAGCTAAGCAGGATCAGGCCTGGTTAGTACTTGGATGGGAGACCACATAGGAAGACCAGGTGCTGTAGGCATAAAAAATAAAAAATAAGGGATTGTAAGCTGACAAGGTCCTTGCAATCTGTGAGGTCAACCTAGGGTTGCCTCACCTAAAAAAAAGAAAAAAAAAAAAAAAAGAAACTTATGGAGAAAATGTGAAATAGTCATTTGGAAGTTTAGCACAGTGATTGTTATTAGGGAACTGCAGTAGGAATGCAGGACAGCCCAGTAGAAAGCTGTTGCTACAAATTTAAAGTAAGAACAGTCAGCACTACGTGCATAGCTAGAAGTCCAAAACCAAGGTGCCTTCGGGGTTGGTTTCTGGCAAGGGCCCTCTTCCTGGCTTGTAGATGAACACCTTCTTTCTTTGTGCACATGGAAAGTCTCTTTCTCTTCTTATAAGGACACTAGTCCTATCAGATCTTGTTTAACCTTAATTACCTCCTTAAACTCCCTATCTTTAAATACTGCTACACTGAGGTCTAGGGCTTCAACCTATGAATTTGGAGGGTGGGGAGACACAATTCATTCCATAACACCCCCAATAAACTTCTTACATTTTTGACAGTCTTAGCATCTGCTTCCCAGAAGACAAAACCAACACAGTCTTCTTACCTAGGGGCATATCCCACACCCAAAGGGCTGTTCCTTTCTCCCCATTTCTTCCTAGTCCTAGTCTAATTCCCCAACAGATGTCCCCTCCCTGTTTGCTCTTGTCCCAGTACCCCAGAACAAGCAATGTGTGGTCTAGGGCTCTGCCAATCAGTAGATACAATGTCTTCTCCCAGATCACAGATTCCCAGAAAAGCAAATAGCATCCCCAAACTTGAGACATTCTAGTCAACAAGGGGGGACATGTCACAGGCTGCAGAAAGTGTCTTTGCCTCTCAAGTGTGAGATTCTAAGTCTGCATAGTCTTCTGACAAAGCTTAGACATTGATTGAGTGCCTCCACAATGAGTAGGGGGTCAAAGGTAAGAGGCATAGAGCCGGCCTTGGAAGCAGACAGTTCATTAGAGGTGGGGTTAGATGGCAGAGAAACAGAGAATATGAAGCACCAGAGGTACAGTAACAACAAGGAAACCTAGAGGGAGAGATTACTTCAGCTTGAGATGACCTTGGAAGACTTCTTAGTACAGGTAACGTTGGGGTTGGGTCTTGGATAATAGAAAGAGTATTATAAGCAGAGGGAGGAGCAGAGACCCAGGGTCAGAAAAATTCAGGAAGATTCAAGCAAGGCACAGTGAGCAGCCCAGCAGCATGGAATATACAGTGTTTCGAAGATGAGATTAGGATGATAAAGTGTATTTAAATAATGGGGGACTTTGAATGCCTGGGTATTTGAATTTTACTGTGTTTGTACTAGGGAGCCATAAAGAAATGACATTATAGGAGTGATATGATCAGATCAGCATTTTGGAAATATAATTTCTCGGCAGGACAGAAACGTAGGGATTAGAGGTGTGCAGAAGAGGTAAAGGTTGTTCCAACAGAGAAAGCGAAAATGATAAGGGCCCGACTAGGTCAGAGACATGGCCATGGTAAAGAGGGATAACATGGGAGACTGATGGCAGAGGGGAATGACCAACAAGATTGGACATAGGATAGGATAAGGGGCTGCAGAGTAGATATTGGGGTCGTGAGTCTGAATGATCTACAAAATGACCTTAGAATTGGGATTGAGCCAAAGAGGAAGCGTGTGGGCAGAGACACACCGAGGCTGAAGTAAAAGCAGCTGGACATGGAGTTCTGGAATCTGGGAAGAACAGTAAGATTAAAGGTGCAATTCTAGAAGTCATCTTCATCGTCATCTTCACACTTCTAGTTCAGGTGCTGAAAATGAGAGAGAAAAAAGTGAAAGAAAAAAAAAAGAGAACCCTAGACCAAATCTTAGGACAGCCTTTGTTTACTGGAGCTTGGATCCAGGGAACCAGTGAGTTACCATCAGAACATGGTGGGGTGGAAGCTCTGGAAAGAGTTTCAAGAAGAGGGGGATGGTCAACAATGTCAGCATTATAGAGAGATCACAGCACGAAGGATAAGGATGTAGACCACTGAGAGACTGCCAAGTGCAGAACTGGAGAACATTGATGGTGGGGGTGGGGCTGGCCTTGGAGAGAGTAGTTCCAGCAGACTGCTGCAGAGGACAGTATTGCTGGGCTGAGGCACGAGTGGAGCTGAAGGCAGGGAAGCGAGGTGGAAAGTGCTGATCCTTCTTTTAGGACGTTCCTTGAAGAACAAAAGGAGAAAAAGCAGACAAGGCCCCAAAAGTTGTTAACCTAAGATTGTAAAAAAAATTTAAACTTTTTATTCGAAAGTAATTTCAAACGGGCAGAAACGTTGCAAAAACATAAATTGGACATAGAATCTACGTTTTACTCAGATTCTTTGTTAACATTTGCCCATTTGTTTCATCATTTGCACTCTCATATACATGCATACATATATGTAAATATATACGTTTACATAGATGTATATATATGTAAAATATTTTTCTGAATCTTATGAGAGTAAATACCTACATCATAATGTATTTATCCCTAAATACATCAGTATTTACCAAGAACAAAAATATCCTCTTAACATTACCACAGTATATTATCAACTTCACTAAATTTAAGATTGACACAATCCTATTTTCATTGACACAGTAATGTCCTTTACAGCATTCTCCCCAGCCCCTACACCCCTCGCCCCTGTCCAGAATAGAGTGCCTTTCTTCCTGCATTCTCAGCAGCAGTAGCCCCTGGGGGTTGGGGTAGGGTATGAGTTGACGTAGGCAGTCTCCTCCATTAACAGCCACTTAAGCCATGTATCATTTGCCAAGAGCTCTAGTTCTTGAGAGCTTGGGCAGGATATGGGTCTACCTAGGAGATGAGTAGAGATCAAAAAGCAGAATTGTATGTACAGGTACATTAGGCTGACCTCCATGTCTGCTAAGCTAAGCTCCTGGCCTGTGTATTAGAAGAATTCATTTCCCTTCTTTGTTTTACAAAAGAAAAAAAAAAAAAAAACAACTTGTCAGTCTTCTAAGGCTCATTGATCAGAGTAAATAGTACTTTACATTGACTCTGTGTTCTCTTTGGCAAAGGATGACTTTCTGAGCCTGTATTAATATATCCATGTCAGTGAAAATGGATCCTTCATGGAATCCAAAGTCATCTCAAGGACTTTATTATTTGCTTAAATGAGCATCCTGTTGAAGCCTTTCTAGGGCAATGGTATGTTTCTCTCTATTTCCCCATAGACTCTGGCCTGGGAGGGATGCAAATGGTTTTCATCCTTTCTGAGGCTGTTTACTTCCTGAATTGGCTATTTCTAGCTCTAGACAGAAAATACCTGGTACTTTGCAGTGTTTTTGACCTAAATACTTTTAGTAGGATTATTTGGCAACACAGAAATGTGTTCTCCTTTATGCCTATCTTTGTGGATCTTGGCAATCCTAGTATCTCACACTGATGTTCTTTTTTACCAGATGAAAATTACATATCTCACTATATTTCCTATTTTGCACTGGCTGCCAGAAATCTCAGAGCTACATTTAATACTCATTTACAACAAATATATTAACATAGATTTTTCTTATATTTATATCTCCATTTATCATATACATGTATATATACGATTTTTCTTCTATTTACATATATTCATTTACTATTTCTCTATGGGTCTCTAGGTATGGTTTTACTATACATGTGTCTTTAACATTAAACATCCTAAAATCATTTTTGGAAGCAAATGGGATACACCTTAAAAATATATAGTTCCTCACAGGACATTTGTCTCATTCTGGCTACTTATTTTATCCGGTCCACATGTAAAAGCACGTCCAAGACATCGTTTCTCATGCCTATTAGCACTTCTGGTCCCAACTATAAATGGCCTTGCCACAGAAGGCGATTTGGCTTGGGGCAGGAGCTCTTAGTTAAAATAGAAACTTCTCTCCTTAGATTACATCCTGAGTCCTGGTGTTTATTTAATTTCTTCTGGGGAATTTGAGTCTGATGCTGACAGAAGCCAAAGGGAACGCTCGCCCAGAAGGGCACAAGTTTCCCAGCCTGACTTTTGTAAGAGAGAAGGAGAGAAAGCCTGGCTTTCTTTGGGGAAGCCGGTGCTCCCCGAGCCACGGCGGAGGAAGGGGAGAGGGCCGGAGGGCAGACTTTCTTCGCCAGTGGCCCTTCTTTGTAACAGTGCGGACTCCTAACTGGTTATTGGCTTGGGCCTGAAGATGGGACCAAGAACCAAAGACAGACAAGTCTGTGAGAAACCTTCAAGGTATTTCCCTTGTGACACATAAAGCATCCTAAGACAGGGAAAATACTTTCTCTGGTGGCTGGTTCTAGAGCCAAGTCTACACTGGCTTTCTACATGTTTCTAAGAGGAACCAGAGAAGTTTTAAAATAGATATGTAGGTGGGGTCATTTTGCCCTGTCTCCCCCATAGAAAGTAATAATGATAATAGGTGACACTTGTCCAGAGTATTCAAGTGCCAGGTATTGGTCCAAGCACTTATACACACACACACACACACACACACACACACACACACACACACACACGCATATTGGTCCAAGCACTTACACACACACACACACACACGCACACACACATATCCATGAGCTAGGTGTATTATCACTATCCCCATTTTACAGAGGAGGAAACTGAGGCTCGGAGAGGGCAAATAACTTGCTCATGGCTACACAGGTAAAAGGTGGCAGAGGTGGTTCTTCTATGCCGGAAGTCTTGCTCCTGGGTTTGTGTTCACTATCCCTCTACTACAGCGATCTCTAACCTTTTTGGCTCCAGGGACCGGTGTTCTTATGAGAATCTAATGCCTGATGATCTGAGGTGGAACCGAGGCGGCGATGCCGGCTCTGGGGAGTGGCTGCAAATACAAATGAAGCTTCGCTCACTTGCCCACTGTTCACCTCCTGCTGTGTGGCCTGGTTCCTAATAGGCCACGGACTGGTACCAGTCTGCAGCCCAGGGGTTGTGGACCCCTGCTCTAGTATACTTATCCAGTGGCCAGCATATAACTTTCAGATGGCCCCTATCCCATGTAAGTACAGGATCCCTGAGTCCCAAGTAGGGTATAATATTGGTGGCCAGCCCCTGAGAATTCCAGAGATTTGTTCACTAGAACTGTGTCAGCTCATTTTCCTATCCATGGGCCAGATGTGATATAAAGTGTGCCAATTTAGAGTCTAGTTGTAAGTCTCTTTTGAAGAATTTCAGAAACATCACTCTTCAAAATTCTAGAAGAAGGTGAGAAGTTAGATTACTAGTTCATTCAAAACACATTTATTAGGGGCCTACTGCGTGCCACACACTTTGCTGGGTCCTAGAGTGGAAACTCAACTCCAGTGGTCCTTACCCTCAGGACACTGCTAGTCCCAGCACATGACATAATGAGTTAGAGAGAGAAGGATGCTTCGCCAGGTAAGAGAAGGCCTGACTTGGGGGTCTCATTCTGCTATTAACCTGCTGTGTGACCTCACTTCTGCTCTCTGGACCTCAGTTTCCACAGCTATAAAGTGACAGGGTGGTTCTAGACAATATCTGAGAAGTGTTGCAAACTAATAAATTAATCAAGTTTGATTCTACTGGTAGTTACTGTTAATCCTTTTAATTAATATTTATAAACATCTTCTGTACCAGCCATTGAGGTAGGCTCCGTCACATACATCTCTAATTTTTCAAATAGGTGTCAAGACAAAATGCAGTGAACAGTTAAGATGATAATTTTATTCAGTTTATTGCAATAAAGGAAACATATTTTAAAATATATTAAATAAACTAAATAAATTATATAAAATAAATACATTTTAATTAAAAATATATCAAAAATAAGGAAGGGGTCTGAGGTTTTACAGAGCCAGGTAGACAAGGGAGCCATCCCCAAGTCTTGTGGGAGTCACGTGAAAGAATGACCTCAGAATATTCAAAGGACAGGATGGTTCTTTGCAGTGACTCATTTCCAGAACACATAGGAAGAGAAGGGATTTCTTAGCTGTTTTCCAGAAACATAGGGCTTAGGTAAAGTTCAATATTGTCACAGGGGCCACATATTTTCTTGATATACAATTATATAACCAAGGCATACCTGAAACCACAAAATTAGCATGGAAAAATCTTCCCAAAGTATCTATTTTTACTTGAAATTGTGGGGACAGAATCATTATTTTACATAAAATAAACACTTAAAGAAAAGAATGGACGTATTTATGATTTTAAAGGTGAAATCTTCAAAGAGATTTTATTCAAAAGGTTAAAGGGTCATTGAAATAGGACCCTTGGACTACCTCAACCATTTGGATACCTCTTTGGATAGAAAAGTTTGAGAAGCACCAGTCGTTTATTCTCTTATTGAATTCTCACAGCTTATTGTTAATACACATTTCTTTTAATCAAAGCTTCATGGAAATGATGTTATTTTTATGCCATGTTTTATTTCTTCATGTGCCTCCATAACTGTCTTTTTTCTAACCTCAGAGTGTTTTTAACGACAAACTTATTTTGAAATATTACAGAAATGTGGCAAGGATAGAACAGAGTTCCTGTATACCCAGTTTCTGCTAATGCTAGCATCTTACATAACCATGGTACAGTGGTCAAAACTAATAAAATTAACATTGGCCATTACTATTAACTAAACTATAGTCTTGACTTAAATTCCACCAGTCTTTCCACTAATATCCTTTTACTGTTCCAGTATCCTATCCACAATTCCACATTGAAGTTAACATAAATGTCTTTTGATTGACTGAAAGAAACTTTCACAAGGTCTACTAGGTGCCAGTAGACCTTATGTCTTGGGAAGTCACTGAAACAATCATTCCTGAGTTTAAAAGCATATAAAGAACAGGGTGGGGAAAGTGGCTTGTGTCTGCTCTATGCCATACAGATATGAGGACCCTTTATTACCCGGGACTGTATGTTTGGATCTGAAACCATTTGCAAACAGGTGTGCCAGCTCTGGCACACATCCTCAGGTGATCAAGTAGAGAGGTCTCAGCACTGGCAGTGGTTGGGTTTCCCAGCCCCTGCCCCCCAACTCCAGGCAGCATTTCTGAGCCCATGATGTGACCTCCATTAGTCTGCGTTGGCCTGCCCTTCTGGAGCCCAGTGATGAAAGGTTAGTACATTTGAAATCAGATAAAGGGCATCAAACCACAGCTGTGTTTGTTTTATAAATTAAAGGATGGAATCATTAAAATGATTGTTTTCCTGAAAATAAAGAGATTAAACAGGTCTCGTTTCTCCCCTGCTGCCTCCCTGCTCTTTTTCCAATTGGTCTCCAGAGGACTCCAACTTCATGTAAAAGAGCAAAGAATTATCTCTGTTTCGATCTTGGGGACTGGGCTGGCTCCCTAACAATTACAGTTCTTATCTGAATCCCCTGGAGGCAAGGGGGCCACTGAAGCCAAATTCTTTCCAGTATTAACTGCCATTCAAATGGATAGAGGAGAATAATTGAGCCTGTTCCTTTAACGTTGGGGGACCCTCAAGATGATTCTCAAACTTCCCTGTTTAGTACTTTTTTCCAAACTCTCTTCTGTGAGAGGTTTGGTGCATGTTAAGAATTTAAGATTTTAACAGAGAAAAGGGGAAAGAGGAGAAAATAAGCACCTGGTATTCAGTAAGTACTCAATTAATGTTAGTTATTATTACTGTATTTAAGATGCTCATGAGAGACATTTGTACTTAATTTTGAAGGCAATTGGGGATTTTTAGGAGTTTTGTTGGGGGAGGGGGGGCGTGACATGGTTGGACCAGAGTGGTAATCCTCAGGGAACTTAGAAACTAGTAAAGTCTTTAGTCACGCACACGTACGACATGAAATAGTGACTACAGTAAGTATCAATAATCATGCAAAAGTCTCTTTCACCAGAATGATGTCATTTCATCCTCCTATGAAGCCTATCTGGTAGCCATTATTTTAGTCCCAATTTACAGATGGAGAAACATAGATTAAGAAACTAGTAAAAGCGGAGCTCTGAGCCCACATGATATGAGCCCCTTCTCTTCTCCTGGAGAGAGGGCGGTGAGGTCCATCCTCCCAACACACTCCACACACAGCTCCACAAGTGGTGTAGCTGTTGGTTTCTTTCTTCCTGCTAGAGGGGGAGCAATTTAAGGGCAGAGTTCATGTCTTCTCACAGGTTCACCTTGAGGGCTAGCACAGAGCCTGACTTGTGTAGATGCTTGATAACAAGGGTGTGAAATAAATACACGAATG
>NW_006442484.1:64519104-64524752 GCF_000325575.1 Pteropus alecto
TGACTAAGGACCTTGGGTCCTTGGTCTGTTAACTAATCTTCTGTTTGCTCTTCTGGGACAAAATGGTGAACCTGGGGCCTATTTTACCAAAAACATCATGGACGATTAGCAATGGGAACTCTAAAATGCTCAGAGAATGCAAAAATTCAGCCAATGTAATTAATTGTGGTCAGTTCTCTGACCTCTGTAATGAAAGAAGATCCTTAATTTTTTTTTAAATAGGAAAATAAAGATCTTTCCCCCTTCAAGCCAGCATGAAGGTTGTTGTACTCCATGAGAAAATGCTGAGTTGGCCCAGGAGATGAAGGCTGAAAATAAACATTAAGATCGAAGGTTTCCAGGTCAATTTGTAAAGACGGTGCCCTGAGTCATTCCTGTGCCCAATGTGACACTTAGAGAATTGGGGGCAACAGAAGAAAAAGAAGTGACCCTTATCATTAAAAATAATGATAATAGCAACAATAATAAACCCTGTAGCATAGGCAGTGAACAAAAGAAGATGAACTCTCCCAATCAACACTAACAAAAGAGACTCTTCCAGTCAACATGAGACATTCTTATGAGCCCTTGCTCAATTTCTGGAGCTCCTGCCAAGCCTCTAGATTGTCTATCAAAAGATTTCTCTAAGGAGAAATAAGAGAATGAGGAAAATGACTAAGGCTACTTTGTATAATTAAACAGCAACAAAGCCCTAATTTCAAAAGTACTAAGCTCAAAAGGGCTCAAAAGGAAAGATCAAGCAGTCCTCAGAGAAGTCCTGAAATCCTAGCTGGGGCAGGCAGTCCCAGCCACCAGCAGCTGGGTGAGGACCTAGGTGAGAGCAGGAGGATGGTTCTCTTCATTTCCTTCTGAGACTCTTGATCCCCTCCCCAGGGCCTATGTTATTTAATGATGCAGAACTTCGCTTTTCCCTAAAATTGTGCTCAAGCTGGACTATTTCCGGTCCCCGCAGGTGTGTGCAGGTTTAAACCACTCTGGCTGCTGCAAAGGCTTCAGGTGGGGATTTAGAAAAAGAACAGGGTGGGTGCCTTTCTGCAGGGGCAGCAGAGGCTGAGGGGTGCTCTACAGTACTGTGCCCCAGGAGGCAACCCCCTCTTGAGCTCACCCAAAGGCAGTAGTGAACTGAACAAAATGAGGTTGGTTTTAACGGAGCATTTGTTTGCTTTTCAGCTACTTCAAGCTAACTTTTTTTAAAATTTCAACTTTGAGGTATAAATAACAAATCAAATTGTGAGATATTTAAAGTGTACATCATGGTAATTGGACATAGACGTACATTGTGAAAGAATTCCTTCCACTAGTTAGTTAACACATCTATCACCTTATTTATTTATTCATTTATCTATTTATTTCTTTTAGCGAGAACATTTAAGTTCTCCCTTAGCAAATTTTAATTAATACGATAAAAACAGTAAAATCGAATATAAAATTATAACGTATAGTCGCCATATTTTACATTAGATCCTCACGCTAACATTTAAAAAAAAAAATTCAAACATACAAAAATTGGAGAAAATACTACCATCAGCCTCCATATACATCCCACCCAGATTCAACAATTGGGATTTTGCTGCATTTTGTCTGTCCCTTTTTTTTTTCACCTTTGATGAACTGTTTTATTTAAAGCAAATCTAAGATAGCATGCCATTTCAGCCCTGCACACTTCAATATGCATCACTGAAAGAAAATAAAGACATTTCTTACAGAATCACAATGCTATTATCATGCCCAACAAAATAAACAATAATTATTTGGTATCCTCTAATACTAAGCCTCTCCCTCTGCCTATAGAAATGATATCTCGGGGTTAGAATCAGAGCTAAGGAAAAGCCCCTCCTCTCCTCAGTGCCATTTGATGGGGAAGAAATATTAGCCACGAGCTCATTCTCCAAGCCTCAACCCAGAATCTTTGGTTTTGCAGGATGGACATTTCCCATGAACACCTGCCTTTTGGATGTTGCACAGACCTGGATATTCTTCCATCCCCCAGCCCCCGAAATAGCCCCTAAAACAAGAGCTTGGGCTTTTCAGCGACATGCGTGCTCTCAAAGTATAGAGTGTGTCAGAATCATCTGGAAGGCTCGTTGAAATACGGATTCTGAGCCCTAACCCCTGAGTTTCTAGATCAGCTGGTCTGTGGCAATATGCATTGCTTATAAATTCTCAGATGATAAGGATTCTGCTAGTGCAGGGACCACACCTGGAGAGCCACGGAACGCCACTAAACCACCCAAATGGATCTTCGTTGGACCAATATAGAGCCTGCACTGCTGCCCTCCACTTAACGCCTGCCTATAATTTCAGTAGCCCCTTGTGCTGGGCACCATCTGTGAGTAAGAAGGGACTTGGGACCTCTTCACTAGCCTAGAGTTATTCTTGCTGCTGACACACTTGGGCCGTGAAATATCACTTTGTGCTAATTGGGTTTCTGCTGCCTCATTACCCAGTAACTGGTACCTGGCTTGCTCTGCCATAACTGGGCTCCTTACCTTCTCCGTTCCCTGAGGGACCAGAATTCTCATCCATTAACCTCAGTCTCCTCGGCTGAGTGACCTCACACAGGTCCTTGACTTGTCCCAGGGCTTGACTGATTTTCTCCTGTTCCTTCCAGGGTACTTCCAACAGTTATAAAGAGACATCCTTTCCCGTCATCTACCCAGAGCAGTGTCTTTTTCTGATTTGAACAAAGGTGCTGTGCCAGGCCATTGTCTGGTTCTCCGTCAGCTGCTTCCTCCCCCCTGATTCCTGGATTCAGAGCAGACTGTGAATAATAAGCCCCATCTGGTTCCCACCCCCAAAGCATGTTCATTACCCCCTGTCCTTCTCAGCCCAACCCTTGCTGGAGTCTGCAGTGCACGTGCTCTCCGGCTGGTTCCTTCCCAGCCTAGTCCACAGGCTGCCCATCCCTGGTTCTGTCAAGACCCAGGCCTAAGTCAGTCAGGTTCCTGAAAAACCACATCCCCGTCCACTGCCCTGCTGTACAGAGGACAGAAAGAGCTGAACCACGCTGTCTCCATCTTATTTGCCTCTGAGATGTAAGTACATTCAAGGTCTGGACCCCAGAAGTTATTAAAATTAAAGCCGACACATGATGGTTCATGAACCAATTTTCCCTCGCAGGGAGGCGTGATGACTCTCCTGAGATCAGGAACTTGCCCCGGGACACAGCCTCGCCCTAGCAGCACCCAATCTGCTTCCTCAGAGCAGCCATTGCCCCAAAGTAATTAGTGCCGAGCCTGTTTTCCCTCATCTCCCAGAAAGGTCGTTCCTGGGGCTCAGACCTCTTTCTGCACCAAATCCCCACTTGGTCACCCAGTTAGGGAGACAAATTTACAAACCCATTAACCCCAGAGGAAGCCCTGCGGACAAAAACTAAGAAAGCAGTTGCAAGCTCCCATCCCGACAGAGGTGACAGGTGGGCGCATCCATCTATCTATCCAACCAAGAAATAGTCACTGAGAACCTATCAGGTCCAAGGACTGTTCTAGACACTGAGAGCCCCACAGAGAACCAAATGGATGAAATCTTTGTCCTCATGGATGTCACATTCTGACAGAGGAGACAGATAATAAACAGGTAAATAAGTAAAAATATACAGTAAAATAAGGCCCTAATATAACACTATATTAGAGGCCAAACAACACAACTGTGTAAAATGTGGGTTATCATGAGATTAATGAAACACCAGGGGTGAATCTGCTACCGAGGACAGGAGCGAGTCACCAATCAGTTAAAGCAAAATAGGTGTGCTATTAAAAGGTCTCACTGTGTAAGTAATGTAAGAAGAAAACACTAAGAAAAAAAAAATAATAAAACAAAGTAGGAAGATATAAAATTTCAGGAGGGGGTAAAAATTTTGAATAGCTTGATTTATAGAAGTAGAATGCCTCATTAAGAAAGTAACCTGCAGGTGGAGCATAGCTCCCTGACTGACACATGCAGAGAAACCCAGAAACACTGAGGAGCTGGAAGGTGCCAAAAAAAAAAAAAAAAAAAAAGAAGAGAAATGTCTCTGAAAAGACAGCAGCAGAGTGAGTCGAGGAGTCGGTCTTGAAGGAACCAGAAACAGATCCTCTAGCAACTGATGATGTGCTTTCTGGCATCCCTTCAGATAAAGAAGAAAGGGGACATTCCAGACAGGTGGAACAAGACAGATGACTCAGAGGTAGGAGAAAGCAACGTGTTTTCAGAGGATAGGGTTTTTCTTGGCTGGGTCTTAGAAGTGCAAGAGTTAAGCTGAGCCAGAAAAAGAGGACTGGGGAATGAAAAGTGTGAAAATCCAAGATCAGGAAGGATGATTTTGTTTTTGGCAAAAGGCCCTCGGACTGCATCGCAGATTTGAGATACGGTGTGGTATCTACAGATGCATAAGAAAGCCTGGCAGGAGGGCTGCTTCTGCAGTCCTTGTGTGCTGTGGAGAAGCTGGCCCAGAGCTAGCTGTGGAGATGGAGAGGCTAGAGAGGGTGGCAGCCAGGAACTGTCGGCCCTGCCGGCCCCTTTGTCTCTCTAAAGATGTGTAGGAGGCAGTGAGTGCCAGAGGTTTACTTAACTCTGGAGCGGCTCCCCTATTTCTGTTTATTCTTCTTCCTTTAATGATACAATGAGCTCATGGTCCCCAGAGGTGCCAGGAATGAATTAGCCATTCAGCTCACTTCGGCATTAGAACCCAGGGAGTGTCCCGCAGCAGGTAGGTCTCAGCTGTGTGTCTGGGAAGGGCCAGACGACAACATCACGTGCATGTGCTCCCTGCCCTCCTGGAACCAACGATCTACCATGCCAGCTCTGATGGCCAAGCAAGGGCGGGGGGAGAGGGTGATGGTCAGGCCACTGGAAGGGAGAGGCTGGGTGGCTGCTCAGACCACCAAGGAATGAAATGTTCCGCTCCTCTTTGGAGGAAAATAATCTATTCTTGCTTGCTATGGCAGAGCCACAGACTCTTCAAGAAGAGGTACTTTTAAACTACTTCTTGCTTTTCCATGTCTCAACTCCTCCACCGATCTTAACTGCATGTGTTTGAACCCTCCACCCCACCCCACACAAATCTGTGTTCCTAACCAGGTGTGCCTAATCTCCCACTCCCACTAGCTCTTTCTTGGTAGGGGAAGGGAGTATCTCGTGACTCCCCGCCTTTCCACAGTACCCTGTAGAAACGCACTCCCTTGTCCATTAATTCTGAATTTTCCCCTCACCTCAACCCAACCATGCTCATGCTACTCAACATCCCTCCTCTCTTTTCCCTGTTATCCTCCTTGGTGACCTTAACCTTTATGTCGCTGACCTATGCAGTACCCTGACCCCCGCTTCTGTGCCCTCCTCCACCCTGGTGACCTTTGTTCCACAGCATGAGGGCCACAGCTGGACCACATTACACGGTTCTGCCTTCCTCAAAGACCTCAAGCGTGGTGCTGTCTTGCTTCAGCCAGGGCCTCCTCACCTGTCGACACCCCCCTGCTTCCTAGCCCCTCATCAACCAGTTTTTTTGTCCTCATTGGGTCCTCCCATTTCTTGACCCTTTATAACTCACACAGTCTACTATCCTTCTTTCATCTACGTTTTCGACACACACACACTCGCATATACATGCGCACCTGTCTGGGGTCTATCATGCCTTCTCTCCTGGTCTCCTTCCTCCCCACCAGTTAGCACTG
>NW_006442484.1:64524765-64536998 GCF_000325575.1 Pteropus alecto
AGCATTTTCCATACAAAATGACCTTCTCTTCCAAAATGATAACAATATATACTGTTCTCTGAATATAGGCCAGTATTCTATTCTAAGCATTTGATGTGGATTGTCTCGTTTAATCCTCTCAATAACCCATAGAGTGAGTACAATTATTACCTCCATTTTATATATAAGTAATCTCAAAGTACAGAAAAAGAAAGAAACTTGCCCATGGTCATGCAGTTAGAGGAAAAATTCAAATGCAGATTCCACTATGCTTTACTGTCATCAACCAACTCTCACCCCTCAAGTTATATAGAATAGATGCTAGCTTTACTAAGATTTTAATGGCAGTATTCTTGTACCTAGAAAGTGCTTGTGATTCATTTTAACCTATTTAGTGCTTCATACAATGGAGGAACTCAATAAAGATATGTTAGAAGTATTTAAATTACAAAAATCTGACTTGAGCATAAAATTTAAGGCACTCGAGTTCATGAAGTGAGCTTCAAAACAGATAACTGAAAAGAAGGAAGCTTGGATGGAAGGCATAAGCATGCATATTTGGGGAAAAGGCGTGGGGGTTGTTCTACTTTAATTATCAAACTGTAAAATATTGATGGCATTGTAATCTATTCTCATTCAGACACAAATTTCCAGTGGTTGATGCATTTATATCCATTTTTTAAAAAATCAACACTTGGAATAAACAGCTTTGCAAATATTATCAGAAATTTCTTAAACTCAGATTCTTAATGTGATCACAGAGAATGTGATGTTTTCTGTATTTAAGAACTGATTCCTGGAACAAGGTAGACAGTGAGGAAGAAATCTACTGTTAACATCAGCATACAAATATTGGCTTTGGTGCTGAGGCAAAGGACATCCAAGAACTGTGCTGGAATCTTGAATGGTTTGTGGTTTACCAGGCAGTCGTCATTCTCACTCGCCACATGGAACAATGGCATAATGACCTGTAGCAGCTGTATCATCAGGCTGAAAAAAGACCCTTGACCACTGCTTGCAAGATAGGCTTTGAATTGGCGAAGTACACATATGTCTAAACCTTGGCCTTCTCTCACAACCTAATTCCTCCAACATCAAGACAATTACTATTAAACAGCAGCTAACCCTGGCTAGGCAGGTGACAAGTGTGGCAGATTCTTGGCACATCTCTCTGAACTGATCCAAGGCAAAAACTAAAATCAAAACAAAAAGAAAATTAAAAAAAAACCTTCCAAGGTACTCCAAGGGTAA
Organism: Pteropus alecto; assembly: GCF_000325575.1. Taxonomy (NCBI): domain Eukaryota; kingdom Metazoa; phylum Chordata; class Mammalia; order Chiroptera; family Pteropodidae; genus Pteropus; species Pteropus alecto. Next base: position 64,525,996 of record NW_006442484.1, read on the forward strand.
ACACAAGAAATATGGGAAATGTTTTAAGAAGTGGCTTTGGACAAGTGAATACATAGAGTAAAGATAAGGCATATTACAGTGTGTGCACCAGTAAATGAAGAGAAAGAACCATCTAAAGCAGCAGATCAAGAACCAAAACTCTAGTTCCAGAGACTGTGGCAGTTTCGGTTTCGGTGAAACCTGTCAACCCCAGACCAGCTTCATTTGTCGTTTAAGAACAGACGTCTTTTAAGAGTCAAGTATTTGAAGGCAATTAACTAATACAAATGTCCCCAACTCGTGATAGTTCAACTTAGGATTGTTTGACTTTACGATGGTGTGGAAGCCATGTGCTGAAGAACACTATGCCTGCTAAACTATCGTCAAGTGGCAATGCCCCAGTGCGTTCCACCAACTATTCTCAAGCCTCATCAAAAGAGGGAGAAATGGATGACCCCAACTTTGGAGCGTCCCCATCATCCAGCAATTAATTTTCGTTCAGTGCTTCAAACAGTCTTCAGGCCCAATGTGCTTTCAGCTATGTATGTTAATGGTGAATACCCATACAACCATTCTGTTTTTCACTTTGCATACAGTAGCCACATAAATTACATGAGATACTCAAGACTTTATTATGTAGTAGGCTTGGTGTTAGATGTAGACTACTGTAAGCTAATATTCTGAGCACGTTTAAGGTAGGCTAGGCTAAGCTATGATGTATGGTAGGTTAGGTGTATTAAAAGCATTTTTGACTTACAGTATTTTCAACATATGATGGTTTAAACAGGACATAACCCCTATCATAAGTTGAGAAGCATTTGTACTAACTCAGTGGGCCACTATAAACTCGTTCGTTTGGCAGTCAGCAAATGCTTCTCAAAAGGGTGGTGGCAGAGAACAATGGGAAATAAGCCGGAAGCTGGAGAGGATGAGGTGCCCAGGTGTGTTTGCACCAAGGTTGTCAGGCCACCAGGGCAAGTATTAGGATGTGGGCAGGAGCCTGGGTTAATGAGAGGCTAGGCGTGTAAGTAGGAGAGGGAGACAGATGGACACAGACAGGAACATCTTACTGCTTTGTATTATCGATGTAACTGTAAGTAACAACAGTTCTGTTTCTCTCTTCCTCTCTATCCTGCAAACAAGATTGTGAGGGCACTGGAGCATCTGCACAGCAAGCTGTCCGTGATCCACAGAAGTCAGTACCCAATGTCAACCATTAGGGAGAGGCTCACGGGCTACTCACATGCATGGTCTTGCCCAGTCCTGCAAGGCAGGTGGACCTCTCCCCTCTTTCAAGATGAGCCAACTGAGGCTCAGAGAGGTGGGCCACTATAAACTCGTTCGTTTGGCAGTCAGCAGATGCTTCTCAAAAGGGTGGTGGCAGAGAACAATGGGAAATAAGCCGGAAGCTGGAGAGGATGTGGGGAGACTAGCTTTCCCATCCATTGCTGGGGAGTGTGAATGCCACGACATTTTTGGCAAGAATTAGGCAGGACATATCAAAACTTAAAATGCACATGCCCTCGGTACCAGTAGTCCCACTGTGAGAAATCTAAGCTACTCACCCGAGGGTAATAGTAAGTGTGCAAGGCTATTTATTGCAGTGTGTGTGCATGAGCAAAAACCTGGAAACAACCTAAAGGTCTCTCAGTACAGGACCGATTGAATATGTGATGGGCATCTGTGGCTGCCAGCTGATCACCATCTGTCCCCTTCTTTGCTAACAGAAACTCGATTTCTTTGAGGTATCCATTCCTTGAGAAAGGAAACCTACAGCCCCAGTTCCAGGAGAAAACCCGCATTAGTCTGAAGCAAAGTAGGCCTGAGATCTTTGGTTCCACCCTGGTCCCACCACTTCCAAGCTTTATGAGCCGAGTGTCACTCCACCCGCTTTAACATAATTTTCCCACCTGCAAAATGCTTATTCCAACACCTGCCCTACCTACAAGGTAAGATTTTAAGATGCGCAAGCACTTTGCAAACTTCTAAGCACCTATCAATTTAAGTGACTAGATTTTGAAAAAGTCAGCTTCTGTGTATGCATGTTAAACTGTGTGTCTTCATTAACCTGCAGGCCCACAGTCACACCCACCCCTCCTCAACCCTGCAGTGTTCCTACACGTAAACCGAGGAGCAGCCAGCCAGGTCCCTGAGCTATGCCAGCTAACTGCTGGTCTTTCTCCACACGGGGCTCCAGCCAACACTTCGATTAACTTCTAATCAAACAATGATGATGGCTGTAGGACCCAGCTGCTCTTGCCTTAGAAGGAATTTCTCTCAGGTTTTCTTGCTCGTGACTCATTACTAAGACATCCGTATCCATTACCTTTCCAAGGAAGAATGTTTCAGACTTGCTTTCCAGCCCCCAGTCACCTCCACACTCACAGCCACAGATGCCGATTTAATTTGAGGAGACGCAACCTTCGCGGGCTTTCTCCATCTATTCCCAACCTTCCATCACTGTCCTTTCCCTCTCACACCTCTACGGTTTCCTCCTTTTCTTGACACTAACTCTCTTGCCCACGCTGTCTTGTGTTCCCTTGGTTTTTTCTGAGCACTCAGTTTTTCTGAAATGCAGTTTCCCATTCTCTGTGCGTAGAAAACTTTCTCGCTTCTTCTTTGATGGGGTAGGAATTAGCAAAATTTGCTCCCAAACTGATGTTTTAGGTTCTTTTTTCCAAACAGAGATGTCATTCAAGTGTGCGTGCACACACGTATGGGTGTATTTTTAAAGACCCAGGGGTTGGGTCACTGGGGGATGAGCCGGTATAATGAGCTTGTGGAACCAAACTTAACCCATTTGGTTATAACAAAAAGTTGTTTTGTCCCCAGAGTGCCCCTGAGGCCTGGACAGAGGCACGACATATGGGGAACAAGTGGACGCAAAAAGGGGATCCCAGGGGAGAAGAAACACTGTGGGTTAAAGGGACGCTGGGTCGTAGCAGGGAGCCCCAGGTTGCCATTTGGTGCTGGTATGCGGGGCCTCTAGCACCCCTTTCTCCAGGCCCCACCACCCCCTGCCTGGCTCACAGCCCCTCCATAAGCCCAAGGCAGAGGGCCTGCAAAGACATGTCACAGAGAACACCTGGGTCACAGAGTCAGACAGACCTGGCTTTGAATGTTGACACTGCCCTTTGCTATGATCTTGGAAAAGTCACCTCTGGGCTTAAGTGGCCTCGTCTGTGAAGAATGATAATGAGAAAAGAAAAAAAAATGCAGATGGAGTCCCCTGCTTGATGTGTAGGCGGAGGCTGCAGAGGCCTAGGAAAAAGAGGGTCTGTGGTAGAATAAGAGAAGCTCGTTCTGCCCTTAGGGAGAAAATTAGTCCCAGTATAGGAAAAAGAAAGCAAGCCCTACACAGGAGGGATTAGCCGCAGCCCTGCAGTAAGAGCTGGCTGGGCGAGCTGGCTGGGTGAGAGAACTCTGCCCTTTGACAAGTTTGCTCTAATTTTGTCAGGCTCTAGTCTAAGCCCTCTGAAGCTAGGTCTGTGTCTTTCCCTGAATGGGAAGTTACCTCTTTTTGAAAAAGGCATTTGTCACTTGGTAGGCATATAAGCAAGAGCAAATCATCGGTCTCTATCCGCATAACAGTCTTCCTCAACTGCTCTATGTTACCTGAGGATTTCCCTGGCACCCCGGAAGGGAGACCTGGGCCCTAATCCAGACTGTGAAACTGCTTGTATAACCACGGGCTGGTGGTCACTTACCCTCCTCTTGGGGCCTTGTTCATTCACATAAAATAAGACGGTGGAACCAGGACCTGTCTCCAGTTTCTTCCATCTCAGACCTCTGATGATTCTGGCCCTGAGCCATAAGCCTTGACCTTATCTCCCAATACTGAGCTCCTCTGCCAGGCCTGGGTCTCTGCCAGAGGTCCGTCAACTGTGATACATCCTGAAAAATCAGAGTCCCAAGACCACAGCCACCACATGCAGAAGACACTACAGACTGGGCTAACTGTGCAGAAACTCTGGCCAGTTCTGTGGTGGTGGTAGGGAGCAGATCACCCCACCACCACCACCACCACCACCACCACCACTTCTGGCCTCTTCCACTTCTCCACAAGAGGGCCGAGCCTTGGTAGCTTCCAGATGGAAGAGGATCCTTCCTGCTCACCCCAGTTCCTCGTTGTCTACAGGCTATCCCCACACAATGACATTCGCGAATGTGCCCCAAAGGCAAGGTGGTCATGTCGTCTACCCTTCACCACACCTTGGGGGCAGAGGGGAGGCCAGGACCATTGCACTCCTGCTGGCTCCATTATAAGCAGGGCTACAGGGACAGAGAGGTCAGGGTCCCAGGTGGTCCATATGTTCCAATAAAATCCACTGCAGCCCCTCCCAGAAAGTAACGCTCTGCGCCTATTATGAACACATGATAGAAGCTGGGCCGGGAGCGGGAGACTTCTCTTTTAGAGCCACCCTCTTTTTTTAGAGCCGCAAATTTCTAGCAGCAGGGCATATACTGGTTGCAGCAAGAACATGAGAGGAGTACAGTGTTTTCATGGATCACAAGGCAAGGGGGAGAACACACTGCTGCTCCGCTGTGTGCTGACAGCTACACCACCCTGTTCCACCACTCCTCAGCGGGTCCCACGCCCTGGGCCTCCGTCCACGGCCCCCTTCCCTTCAATAGCCGCCATTGTCGGGGAATCTCTTCCTTTTGTTTTTTCATCCATTCGTACCTCAGCTCATTTGTTTTCCATTCTTGGGAGCAATTCATCTGCTCTTGGGCCCCACAAATGTCTTTCTCCCTGTGATTCCTATACAAGATGCTTGGACAGGTCTATTGTCTTAACAGAGGCTAACTCACGGCATTTAGTAAAAGTTGTGTTTTACAAAGGAAAACCAGCAGGGATTCCAGCTTCTATCCATGGTAACTTCTGGGAAGTTTGGGAGTGGTGCTGCTGCTGCAAGGCTTGGCCTTTGTTCCCTTGTCTTCGTCTGGGCTTCAGGGTAAGCCAAGTTCCACAGGGAAATCTGGGGGACATTCCTGTGATGCCAAGAGAACAGCCAGAGCTCTTCTCTGTGTCTCTCCAGCCTTCTGAAGGATTCTAACGTGATGCTATATTGACAGAATGAAGGGCAAAGTGTATGGGGTCTTCTTTCCACTGCCCCGTGGACAGACAGCCCGTTATGGCTGTTCAAGAGAAGTACACCAGAGGAAAAAGAGGCAGTTTGGGCCTCGGTAGGCATGTACGTGGGAGGTGCCAAGGCTGGCAAGAAGAGGCGTGGCAAAGACCTGGCCTGGAAGTCCCAGAAAGGGCCCTAATTGTACAACATTTTGTCAGTTCACCAGCAGACTTTGCCCTGGGTGCACCAGGGCAATTACTGTTGCTGGGGTCATTATGGGTGCAATTATCCCAGTTATTAATATTCCACAAACTGGAGGAGGAGAGGGTGTGTCCAGCCCCATCTATGGGCTCTTTTGCTTCAGGTTTTTCTACAGGAGGCTTCTCAGTTATGCACAGAATTGTAAAGATGATGAATAGCATCTCTCGTCTCCAACAGAAAGTTGCACAGAATTATTGATATAAGAAATGCTGCAGAAGTGGTTATAGGAGTCTTAAGAGTTGGTTCTTCAGGAAAAAAGAAAAATTAAAAACCCCAGCAAGTAGAGAAAAGACATGGCTCAAAGAGGAATCAATCTTTTCCTAAGCCTTGGGTTTTCCAGGCGAAGTGTGTTACTAGTAAGGAAAGTCTTTCCAAACAGAGCTTTAGGCAGCATTGAAAGGGTCAGACCCTGCCCTTCCACACTAGCCTTGGGGCTCATGTTGTGTATGTACACGTGTGTGCACACACGCGCGCGTGCGCGTACACACACACACACACACACACACACCCTGCTCTAGCCCCAGCATCTGTCTATGCAGCGAACAGGAAATGCCACCAGCCCCACTGATCTGTAGGGAGGCTGCCTCATTGAGCCAGACTGCACAAAGGTGCCTCTTCAACATGGCGGAGACTCAACACTCTTGGCAGAAACACTTGGCACTGGCAGGAAATCTCAGCAGGGCGGCTTGTTTCTGCTCATCAAACACCAGTAGCTTTCACTGAGAGCAGCAGAAAATGGGAGAAATGTGTCTGATCGCATCCGGGCTGCGTGTCAGCACTATTCTGAGGCAGAGTTAGCTGGATTCTAGCTTTGAAGAAAAGGTTGTTATACTCTTCATCTGCCCCACAGTATCAGCCAATTTGGAAGCAGTTGGCAGGAACTTACCTGAAACTCAGCTGCCCTCCCCATACCTCTGGAACAAACTAGAAAGGTCAGTTACTGAGAAACTGAAGCTAGTGGCAGAGCTCACCCACTCCCTGCTAATCATGGGGCTCCCAATTACTTGGGAGAAACAACTTCCCAGGAATAAATTACTTAGGTCTCTCTCGTACTTTCTCTCTGACCATCCCCGCTCCGATAGCTTCCTGTTTATTTCACTCCGGTTGGTTTCACCAATGGCTGGGCAAGGACAGGAGAAGCCAAATGTAGACTCGGTATGGCTTGTACCTGCTCAGCAGCTTTAAAAGGAAAAATCTGGTGAGTGAAGAGAGAGAGTCTATGAATTATCGATGGATCAGGTACTTGAGGATGCCCAAGCATCCCCCAACAAGTAGTTGTCCTTATAACCAAGAATCCATAACTCCCCCCTCACAAGAGAGACCCATGACTCCTTTCCTGGCACCACAATTTCCTGCCCAGACTACGAAGGGAGTGGCTATTGGGAAGACAGGAGTCATGTGTTCCACACTTGGATTCACTCTTGTAGGCCCACCTTCTGCATCCTTCAGTACAAAAGGACTCTTTAAAGAGTATGAAGCCTCACACCCTCCAGAGTGCTGCCTTGGCAGGTCAGAACTCTTCAGAAGAGTGAATGCTCTTGTAGGCCCACCTTCTACATCCTTCAGTACGAAAGGACTTCTTTAAAGAGTATGAAGCCTCACACCCTCCAGAATGGTGCCTTGGCAGGTCAGAACTCTTCAGAAGAGTGAATTTAAACAGACTGCCAATACGCGTAATCTCCGAAATACACTCTCATGCATCCTGAAGCCAAGGAGAGTAATCGCACAGGGCACATCAAGACAAATGATTCAAGATGGTGGTGGAGGGCAGTGCTTACTCTGTTTTAGGGTTTGTTGTTTGTTTTATGCTTTTTACTTTTTTACTGAGGTAGAATATATATACAAAGCGCACAAATCTTAAGTAAACAGCTTAGTGATTTTTACAGTCGCTTGTGCCCCTCCAACAAACATTAAGCTCTGGACCGTTCCCAGCAGCCCGGGGGGCCCCCTTGTGCCCCTCCTAAGTTAACACCAAGCTCCAGGGATAACTACTCTTCCGACTTCTGTCACCATAGATAGCGTTGCCTGTTCTAGGACTCTGTTAAATGGAATTAGTACATACTCCTTTGCATCTTTCACTCAGTATTTTGCCTCTCACACTGGCTCACGTGGTTGAATGGAGAAGTGGTTTGGTCATTTTCATTGTTGAGTTGTATTCCGTTGTGTGAAAATCCTTACTCTGTTTTAGTCCCTTCTGGCATGAGTAAGAGAGAGCAAGAGAGCACCGCATGGGCTTGGAGCTTCTGCTGGGCAACCTGGGGATGGAGGCCAGAATCCAGGCATGGGGATGAGGAAATGAAAGGAGAAGACAGACTGCAGAGTCCTCAGGAAGGAGGGAGGGGAGCCAGCACTGGGCACTCCTGTGAGCAGAGAAGGAAAGATTCAGCCCTGCCCCTCTCCCAGCCCCCAGCAACAGCCTCCCCTCCCCAAAAGCCAGCTCCCTAAGAACTGAGGGGAACAAGGGACCCAGAGGCTGCTCCACAAACCAGTGTGTAGAGAGGCCCTTTATTTTATTTATTCCCCCCTGGCCGACTAGCCAAACCAGTCGAGCATGACAACAGTCTGCCCATTAATGACGAGTGCCAGCCCCAAGCATCTGTTTCTATTTCTCTCCTGTTTCCCGTGGGTGGTGGGTGGATGGAAGCTCACTCTGGCTCCTCTCCACTTCTCCCTCCTAATCATGATCATTTGTTTTAACAGGACTGCAAGCGACTGTGGCTCCAAAACCAGGCAGTACCGGTGCAAAGCCAGCAAGTCCAGCCTTTCCCACATCCCCAGGTCAGCCTAAAGTAAAAATTAAAACAGCCCGTCTGCCATTATCCTCTTTCTTGCTTGTTCTGCAGCGCTTCTGGCTACTTTTAGAATGTCCCCACTGCCTGAGGTAGCCTCTGCATATCTGACCATTCCTCCTCTGGTTTCCAAAGACAAATGCCAAGACCCAGTGCACACATGCCCAGTGCCTTCAAGGTCTGAATACCAAAGAAGCAATCTCTGCCAGGTGGATTGGCACGGCTCCTTCTGGTTTCTGGTCTTAATAAAAACAGAAGGGAGCTCCAGAAAATGTGAAGGGGGTTAATTGCAGAGGTGACAGAGCCACCCACAGCTACCCTTGGCTACTCGATCTACCTGTCCTTTTACATGCCGAGGGTCCTGGATGACCACCCTCCACCCAAACCCCCAGCCAACACCAAGTTATCAGCCTGGCTCCCTTGTCATTACCACACATTGATTCTGACTCCAGGTCCATCCTTTAAGCCTCTCTCCTTCGATTCTCTACCCAGCATCCTCCCTATACACACACCTTGCCCACAAAGGCCAAAGCTTTATCCTTGAGCTCAACCTTTCCATTCATTCAGAAGCAGAGGTGCTGCTGGTGACTCACACATGTGAGCTCAAGAATGGTCGTGTGTGGAATGCTCTCTGCACTTAGATTAAAAAAACCAGAGCCTGTCCTGACTCCGATGCTTAATCCATATGACCTTGGGCTCAATCCCTGTGCTGAGCTTCTGTTCCTACATCTGCAAAATGGGATTATATCGATACCCTTTCGGCCTACTCCATAGAATTATTTCTCACTAAAAAGTAATATGAGTTCATTGTGAATGATTCAAACAACCCTAGCCGTGAGGAGTTGTGGTACATGTGGGGTTGAATCTGAGCCAATCTCAATTGCTGCTTTTTCTACACTGGATCCAGGGAGCTTCTAGCTGCTGATTCCCTTCTTCATTGAGAGTTTGGGCTTAAAAAACACTCCTGACTATCCAGGAATAATATTCAAGTTTCCTGGCATCAGGCACATAGTATGTGCCAGGCCCTGTGCCAAGAAGTTACATCCTCATCTCATTTAATCCTCATAAAAATTCTTTGAAGTAGGTATTATTTTAATCCCATTGTATCAAGGAGGAAACTGTCCCAGAGAGGCTAAGACACTTGCCCAAGACCACGCAGGTAGGGAATGAAGGAGCCATGATTTAAATTTAGAGCAACTTCTTTCAAACACCAGGTTACAATGCTGTTATGGGCTGAATTGTGTCCCCTCAAAATTCTTATGTTGAAGCCTTAATCCTCAGTACCTCCTATACTATATTTGGAGATCGGGATTTTAAAAAGTATTTAAGTTAAAACAGGACCATTAGGGTAGGCCCCAATCCAATCTGACGGGTCTCTTTATAAGAAGTAGGAGAGACACCAGGGAAGCACGTGCAGGGAGAGAAGGCCACGTGAAGACACAGGAGAAGACGGCCATCTGCAACTCAGAGACAATGGCCTCGGGAGAAACCAGACCTGCAGATACCTTGACCTTGAATTTCCAGTCTCCGAAATTGTGAGAAGATCAATTTCCGTTGCTTAAGCCACCAGTCTGTGGTATTTATGACAGCACAGGCCAGCTCATACAACCGCCTCCCACCCTCTTTTGAGAATGGCCCCAAACTTGGTCACTGCTCCAGCTGGCCCCACAGACTGACCAGCGCTCAGAGGAGGAAAAGAGAAATCTGGGGAAGGACGAGAGAAAAGGAGTCAACTCTGTCACCCAGTCCTCACTCACTTCTGCTTTCCCGAGCCGTTTTCCAGCCGAGTGTCCCTGGGGTTCATTGTCCCCTTTTCACATCCCTACTCAGGATGGCGTCTCCTTTGAGCCCCTGACTTCACCTGATGGAAGAAGACTTCCGGTCTCTCAGCCAACAGGGCCAGAGATGCATGTGGTCGCTTGAGAACAAGTAGTGCGTGATATCTGTACGGAGATAAACAATTCTCAAGACAGAGCAGAGGTGTGAAATCCTGGAACAGAATGTGAAAGAGTAAGACTTTCTGGCAGGGCTGCTGCAAGCGCTTGGGGAAGCTTCCGGAAGGTCAGAGACAGGTTTCAGGGCTGCCCTTGTGGCCCCCTTTTCTGCCTTATCAGCCACCTTGGCTTTTTCCTTCCCCCATCCCACTTCCAGGCATTAGCCCAAGGCCTTGCATCTCACTGACCTTTAACCCAACCAGTCAGGTCAAGACCCAGCACTGTAACCCTCCTCAGGTCCATAACAACATGGACAATAATTTCAAGACTTTTCTCTCCTTTTACTCCTGAGACCCTGTCCCAGGCCCGTTGTATAAGTTTCCTATTGCTGCGGTAACTACCACACATTTAGCGGCTTTAACAAACACAAATTTATTAGCTTTCTCTTCTCTAGGTCAGAAGTATGACACGGGTTTTGGTGGCCTAAAACCAAAGGGAGAAACAGGGCTATGTTCCTTTTTGGAGGAGCATAGACCAGGACTGGCCATGGGAACAGAAGGCTTAGAAGGTCAAGCAGTTTCCCCTGGGCTTCCAGGTTCTCAAACCTCATGGGGAGAACAGCACACTGGACTAAGGATCCCATTTCTCAATGCTGTGACCATGATGGTCCAATCATCCAAACGCAATTGATTCCTGAGAAACTTAAACCCACCCAAATGCCAGGTTGCTAATCCCAGATTCAGGGCAGACTGGCCCTGCACATCAGAACCCCTTTCCCAGTAAGGAGTGGGAGGGCTGCTTGATGAGCACCGAACAATAGGAAAAAGAACTTCAGTCATCTGGAGAGTAAGTTTCCATCGAATCATGGATGCTCGATGACTCACATTTTCCCAGCATCCAAATACTCTTGTTAAGTGGCCTGAGAGTTTCCCACTGAGTGTTTTAATAAGTGTGTCACACACACACAC
>NW_006442484.1:64537026-64554994 GCF_000325575.1 Pteropus alecto
GTAACCCCAAATTTGTGATTTCTTCCTTCCTACCCTATCAAAATACCTCAGAGCAGGCTTTCAGGGACCACATCCAAAAAAATACCTCAGAACTGGCACCCGAAAACCACATCCTTTTACACAAAGCTCACGCTGAAGCTTTATCCATCCGTAAATGTCTGGAGGAGCCACCGGCCTTTGATGCAGGTGGAGGGGAAGGTGGGAGAATGGAGGAGGGAGGAGAGGTCCACCTTGTCCCTCGTGGAGAACTTTTCTTGTATGCTGCCAGACGGAACCACAGAATGGGAAACTTGGAAGAAGAAGGACCTCAACATTTATCTCATCCAATCCCATCATTTTACAAATGAGGAAACTGTAAAAGGAGTTGGGAAAGTTAAAGGTCGTATATAACTACGGCTGTTGTTGTCATTGTCTTCATCACCATCTTCACCACCATGATCATCACCATGATTTGGGAGCCTGGATTCCGCTGTCCACTGATGAGTCACTTTGTTCAGGGTGTTTTCTGGGAGGCAGGGTTTTCTCGTCTCCCATCATGTAGAGTCCCTATAAACTCCTCTGACTGTCGAGGGAGAAGGGGCGTCCAGGAGAGCTTCGCTTGGGCAGGGCTGCCATGGGCATGCACTGGCCTCCAGTTCTGCTGACTATGAAACACACTGAGAAGGGAGGCTAAATACTGAAGAAGTCGCTCTGAATAGGATTAAGATAGTACAGGCCAATGCGGTCAATGCTGCGGGGTGAGGGCCGCCAGGCGGCTGGGACCAGTCGCTACCACCACTGGAGCACTTGCTGCTCTCTAGACCTGGGGCCTTATTGGCACTATTTCATTTGATCATCACACTGATCCTTCTTCACAGTTACGCCAGTTTCATAGATGAGGAACCTGAGGTACACAGAGGATAAGTAACCTTGACCTTGCTCAGGTCAAGAGGCTGGCAAGTGGCAGATCTAGGATATGAATCCAAAGTCTGACCCTTAATCCCCGGCTGCATTTTTGGTTGGGTACAGTACATTCTAGGACCCCCATTTCCCCACCCTTCCTCCTTTTCTCTCACCTCTAATCTTCCCTTCCCCACAAAACTGCCAGGGGGGTGACTCGCATCCATTTCTTTGCCCAAACCCCTCCACCCCAGCCTGGCATGCTATTTCTGGAGAGAAGAATCTGGGGAGGATCCCAGAAGCGGCTGTTTTCAATTCTAAACTCTAAAGCAGCCAAAGCCAGCACAGGGCTCTGCCTGCCTGGGGACTTCCTAAGCGATGATGAAGATGGCGTTGGTCGTGATGACAGCTGGAGGGGAGCAGAAGGCTGAAACATCAGGGGCAGGACAAACTGAGCAAGACTATCATTTGCTAAACCTTACACCAAAACCTTGGCCAGCCACAAAATTGCTATGCTTATGCCTGGACTTCCATTCCAAATTGAATGCTCTGAGCAGCCATCCTGGGGTCTCCCAAGATCATGGGTATGGAGCCATAAGGGGACTCCGGCTTCCGTCACTCCCTTGGAGTTCCTCAGGCCTGGAGCACGGACACAGCCTCCTCTGGCAGGCTCCAGGCTGCCTGGAGTCGGAGGCAGAGAGAAGCTTTCTGCTGCACCCACCCCTTGGACTGGTTTCCAGCTTGTCAAAGCCCCTCGGAATTGCCGGGGTAGGCACAATATAAACATTCATGTAGTTACAGGATAATAATTATACCTTCCATGTACATAACACCTTTCTTCCCTAGAGCAGCTGGCTTCTCATATTATTTCATTAATCCTCCTGTCCCTGGGAGGCAGGGAGGGCCTGGCGTGATTACCTGAATTTCACTGAGGGAGAAGGGTGGGAAGAGAAGAAGAAAGAGAGGGAGAAGATGCTCGCCCCGGGTCACACACTTAGTCACGGGGTTTAGGTGTAGTCTGTGCTGGGGCCTTGGCCAGGAGTCAGAAAAATAATAATGGTTGCCCTCAACTGAGTGCCTTAGTAAGACTACACCAGACGGCCATGGGCAATGACTCTCAGTCACGGCAATGGCCTTGTAAGGCTGGGATTACTATGGTTCCCATTTTACAGATAGGGAGACTGAGCTCAGACAAGTGCAGCTTCTTACCAAAAGTGTCAAAGGAAGTATGGCTCTACATACTTTTTTTTCTTCTTCCAACAGACACCTAATAGCCCACTCTCAAATCAGGCCTCTTTCTCAGAGCAATGATAAGTAAACAAAGGTAGAGCACAGTAAGTGGAGGAGGGGGCGATGCCCTCCCCTGGCCCCTAGGAAGGTCAGAGCTATAGCGGGTGTAGGGGGGGGCGGCGGTAGGAGGCCACAAAAGCAGCTCATTATGTAGCCTTATGGAATCAATAGAAAAGGCTTAATTCACTGAGGGCTGCACCCCACCCCCTTCTCTTCTGTAGTCCCATTCCTGTTTCCCTGGCTCATCCTTTTGACATGGGGACAATCACCGCTATTCATAACCACCACGCCACCTGCCACAGACCCATTCTCATGCACATGGAGCTAAAAATCAGGCACAAAGCAGGCCAATCTGGAGTTTTCCACCAGACCTAGGAGTGGACCCTCTGTGCATCCTCCCCCTCACAGCATTCAGAGCAGCCAGGCCTCTGCAGATTCTAGGGGTCCAGCCCACCCCGGGAGACCCGGCCAAGGAGCTTGATACTGGAGACTCTCCAGGCCTGTGCACCCACACCAGGGCCTCGCATTTGGGACAGAGGTTGAGTCCTTAAGAAACTGGCTTTTTGAATGACAGCTGGGGTAGTGGACCTGGACAAACATGTGCTTGAAGGTCCCACGTCCCGATCCCACACAGAGCACCCTGGAAGTGGCTCTGGAGCCAGCTCATAGCGGCTTAAGGGAGCGCCCTGCACCTCTGCACCAACACCCGCCATCTACATCCGGGGTGAGAACACGACGGCGCACAAGCTAAATCTGGCCCGCAGACGAAGAATGATTTTCACATTTTTAAATGGTAGACAAAAAATCAAAACAAGAATAATGTTTTATGACCCTGAACACTGTATGAAATTCAGATGTCAGCGTCTGTAAATAAAGTTCTGTTTGGAAGGCAGCCACGCTCACTCGTGTCCATATTGCCTGTGGCTGCTTTTGTGCTGCTACTGGCAGAGTCGAGAGTTACGACAGACAGTATAAATCCCGCAAAGCCTAAAATATTTACTCTTGAGCTCTCTTACTATCATGGGGCTGTAGGGACCTTTAAACAAAAAAAAAAAGTTAGCTGACTCCTGACTTAGGTATTTCCTACTTACTTTTTTGGTCACATCTGGAACCATCGCTTCCTGCGAAGCCTCTGTCAATGCTCCAGGACTGGGGTAGAGAGCCCTCCTGAATGTGTCTCCGATTCTCTGTTTACTCACCTGTCTCCCCCAGGGCAGGGTGGGTCCATGTTGTTCTTCACTGCATTTCCGTTGTGTGTCACTATGCCTGGACAATGACAGGTGAACACTAAGGAAAAATTTGCTTCATGAATGAATGGCATTGAAGTCTCCTCCTTCCCCGTTGAAGAGATACGATGTTCAAATGTGCAGCCCAGAGACAAGGCTCAGAGAGGCCTGGAGGACAGCCTGGCAGAAGGTTTGGGGAGCTGCAAGAAACTTTGGGATTTAGGTTGGGAAAGTGAGGCATCCGCCTGGATGAGGGGACTCAAAGTTGGGAATGAATAGGGTGAAATAAATACCTTGCAAAGAGAGAGCAGTTTTAACCATTTAACTGAACATTCACTTGATGGCGTTTGGAGGTTTTCGCAGTAGCTTGCCATTTATTCACGTTCATATTTACTTTATACTCAAGCATAAAGCAACAACCCCAGGAGGCTGTCACTGTCCTTGGTCTTCCTCACAAGGCATTTCACCATGAAAATTATTTCCAGAACAACCCATGGAGGATTTTCTCTTGCCCTCCTCTTTCCTCGATGAAGTGATTGTGATCGTTGTGATAAAATCAGCCAAGCCATTTAATGTCCCTCTGAGATGCTCCCTGACAAGTTCCATAGGAAGTCTCAGCACAGGCAGGGTTCTCAAGGCTGAGCTGGAAAAGGCCATTTCATTACCCCAAATTCAAAGGCAGGAGTTGACAAAGGCAGCAGATAAAACTTTCTCTATAAAACTTTGTCTCTGACACCTATAGGTTGTTCCAACCAGAACAAACTGAAACTTCCAAAAAAAAAAAAAAAAAAAAATTCAGTTCAGTCTAACTCATCAAAAATTTATTTGCAAAGGGAATGGACAGTGTAAAGGCCCTGTGGCTGGAAGCATGTTGGTATGTTCAAGAAACAGCTAGGTCGGTGTGGCTAGAACAGAATAAGGAAGTGGGAAGCGGTAGGAGATGATATCTGAGAGGTAGAATGGGGATGGTGTAAGGGAGATCAAGAAAGCTCGCTTCAGTTCAGTCTAACTCATCAAAAATTTATTTGCA
Organism: Pteropus alecto; assembly: GCF_000325575.1. Lineage (NCBI taxonomy): Eukaryota > Metazoa > Chordata > Mammalia > Chiroptera > Pteropodidae > Pteropus > Pteropus alecto. Next base: position 64,541,452 of record NW_006442484.1, read on the forward strand.
AAGGGAATGGACAGTGTAAAGGCCCTGTGGCTGGAAGCATGTTGGCATGTTCAAGAAACAGCTAGGTCGGTGTGGCTAGAACAGAATAAGGAAGTGGGAAGCGGTAGGAGATGATATCTGAGAGGTAGAATGGGGATGGTGTAAGGGAGATCAAGAAAGCTCGCTTTGCTTTTACTCTAAAGTTCACTACCTCAAGCCTCAAGTGTCTAGATTTTGTCTGAGGACCCTCCAAGCTCCATGATTCTGTGACAGAGAACACCATGTGTGCCCACCAGCACTCCCTGGGACTGTCAGCCAGGCTTACCTCTGCACTAAGTAGTCACCCAAAGAGAAAGACTGGCGTTGAGAAAAGACGGGGACAGACTCTTCATCAGATCCCAGACGTGAGAATATGGATGCATGGTTATCTATGAATATAGTTATCCGCAGAGTGAGATGGCCTAGTTTACACAAAACTCTCTAGCTCTCAGAAAGTGGGGTACATTACGAAGGACAGGCTGGATTCAGGAATCTTGCAGGAAAGTTTCAAAGGGTCCCCCCTCCCCGCCCCCGCCCAAATAAATTCTTGGTATTTTGCAAAACCCACCTGGTTCTAGCCCAATCCTAGGGCAATATGAATGCACTGAGACACAGGCTGGGTCCAGGCTGCTCTGGAAGAACCCTGAAGACACCTTCTCCCATCCAGTTCTTGGCTGGGGAGGTTGGGGAGGGGCTCAGAGGAGAGAAGGAGGGAAGCTTCTAGATCCCTCTGGTACAAGTTCGACACTCATCCTGCAGTCCTATTACAAATCTAGCTTATGCTGGGTCCAGGCCTTCTGGGTTTTCTGTTTTGAGGATTGATTCGTTTGTTCGTTTTCTACATCTGTTCCTGAGTCTAGTTCCTTTGCTTTAAATATATCAGTAATGACCTCAAACTTGGAATTGAGCTAGACTTAGACCATTGGGCTTCCTCAGACGTCTCCTGTCTCCTGTTGCCTGAGGAAGCCGCAGAGGGCCCAAGAGCATGGACCAGCATGAAGGTGAGGTGTCCCTCATGGATCTGGTCTTGAGGCCAATATAGTGAGGGCTCCTCTAGACTATCCAACAGAAACAGGCTCTTCTGTGTGAGTCCTGGGGAATTTCTTCTGTCCTTAAGAAATCTGAAATGAGCCATGTGCCAGTCTGCCAAGAAATCTTCTTTCTAGTCAAGGAAAATTCTTGGAGCCAAAAGCATGCCCCGCTACCCCGTCCCAACACGCACCGCTGGGCACCTGTAAATAAATCCATTGTCTTGCCTGAGCTCAGCGTGAATTCCTCAGCAGTTGAAAATGTTGGTTTGTCTTTTCCTGCTTTTGACAGGCTAGTATAATTTCATTAGATACATTTCCTTCATATCTCCCTTGCTACCCCCAGCTAAGAATCCCTTTATCTTCTGACAACCTTTTTTTTCTGCGTCTCTGAGCTCCTCACAGGGCACTGTCCTAAGTTATTCCCCCACTGAGAATTGTCAAATAACCAAGTAGCCAGTCCACTTACCATTCCATTTGTCCCTTAACACCCTAGGAATGCGCTCATTTAACTGAGGCTTTCTGAGAACACATCTAAGGGGGTGTGGAGATGCATAAAGGGACAAAGATCGCTTTTTTTTCCTTTAAAAAAAACACTTATTTTTAATGACATAAGTCTGTTCTTTCAACATTTAGGATGCAAAGAATTGATTCCCGGGGAGAAAGATGACTATTCCCAAGCCTGCAGGGAAAGATGTTGCCTTTTACCTTCTTTGTTTTTTATCTAAGGCTTAACTGGACCATCTTCCCTTAGTCTTTCAATAGAAAAGGCTCTTGTTGCAAACGTCGGAGACCAGCAGGCTAACTGGATTGTTCAAGCCTGCAATGGAGACTCGGGTCTAAACAAAACCCAGCTGAAGCCTTAATTACCTTAGCCATGAAGCCTCACCAGCCTCGAGGACCTCACCGGTCTCAGGATCTGTAAGCAGTGGAAGTGCAGCTGCATTTCCTCAGAACAGGAGTCTCTACTCATGGTATGATGAGGCCAGTAGATCTAGTGGTTGAGGGAGAATGGGTGCCCTTTCTACCTGGGCTGGCTTGGGTGAGTTACTTAACATTTCTCTGCCTCAGGCTCCTCTTTTATAAAGTGAGGATAATAAAAGTAGCTATCTCTTAGGATTGTTACAAGGATTAAATTAGATAATCTATGCAGAGTAATTAAAACAGTATCTGATGCATTGTAAGCATCAGCTATTTTTATTATTATCATTGCAGTAATATCCGATAATAGATTTTATTATTATCATTGCAGTAATATCTGATAATAGATTGGCTGTACAAAGCAAAGGTTGGACAAATCCTTCATTTCTTCAATATACATACACACAGAGTGTGGCCCCAAGTACAGAGCCTTTATAAATCCATCAACCCGTGCAGAGATGCTTGTACCCTAACCTCTCACTGAGAGGCTGTCCTCTTGCTTCCTGGCACTGAGCTGGCAGCCAGTCCCAGCTCTACATCAAGGTCAGAGAGGAAAGAGACGGAGGGCCAGCTGCTCCATCTCCTTCACTCTGGCAGTGTGTGGCGACAGGGAGCAGCAACAGTTGGGACTTTGGCAGGAAGAGTGAAGTCCCCAGCCAAGGAGTGGCCAACCAAGCACACAACCCCAGCGCACACCCTCACACCACTCCCAACACACATAGCACCAGCACTACACAATGTGTCAACACACTCCACACTCCAACAAAGACAACACACAACACTAAAAAACACCACAAAACATACAAAACACCCCCATGACTACACAGTACATCAACATACATGGTACCACAACACACATACAACATACCCCAATACTACATAACCCCCAACATACATACAATACTCCAACCCTACACAATCCCCTGACACACATAGATGCTGACAAAGCTGTCCTGGTTTCTATACCCTCCCTCCGTGCCTTTTTCTCTAGAACAGACCCTAATAGGGAAGCACATTTAATTCCTGTCTGTGACATAGGAAGGTGGTAGCGGGACAGCACACAGACACCGGAGTGAGCGGGACCACGTGCATCTGAGCTTATCTGTATGCTAGCTGTCGAACTTGGCAAGACAGTTTATCTCTCTGAGCTTCAGTTTCCTTGTCTATAAACTAATAATGCCTACGTTAGAAGAGTGTTATTGGGATTAACGTAGATAATAACGAGAATACATTCGACACAGGTGCCTGGCATGCAGGTTGTGGTTGTCACTGTGCATGCTTCTTACTATTGCTGAGAACGGGTCAGGCAAAGGGAAAGGAAGGGATGGTAAAGAGGCTCGAGGTGAACTATCAAGTGAAGGGAATCCCTCCACCCTAGAGAGAAATCATTACCCTTTTTCCTCTCAGTAAGTTTCCACAGTGTCCCCAGAAACTTACATCTATCATGACCTCCATCTTGGGCCTTTAAAAGGAGCAACCATTAGCAAACGTGTTAATTAGCATCATATTATCAACCCAAACCACTTATGTCACCAGAAGAATCCTTGCTTTATTGTCCCAACCGGCTGCCAGCAGGAGACAATGTGGTCATGTTTCATGTGGGCAGAGAGCACCAGCCCCATCGTGTTCTCACCCATGACCACCCCCCACAACTGAGCCCTGGACAGGACCCTGATTCACTCATTATTATCATTTTGGGTTGGTACATTTATCCAGGTTCTTGCTCCTAGCTACATCTGTCCCATCTCTCTAGCAATGGCTCTTTCTCTTTTTAGAATCCCAGGCCCATCTGAGAATCTGGTGAAAGCGGCAAACTCTTCCTTGCACTTTGTTTGGACTGGCTTCTGGGCCCGCTTAAGACTGGTCGGTGTTCCCGGAGATGTGAGACAGCGGCGCCTGCTTCCCGTGTCGGCTGTTCCTTGCAGCATCGACTAGAGTTCCTGCTTCCTGCCTTGGCTGTTCCCCGCAGCATCTACTGGAGTTCAGCTTCCCTGAGGATCAGAGTTCTTCTACCTGGCGGCCTGCAAAGAGCCAGCTTGTTAAAGCGAGCAGCCCAGTGTGAACCACACAGCTCTGCTCAGAGCTTCACATTCTGGCAATGATCCCAAAGAGGACCCAGCTGAGGAGGGTACATACATCCTCTCTTCCTCCAGGGGCAGGAGGGAGTTACAGGAGCTTGTCATGTCTGTCTGCACAATTTTCAGATTCGCTAAACTAGCACACATTTCTTTAAAAAAAAAAAAAAAAGCATGGGCAATTCTCTAATATTCTATAGCCAGAGAAGGGTATGCGGTCCTGACAGGTACCAAGGAGAAGAAAAGCTCTCACCTATGCCAAGCCAAAGTGGGAGCTCAGCAATGATGACATGAACGGGGCACTCACTCTGTGCTGTGAGCCATGGTAGTCATGTAGCTGAATCCACTTAACAACCTGTGTAATAGGAACTACTATTATCCTCATTTCATGGATAAAGAAACAGGAACACTGAGATAAAATCACTTGCCAAGGTCCCAGCATGGAAAAGCTAGGATTCGGCCCCAGGGAGTCTAGTTCCTGAGCCCAAACTGCTAACCTCTACACTATGCCACCTCTGCGGTCTTTCGCCTCATCATTGTTACTGTGGGAGCAGCAAGGGAAAGCAGGAGCAAAAATAAACTTTCCCACAGTGCTTATCTCTGGCATCCTCTCCAGCGATGTCACACGCCCAGCAGATTCGAATCTGGAGAAGTGAAGTACCTGCAGAGCCAGGTAGGTTCCCTGATGCCTTCTGGTCTCTCTTGCCTGTGAATTTCAGATGCCCAGAAATAAAAGGCACGAGAGAGGGACAAGTGTTGAGCTCAATACCAAAAGAGCTCGCTTCTCTACCAAATGAGAGTATCTGCGCTCCTCAGATTGGGATGGGAGGACTTCACTGCCTTGTTTCTCCACCCAGATCTGCTCCTTAAGAAAGTACCTTCCTTGTCATGGCTGCAGGCCCATCCCTTTACTGCATCCTCAGTAGCCAATATCTTAGAAGGAGGTCACCACATACCCTGGTGACCACCATAAAGTCACCAGAACACTTTCATCTGAGTTATAGAAATTGAGATATAGCTTTCTACCCCAAAACTAAAAAATAAGATGCACTGTGCCTATGAATTACTATGGCCTAAGTCACAAAGAACCTAATTGCAAGTTTCTGCCTCAAAGTCCCGCTATGAGCACGCTCCCTAAAGTTCAGGCTGTGTACAGAAGCCCGGTTAGTATACTTCACAGTTACGTTTCAACCAACAATATCATAGTGTTAAAAACAGGACTGTATTTTTGACCCAATTCACATACTTGTAGACATCTGACAATGCTAGCAGCAGCTTCCACATCCAGAATGCCAGAGGACCCCTGTGCAGGTATTCCTAGATAGATTTTATAAGCTTCTGATTGGTATTTGAGAACAATATGGAAACAAAGCCCGTCTTTGTCACTATGCTGGAACTTGATGTAAAACCCCAGAAGCTACTGAGATACACAACTTGATTTCTTCCCATAGTATTGCCATGCTCCTGACACCCCTTAGGTTGACTTTTTCTCTCAAAGTGAAAGAGCAGTTTAGAAAATCTGAATGGAACCGAGAAAACAGCCTTCTTCCATAGATTTAGAAAATGAGACCCAGACAAGTCAAACCGCATCACTTAGTATATCTATTTTGAAGGTCCCTGTGTTTGAAGACAGAAACTTGGGTTGGAGTGCTAGTTTTGCCTCTTCAAAATCTCTTTGACTTGGCAAAGTTACTTATAAACCTCAGTTTTCTCATCTGTAAAAGAGGACTGTAAATCCCAGCTCACAGAATAGATGCGAGGATTCCACAGGATACCGTAGCATGCAGAAGTGCTTTTTAAAACGTAACAGGTTGTCCGAAACAATGTATTACGAAAGGCACGCCCCACCACATCACTGTTGTTCCTTTCTCTATTGAAAGGATCAAAGAAGCAACGGTGGATGTTGGGAATGTTTGTGCTGGCTTTATGCACGTTGGGTTCTCTTTTAATTAAGATCCTATCTTTTCTCTTCCTCAGGATGAGGGATAGCCTGGCCTGGCCTTAACAGCCTCCAGACCTGCATATGTCACTGCTGTCAGGGGAGGACAAAACCCAAAAGGAGAAGGGGGAAAAATAAATCTTTTGTTTTTGAAGCTAAATAGCCCAAAATGCAGCTAGAAAAGTTCCATAAAGGTTTGGCTTTCACCAACACAGAGTGGAAACAAAGCTGACCCCTCCCCTGGCCATGCCCTCTGACCCCTGCGCCTGGAAGACCTCTGCTCTGTCAGCCTCCGATCTGGTTTCAGGGTCTTCCTCAGGGGCTGTTTGCCTTTGGGGGTTGGGAGGGAATGTTTTAGCACCAGCCCCAGTTTCCTAATGGGGGTGGGGGGGCGGGGGTGCAAGATACTGATTTAATTCATGAGCAATGTTTTGTGCTTGCTGCAGTTTCTCATGCAAGGTGGGTTTAGAGGGAGGAATATATTACGGAAATGATCCTCCTGTCACCACCTTTGGGAAGTTGAGGGCTCAGAGCGCAAATTGAATATTTGACAGGGTAAACCCCCTTCCCTTCTTTCTTCCCCCACCACCGCCTACCCCGACCCCCGTATTCATTAAACTCATTCTTTCCGTTTAACAAGAACCACTGTGTCTCCTCTGGGCTCTGCTCAGTTTGGTTCTGTGTCCATAGATTTTCAGAAAACATCCATAAACCCCTTCAGCCACTGTCACACAATCGATGGTAATTCTTTGTTTGTTGTTTGAGGTGCCACTGGCCACAGTCCTGGAGCTGGGAAATGCTCGCTAGTGTTCCTTCAGCCGCAGCTCTCTGCAGTCAGACAGGGAGGCCAGACCCTCGTTTCCAGGACCTTGGGGTGAACTCAGGAGCAAACAGAAAGGGTGACAAGGCTGAGATGATTTCCGTCCATTTGTGGGGGAGGTTATCCCCTCTTTCCCACAGCCAGTCTCTACAGACCTGGAACATTCTATGAGCAGAAATATTCTAATTGGCAGCCGGTGGAAGCAGAAAGAGCAGGGGGAGATGGGAAGTAGAGGACTCAGTTTTGAAGCCCATCTTTGAAGTTTTCTAAACAGTAAACTGGGAGAAAAGAGATCTGCTCTCTCTACCTCACAGGAAAATAGGGAGGACGAAAGGCAGTCGTGATTTTGGAGGCACTTGGTAAACAGCCGTGTGTAGAACAGGGGCTGCTTCTAAAGCCTCAGGCAGTTACCATGAATGCTGCTAATAGCACAGCAATAATAAAAAGATGATAATGCAGATTCTGAGATGGACATGAGTGGAGGCCCCACGACAAGCCTTTCACTTGGATTATCTCATTTAACTCTCACACTGGCCTTATGAATTAGGTTCTTTTCTTATCCCCTTTTAATGGTGAGAAAACACACCCAGCAATGGTGAGTGACTGGCTCAAGACCACATAGCAAAGCAGTGGTATAGAGCCAGGCCTTGAACTTGAGTTTCCTGTGTGACCTTGGACAAGCTATTTCTGATCCCCAGGCCTCAGTTTCCTTATCTGCGAAAACTAAAAGGGCTGCACAGGATGATCTGTCTGATTCCCTCAGGCCTAAGAATACTGTACTGCCATTTCCAGCATTTCCACCTGGGACTATATTCAAAGGCCAAGTTCACATTTCACAAGCCAAGTCCATATTGCCTTAGGAAATATCTGTGGGTCAGACAAATTGGTGGCTCAATCAGTCTAGCTCCCCACACACTCCTGTGTAGGGCCCTCACTGGTTGCCTCTTCCAGGGCCAGCACCTCCTTTTGGCCACAGAAGAGACCCAGCCTGTGGGGTCCATGCCCAGTGACAGGAGAGCTGCTCAGCGGAAAGGCCACAGGCTGCAGAGCCGGCCAGATGGATGCGGCTTTTCCCAAACAGAGGAAATACTCTCCCTGGCACCCAGTCTCCCCAGCTCTGTGAGCGAACCCAGGAGAAAAGCTACCCTGCAGCCTGCTGACAGGCATTGTGGTGGCAGCCCACCAGCCCACGCCCACAACCCTCAATCGGTTCATTCTCCCCGCATCCTCCCTGGGGCGTGGCTCGGTTCCTCTCATGGGGTCCCACAGAAGGGAAGTGGGGCAGGTGTAGACTGAGGCAGCCATGCTCACAGCCCAGTCTCCACAAGGCGACTTCAAAGCTTTGACTCTGTGGGAGTTGTTGGGGATGCTCCAAAACCGGAATGGCTTCAGAGCCTCTAGAAAGATTTCCTGTCTCACCTTCACTCCCGCTGCCTGTTCTTCCCAGAATATGAGATGCACGTATTCTGGAAAGCTCATGCTGACATGTGAGATTATCTTCTATTATTATTATCAAACATACCAGGAGGAAGAGTCATACTGTGGTTAGAAGAAGGGAACTTGGCCGCCAACTGACTCCCTTGACGCAACCTTCAATGGAGGCCTCTTTGCCTCAGTTTCCCCCAGGGTAAAAGTGAGGCTGGGTCCAATCTGTGGCCAGCTTGAATATGGGAGTAGCCCACAGGCTTTAATACACATAACCCAGGGTCATGCAGACCCGAATTTTTATAGGATGAAAATTTTTCTGTTTATCAATTCTTATCTGATGCTGCTCTCATGACCGATGAGTGCCTGGCCTGAGTCCCTGAGGTTCAGAATAGAGAAGGCCTAAATTACCTCTTTATCAGGCCTGACCCAACTTAGAGAAATGTACTATTATTTTTTAACCTTGAAAGAACAACCCGTTCCCTGCAACAGCTGGTAAATAAACTGCATGTGAAAACTGTTGATCCTCATGGTCCCCTGGAACCCAGGTATGAAGTGCCAGGGAAAGGCTGAGTCTTCATTAACAACCTGAGTGACAGGTTAGTCAGCTACAGGTAGTCAGGGCTTCTCACCAAGGCCCTTCTTTCTACACAATGCAGAATCTCCTCTCTAAAGACAAAGGGCTCCAGAGACCCTGGAATGTTTTTTCGGGTTCCTCTTGCTTCTAGGGAATTCTTATTTCTGCCATTGACCAACAGCAGGAAAAGTATGTTACTAGGTGGGGTCCATGGTTGCACTGCTTCTCTGACAAAGCGTTTCTGTGGGCATAAGGACAGTCAGGTGTGATAAACAGGGATAAGGAAGTGAGTCACGTGACCTGCCTGCTTCCTTTTGCTACATCTGTGAAAAGGGAGCTGTGCCTCCTTAGTTCTTTGGGATGATAGAGATGTACATAAAATATCAAGGCAAGCATTTGGGCAATAAAGGTAAAACCCTACTTGAGAATTCCAGGTATAACTGAGAGAGAAAAAAATTATGGTTTGTGCCCAGATTTGCCTGGGCATCCACTGATCTTTATATGAATTTGGTCAGGTGATCTTCCTTTACCAGGCACCACGAGACTACACTCTGCTGTGACAAGGCTGTCGCCCCCGATCCCATCTCCATGCAATCATACTTTCCCCTCCACTGTGACTTATTTATGGTCTTCAGATAGAGCAGCTGGCTTTGGAATGACTTCAGGTTGGGTTTCTAGGCCCAGGGTCGGTCCTTTGGAACCCCATGCACCTCTTCTCAAGTGGTCTCCTTGGAGGCCATGGTCACGTTTAGCCAGGGGAGGCTGGTCAAGGTGAGAGCCTCAGATCTGGAGTTGTGGCAAGAACAAAACTTACAGATTCACATGGGGCAGGAACCTGTGACCTCAGGGACAGCCGGGCTGTAATCATCAATGGGCTGAGCAGCTGTTTCCCAGGGTTAAGACTAACAGGTCTCTAGACATACTTAACTACCACTTAAGCTATTAGATAAGGCCACTTTCCCGCCCAGACCTGCAGCTCTTTATAATTTTTTAAAACAGATTTTGGCATCTCTCACTAAATGAGTTTTCAGAGAGATTTTTTTCTTTTACAACCTAAAAAAAAAGTATTTTTTTGGTTGTATACATTAAAAACCCAAGACCAGTCAATGCCCAGCACATTAGTACTTGTGCAATAAATACTTATTTTAAAAATAAATTCATTCATTCATTCAACAGACATGTACCGAGCACCTATTGGGTACCAGGCAGTACTCTAAAATTTGGGGGACACCATTGTGAATAACATAGACAAATTTCCTGATATAAGAGAGCAGTACACAAATAAATATATAATGTCAGATAGAAGTATGTGCTGTGAAGATAAACTAGAAAAGGTGAACTAGAGTGAAATGGGAGCTACTATCTTAGATGGAGTCATCGGAGAAACTCTGAAAACACTGAGTAAAGACCTGAAGGAAGTGAGGGAGGAAGCTGCAAAAGTATCTGAGAAAGAGCACTCCAGGCAGAAGGATGACCAAGGCAAAGGCAGGAACGTACTTGGCAAATCTGAGGAACAGCATGGAGGCCAGTGGCTGGAGCAAAGGGAGGGAGTTAAGGGTAAGAGGAGATGACCTTGGAGAGGCCGCCAGGAGCCAGAACAGGCTGGGTTTTGAAAGCCATGGGAAGGCTATAGAGTTGTATGCTGAGTGCAGTAGGAAATCATGAGCAGGGTTGAGACGTATGGCTATGTTCTGAAGAATAAAGTGCAGGGGGGTAAGAATGGAAGAATGGATATCAAGGCAAAGTTCAAGTGAAAGATAATGGTGCCTTGGGTCAAGGTGGAAGCAGTGGAGGGTAAGAAGTGGTTATACATTAGACATACTCTTAAGATAGAGCCAACAGGGTCTACCAAGAGATTAGGATGAATGAATTAAAACTACTTTCTAAACAGTCTTTCAATGAATAAGTCAACTAGGCCTCATTAAGCTAAGAGAATTTTCTGTGGTGGCTTTTTATTTATATATTTACTTTCTTAATTGTACTGATTTCTTTGGTCACAGGCTGTTAGATTTGCTATGGCGATAGGTGGAGTTTAGTTATAGATCCAAATCAAACTCTCCTTGACCATGTTTTTCACATACCACACTCAGTAAGTTAAGACCATGTAAATTCGTTGTTTAGAAATTTCATTACCGATTTGTTATTCTATATGTTACCTTGAGATAAGTGGGCCTAGAAATATTTAACTTGTCTAGAAAGACATAATGCTAAACTTGAAGACAACAAAAAAAGTATTAATGGGAATCGTAGGGCAATGATTGTGATTTTTCTAGCAATAAAAACTATGGGGAAACATTTGTTTTTTAAAAAGAAAATATTTAAAAAATCTAAACACACAAAGGGAAAAATCCATGAGGTTTCAGAATCTAGGCAAAACAAACAAGAATAAAACAAAACCCAAAAAGCCTCATAACTCCATTAAGATGTCAGTGTGAATTATCCTCTTTGTCATTTCTACCCACAGCATAATGACAGCAAATTACATGCCTGAGGTCACACTCCAGGCTGAGGCCTACACCTCTTTCCTCCCTTTTTCCTAAATCAGACACTACTGAGGCAAAATGTTTCTAATGGAAACTTGGTGAGGATAAAAAAAAAAACTTACAGGGAGCACAAATATGCTGTTTGTTGGTTTTAACACAACATGCTTCATCTTGTGCTTTATACAAGGTATGCTTGGACAAGAGAATCAGAGATCATAAAGAGATCAGATATTTTTCCTGCCTGGAATCATAGAATGACAGATACACAAGATTGTTAAGATTATCTGGTCCAAGAAATTTGACAACTGGAATGTCAGATCAGAAGGCAGCTAGAACCCTGTGCTGGTGCATACTAGTTCAAGATCAGCCTTGATCTTGTCCAGCTCCCTCATCTCCCAGACAAGAGCTTGATGCCAGGGGGATATAATGACCTGGCCATGATCATATAACTAACTAATAGATCATATAACTAACTAATAATCTTGTTCAAAAATCAGTGCTTTTTCCACAATACTCTGACCCTTATTTAAAATTAAACATCAAATATAGATACCAAATAATGAATTAGCACAGTCTCCAAATAACTTTAGTCCTAAAAATTTCAAGAGTAGAGCTGACTTCAGATGCAGCTAGAGAATAGGACCAGTTTCTCTTGCTCCCTCTCTTGGGTCAGCTTCTGTGCAAATGGCTTCTCTCTCAGATGGGCAAACCCCTCATGGTGACAATGTGGCTTGTTAAATTTTTAGACCTAACATTATTCCCTCAGGTTAAGCCCAGAAAAAGAGAAAAAGAAAGAAAAGAAAAGAAAAAGGAAGATCTATCTCTCTCCCCACCCCCAGTTTAAAAAAAAAAAAAAAAAAAAAAGAAAAAAAAAAGGAAAATCTTTCTCTCCCCCCCCCCAGTTTAAAAAAAAAAAAAAAAAAAAAGCCTCACTGGCTCTGACTGGGTCACATGCCCATTGCAAACCAATCACTGTGGCCTGAAAAATGGATGAACTACCGATGGCTGAAGATGGGGTTCCTTCCTACCCCTACCTCCAAACCTGAGCTGAAAGTTCCCTCAAAGGCAATTTGGGGGTTATAACCAGAAGTGGAGTGAATGGATGAATAAATATTTGAGAGCCAAAAGCAACAAATGTTACACATCATTTTTCTAAATTGTTGTTACAAGTGTTGCAGCATATGAGAGTATGGACAGCAGAGAGATCCTCTGGGACAGATTTTGGCAGTGGACAGGAAAGAATAGGAGAATCCATTAGAGATTGTTTCCTCTGTAACATGGGCCTGTGGCATTAACAAAGAGTAAACCCAATGAAAAAACTGGCTCCGGTATGTAACAAAGAATATAAGATTTCAAACAAAGGAGGAACAGTGATCAGTGTGAGGGTGTGGGTAAGATTTGTATAATTGCGGGGTTTTGAATCAAATTTTGAGAAAAAGGGAACCAGATAAATGGGTAAAGGAGAGAAATGTTTCAGTGAACATGAAGACCTGAAGCTGGTAACAACTGTATGTGTGAAAGATGGAAAGCTTTCACTCACTCATTCTTTTATTCCTTCATTCATATCGATTCAACACCTACTCTGTCCGTCACACTCAGCAGTAGGTGCTAGGGCTGGGACAATGAATAAGTTACAGCCCCCAAAGAGCTTGAAGCCTCGTGGTATCCACAGCAAAGAGGCTGGAAAAGTATCACAACAGGGAAAGCACAGAATACTACCGGGACACATGACGGATACTTCACTGAGACCTGGGGGAGAGGAGAACATGAGTCTAAGCTGAGATCCAGAGATGAGCCATGGTCAGCTAAGAAAAGTGGGAGAGAGGTTAGTTTCAGCTGAGGAAGGATATGTGCAAAGACCAGGCAGAATGGAAGAGCAGGTCAGGTTGGTTGATGGTCTTGAAGCCGGATGGGAGACTTTAGATTTGATGAAACAGGACACAGGAAAGCACTGTAGGCCCTCAGCAGGGTCCGACATCCTGAAAATAGTGTAGAAGCAAAACTATTACCCCAGATAAGAGAAGGATAGTCTTTGGGACACTGTCTGCCAACGAGGAGGTGGGATTTCTGTCCTCAGGATATGAAGTCCAAATGAAAAGAACCTTGAGGTTAGAAAAACAGACAGCCCAGCAATGCAGACAAGAAGTGCTTGTGGTTAGAAGGAAATGGGGGGGTGGGTGAAGTGGAGATGAGAGCTGAGGGGAGACAGGGAAGGACAGGGCCAGGGGGAGCAATGACAGAAAGTTATTTCAGCAGG
>NW_006442484.1:64555012-64587291 GCF_000325575.1 Pteropus alecto
AAAGCTCTGCAAAAATCCAGGAAGCCGGATAGTGCCAAGTGTTGGCAGAGGTATGGGGATTTAGGGGCCCTCGTTCATGCTGATGGGAGTGTGGGCAATTGCAGCAACTGTGGGGAGCAATCTGGCACATTTGGTAAAACTAAATATAGGTAGACCTTATAACACAGCAATTCCACAAATACATTTTCTAACCTATAATGCTGATTGCTGCGTTGTTCATGGCAATGGGAAATTAGAAGCAACTTGAGTATACATACTCGGAGAGTGAATAAGTAAGAGTGGTAAACACACATCACGAATATTATGCAGCACTTATAAACTTGGTGCTAAGGGAAAAAAAAAGGAAAAAGACAAAATGAGATATGTAATAATACCATTTATATAATAAAAAACAGATGCTCAAGATCTAACACTGCAATTTGCCCATCCTCTTCCAGTCAGCACCTCCTGATCCCCTTTTTCTGGGTAATTTTTCCCTTACCACCTTCTAACATGATGATAATTTTCTTATTTTTATGTTTATAGATTATTATTTTTCCTCCCCTGTTAGCATATACATTCCATGAGGGCAGGGTTTGCTAATGCATCTCCAAATACCTGGCACATGGCCGGCACTCAACAAACACTTCTTGAATGAACCAACAAACAAGACAACAATACACATTTTTCATGAACACGTACAAAACAAAAGGTCCAGTTTAAGCACGTGAAACAGTGCTTAAGGAAGAGCTTGGCCAGGAGGAGGATGTGGGATGAGATGGGGACGGAGGGGTGGTGCTGTGTAGAACATCCTAGACTAAGAAGCAGGTCGGTGGTTTCTTAGCCCCATTCTCTCCCATCTTCCAGGGGCTGGTCTGGACCTTCCATCAGCCGTGAAGGTCCAGGCCAGATCCTCGTCCCAGGAGACCAGAATCTAAAGGGTTCCCAGTGAATGGCTCTCCTCAAATCCATTTTGGGAAAGGTGTTAGCTGGAGGAATCTGCCCTGCGGTTCCCTCAGGCCCCTTAGAAATATGGCCAGTTTTTAGACTTGGAATGCCCAACTGGTTCACACGCATTAGCAGGTTTAAAACAAAACAGACTGGCGTCATGCTAGAAGTAGTCACCAGTAGTATGAGAAATATCTAGGAAACTCTGGGAAACACAAATTCGCAAGCATCATTCCCATGGAGATTTGGATTCAAGGGATCTTAGGGGGCCCAGAAAGTTGTTGTTTTGTTTTAACTCCTCCCAGGTAATCATGGCCTGGCCAGGACCAGAGTCCCCACACTGGGCACTTAGAATCCCAGTCAACCTCCAAAAGCCAAACTGGCTCTCCACGGGGAGGCAGGAAATCTGTGCTTTCCTCCCTCACCCATCAGGAACGCTGGAGGGGGTTTCAGGGGCTGAAGCAGTCAGAACTCTGGGTGGAGGTGGGCAGGTAATGGGCCAGAACACCCCCTCAGTTCTGCTCTAGTGTCAGCATTCCGGGCCCACCCACCTGGGCCCTTGGTCACCAAGAGACCTCATGCCTAGCCACAGGCCCTAACCTGCCCTGAGCCTAGATCCAGCACTTCCCAAGCAGCTCTCTCAGCCTGCTTTGAACAAAGGCGATTGTTCTCCCGGGGATGTACTGCTGGGAGATGTCCGTGCATCCTTTCCCTCTCTCTCCATCCCTCCAGACTCTGCTCCCAATTTTAATCCCTGGGAGGGAAAGTACCCTAAACGTGACTGCTCTTGACTATTTCTCCTCTCCAACTTAAAAGTCACATGCTCTTCTGCGTGGTTATTTGTACACGAATCCCTTCTCCCAAGAGAGTCCCCTCCAACAGTCAGAGGCACCTTTTCCATGCTAGAGGCCGAGCTTCAGGGAAATGAGGGTTTTTTTAAATATACATTTGGAGTTGCCGACCTTCCTGTGGGAATCGTCCTATTATTTAAAGAATGGATTGTCCCTGCCCCCACCTGATGAAGCAGTAAATTGTAACAAGAGAATCTGGCTAAACAAGTTTCCAATTCAAACGTTATCTTGTGGACAAAGAACTCTTTCAATATGGTTTCTGTGTCTGGCTTCTTTTAATGGAGTGGAAAGTTGTTTTCACTGCTGCTGGAATTCTTCTCTGCCTCTAGCAGTGTCCTGCGGTCATTCGTGGAAGCACCCTTGGGCCAGGTGGGGGCAAGGGGACACCACATGGCCAGGAGAGCGATAGCCGAGCCATTTCCTGCTCATTAACACATGGATATTGATAATATTTCTCTTTAGAAAGCTGCCACTGGGAAGGCAGTCTGTCCCCTTTAGTCGCCACGTCATCAATAGGCAGAGGGCCCCTTTCTCCAAGAGCCCATAATCTAAACATGCTTGGGCTGGGTGATTGATAGAAAGCTCCCATTTTAAAAGGATTCCAAATCTAAACAGAATGTGTCTGGTTACTGACAAAATTAAATTACCCTCCGCTGGAGGAACTTCCCTTTCCAGTGAAAACAAAGTTATAGTTACAGATAAAATAAAAACTTGGGCATAAATTCCTAGAGGTTTCTAACAGCAAGCAAGTGTGATGGTTAAATTTATGGGCTTAATTATATTTTATGTTTGTCTCACTTTGATATACTACATAAATGAGAATGTACAAAAGAACTTTTTGTTGTTGTCGTAGGATTTGAAGAGTCGAAAGTTCCATAGACTTTTTGGTTGAAAACACCTGGAGACCCAGCTTTCACTGAACTCTCTTCTCTTGCTTCTACTTCTAGCAGGGCTCCAGCCTGTTTTGTTTTAAACCTGCTCTGAGGAATTCATTTCTCCCTAGAAACAGGACAACCAGGCTACTCCAGAGAGAAGGAAAAAGTAGAAACTTTTTGTGTTCCGTGTCCTCTTTTTCTCAAGGAAAATGACTACAGTTAACACCGTGCCTTCGTGGAAATTTCTCATCAGACTTTCTCCTCACCTGTCCTTGCTTCCAGAAATGAGGCCGATGTAGGCAGCTTGCGAGAATTTCAGTTTTCAGACTGGCCCTTCCCGTCAATCGCTTTATTTATTCGACAGGTCTTTGTTGAGTTTCTGCATCAGGCCTCCACAATGCTAAGCTCTGAGAGAGCCAGGGGAGTCTTCAAGGGAACTAAGGTTTGTAAAGAATGAAGGAGGCCAAAGGTTTGCCACCCTAAAACTGCTTTGGGGGATATTGGTTTTCAGCTGGTTATTAAGAAACTAAAGACTCAGAAGGAACGTTTGACCCTCCCCTTTTCCTGCTTAAGAGATTCAGATGGAAAGACCTGCTCCCAGAAGGGAATCTTGGCATAATCTCCTTAGCGAACGAGGTCCCTCCCATTGTCTCTGGGTCACCTAGCAAGAATTTGCCTGCCGTGTGTGTTCCACTCTTCTTCGACTACCTGTAAATGGCCCGTGTCCTTTTAATATAGAAAAAAAGACATGAGAACTACACTAATTGACTAAATACTAAACCAAGTCATATTCAGAGCAGGCTATGTACTGCGAGACACGGGAATCTGGCTGATCAGCCCACGCCCAGGCCACGGGAAGGACTCCTGCTGAGGACTAATGAAAGCTTGCTTCTCTGCCTTTAACGCTGCATAGCCATACCCTAAAAGGAGAATCGTATAAAACTGAATTCCTCAAACACTCAGGGTCTCTCTCACTATCTGCCTTTGAGAGGAGACCAGGTCTCTGTCTACAGAGCATTACTCTTTTTCTAATAAATTTTCCTTTTGTCTCTAACACTGGCTCACACTTGAATTCTTTCCTGCGCAAAGACCCTCTTTCTCGGTGTAGGACTTGAGTCTCCAGTCAGAGGGATTTGCCCAGTCCTCCATCACTTTGGAATCTCAGACCCCTGCCCCACTTTCTCCATTGTCTATAATGGCGTATAAACCTCAACTGCCCAGTGCATTTCATTTGTGTAATAAACTGTACATTTTCCTCTGTTAAATCTGTTTCTGTTAATTTGATTATTCGCCCAGCTAGAAGAACTTAGAAGGTGGGAGGAAAAGTATTTTTGTTAGCCCCCATAAGTACTTTCCCGTTTACAACTCACTTTCACCGGCAATAACGCAGCCAGTGCCCAAGCGAGAGGAACAATGGCCTTTGGGTTTGAAATGCTTAGAGACTGGCGAGGGAGGTCGGATTGCAGAGAAGAAACCTCTGGAGAATGGTATAAGACATCCGTTAATCCAGGCCTCACCCGGCTGCAGCCCTGAGAAGAGAGATCAGTGAGACCTGGGCCCCAGGTGCTCTCAACCAAAGAGTCTAGAATTTCTAATTCTGTGGGTTTGGTTTGTTAAGTGTTTCAACTGGAAAGACATCTTCCTCTGAGACCCAGAGCTCAACAATAACGTCTCTCTCTTTCTTTTGAAGCCAATTTTGAATCTCTTCCCTGACAGAGAAACTTTATCTCCTACATCCTCTGTACACTTCTTGGTTACATCCGTGGACATGGAGCCGGCAAGTCCAGCTGGACCCTGCCACGGCCCTGTTCTGGAGAGAGACATGTCATCGACGTGGGTTTATGTTTGGGAGAAATTTGCTTTTATTTTGCTTTTGATTAGCGTGCTAAGATGTTATATGAGGGAAGGCGCCTCTCCCTCCCCTCAGTTTGGGGGCCCCACCAAGCTGGGTGGGTTCTCAGCAGAGCAGCTGAGGCGAATGTGAGCATGAGCGTTCCCAGGGCTTGGCAGGGCTGCATGGCCGCAAGGCGGTGGCTCTTCCATCACACTGTCATCGCGTTGCAGAAAACACCCTGAGCAGTGCAGCTGCAGCACCGCTGGCAACAGAGAGCTGACGGCGAGGGGGAAGGCACCGGGCCACCCCCTTCTGCCCTTCGCAGCCTCCCGGCAATGTCTGTGCTTAGGTGGTACGTTCTTCACTGACCACTGACGCATCGCTGGGCTGGGTTGGGTACTCAGCCGGCATGCCGAGCAACCTTGTGAGGACTTTGGTGTGCCCAAGTTACCATCAGCACCATTTATTACCACTATTACCAAAATTAACCATCCCTTAGTATGCTCCAAGACGGCCCACCTAGGCCATTCCTTAAATTCCTCCTGTGTAGAAATCGTGGAGCCTTGATTGTTGCCATGGCAGTGGTTTTAAAATCCAGTTCAGAACAAATTCAGTGAGCATCTATTATTTCCATTTACTTCACATTTGTTGATCTCCTATGTGTCCGCCAGTGGGAATACAACAGTGAATGAGGCTGGCCTTCAAAGTGCAGTGAAGGAATGTCCAGGATGGCACGAGTCATTTATTCTCCAATCTTCTCAGATGCCCTCTCTCCATTTAGTTGACTCTCCCCCAATGCACACCCTCCGCAAAGAGAAATAGCCATAACAGTGGGCTAGAGTGTTAAAAAGCGTGTTTAAAGTCAGACATAGGTTCAAATTGCAACTTTATTAATTCTTTATTATGAGACATTAAGCTACTTAGTATCTCTGAGCTCAGTTTCCTCACTTGTGAAATGGTGAAAATACACCCTTCTTTAAAACAGTGCCATGAAGATGAATAGGCTAATAAGTACAGATTACCAATTTTGGTGCCAGACATATAGCAATAGACCCTGTCAAATGATAGCTGTTATTATTATAGTGGTTATATATTATAACCATAATATAATATAAATATTGCTATGACTGCTATTATTAACAGATTTGTGTTTTGTAAGCAGGAGCAGCCTTTTAGTGACAAATAATTTTGGGAAACTTTGGGAGAACATCTCTTCTAAGAAGTAGCATATCTAAGTTTCAAGTAAGGGCATATTACATTGTACTAATTTGGATTTTTCATCAGAGGTGGCACTGTTCAGTGGAAAAAAAAGCAAATTTTCTGTCTTTCTGGAGGAGAAATCTAATTGAGTTTTCTTTTTTCTTCTTTTTCTAAACTTACATGTGACCTTCGGTTTGATTACTCCACCCCTGGGGATCAGTCTTCTTCTTCAAAAAATTAAGATGTTCTCTGCCTAATCTGTCAAGAAGCTCAAATGAAAGATGCAGAGTCTGAGTCCTACTCTGAGTTCCCACAGGGAGGAAGGGAGGACCCACAAACCCTTCTTTTTCCTTATTTTCCTTTAAAAGGGTTGGAGATTGTGATTTTAAAAAATCATCACCCTCATTATTATCTAAAAATGCTTCATAAGTGAATGAGTATTGTTTGACCTTTCGTTTTTCCTTTTTTTTTTTTTTAGCTTGGGGGAGTCAGTGCTACAAAGGAGAATTGCAACTTGGTGTCTCTTTCCTTCATCACCTTGGACAAGCAGAGGAAATAAATAACTTTCTAAATTCATCCAGGAATCAGTCATTCAGAGCAGAGCAATAGCTAAGTTTATAGTGGTCAGCAAATAAAAATATAGAAATACTAATATGTTGATCCGGCTTTCATTGTACAGAAAGGATTTTCACTTTTTAAAGATAATTGCTAGTTTTGGCTTTTAAGGCCCTAGCAGACAAAGTAAACAAACACCCCCCATGCATAAAAAAAATTTCCTTCAGTCAACACAATAACCATAAAGTGGTTATCATGATATCCATTTTAAGATTTAGTATTAAACCCAATTCATAATTTGAGTACAGTTTTTCTATTTTTATGGCCAATACATTGAATATATATATGTATATTTCTCACTATTTAAATCACAAGGAAAAGTTTTATCTAAAATTATTTATTTATACTCTTCAATTTTAATTCATGTGACTCTGGAGAATATATCTTTCAAACGATTCTATTTCCAAACACAAAAAGAAAACAGAATATGAAATGCTATTGGTTAATTTCTTTAAAAGGTTGTTTGAAGGAGTTGCTCCTGAACTTTTTTTTTGTAAGTCATATTTCAAGTCTTTGATCTTGACAACTCTGAAATACTACCTTACAATTACATCATAGCTAGGAAATGACTTTTGTTGGCTTGTGAAATGACTTTTCAAAAGTTTCCACTAAATACACAAATATTACAGTGAAAGGATGTCAGAGTATTCCAAATGATTAGTGATGGTATTAAAATGGCCAGTATTGCTATATATTGTACCCCTAAGAAATTTAGGATATTTATAGCAAGGCCTTCATCTAAGTAGTCTGACTTTTTTTTTTTTTACTTTTTAAAGAGATCGGTAATTTCTTCTTTTACTTTTTTCACATGCTTTGCTATTATTAAAAGCTATTCAAACCACTGGTTTTTTTCCAGTGAGGAAAAATAGCTCATATTCATACAAGAGTCAGTAGAGTAACTAATCCAAATAATAGCTACTATCATCTCAAATATTTAATTAATTCAATAAATATTTACTGTAAAGTCATAACATATCATATGATGCGAATTTAGCTATGTGCACTTGGCCCATCTCCCTCCCACCAAAAATAAAGAGAAAGAAAAATAACACTTTTAATAGTGTGGACATTCCAACCACCCATTCACTCAGACAGGCCACAGTGTCAGGGAGACAAGGGGATGGACCTGCTAGCAGCTCAAGTTGGTTTTACTTTCCTTTATTTCCTTCAGAGGTGAGGTGAATACAAGGCCAGAGTTTGAAATATAAGTGTTTGGGATACATCCTGGCCTCTAAATAAGAGCCAGCTGATTCATCTGGTTCCCAACCAAAAACAAACAAACAAAACAAAACAGCAATCTGATCCGTTGTCGGAGAAAAACCTGGCTCTGTTAGACCTCGTAAGAGCTGTCTTGTGTTGTATTTCATAAGCTATTCGAGAGATTTTTCAAGGATAATCTTGACTCTAAGCTTTATTTGCCCTACCTCTCGTGGTAGATGCTCAATACAGTGCAGTCAGGTAAGGTGCACCTGCTGTATACAAGGCTCTGTTCTGAAATTACAGGGGAAATTAAGGGGGAAATTCCTGGATCACTCAGTGGGCATTTTAGAGGTATGAGAACAAGATTATTCATACACGCATACATGTACATACACACATATAACGAGAATGAATCATTTTTGCCAAGTTGACATGTCCTTTTTCTAACCTAATAGTTTGTTTAATCTTTACTTTCCTTATTAGAAACTGTGAGCGTGTCAAATGATATAAATTTAAAAGGTGAAATAATAGAACAGATATTTGTTTTCAAATATCTATTTTTAGAACTAATTGTTGGTAGAGTTGGAGATTTTGGTGGTGATGGTGGTGATGATGGTGGCTGTGGTGGTTTTTTAGAACAAGCTAGTGATTTAAAAACAAGAATGTAAACACAGAGTTTATTTATTTGCTGATCACCTAAATACATTAGTCAGTGGAAGGCTTTTATAAGTAACATAAAGAATGTATTTATTGTGTACTCATGTGCCCTAACATCAAACATTAGCTAATACATACATGCTGAATTCAGTGAATAGCTCTTCATTGCACCAAATCTGAAATGCATCATACTAAGACATTTCCCCCTAATTGTTTTTAATGAAGGATATTTTCAAAAAAAGCTAATCCATCTGTTTCTAATTCAGCTACAGCTTATTCCTTAAGATGTTACCTTGCCCAAGCTAGCTGTATTTTACACACACACACACACACACACACACGTTTATTCCTTAAGATGTTACCTTGCCCAAGCTAGCTTTATTTTACACACACACACACATCTTTTTTAAGGTTTCTTTGCAAACAGGTGGCCCTTCAAACACCTGGGGGTCCTCCTCAGCTCTCAATTCATGTTTAAGCTCAGCATTAGCCTTGTTTAATGAATTGAACTCTCCAAGAAATTGGGAAACATACCACCCCATGATCAGGAGGAGAGAGCTGTGAAGCAAGCATTGAATTTTCTCACAACTCAAACCTAATCCTTCTCTCCCTCTTTATAGGATCAAATGGAAATTGCAAAGGTTACATGCAATACCTCATTCAAGCTGACCTTTTCAATTCAAGAGAAACAAAGGCAATAAGATAAGGAATGTGACTTTAAACAGAGGGCCATTCTGTCTGGGGATAGCCTCATGGTAGGGATTACATCAACAGATCTTAGTAGCTTTATTTTAGAACTAGAAAGTACGGCAGGAAAAACAAAGAATATACTCATTAAAGCTGATTTACTTGAAAGGCCAAAAATCTTCCTTTTCTCTTTGGTATCGCCCAAGTTACTCATGCCAATTTGTGAAGTTGCACATCATTATTTTAGTTGTCTGCAGCCCTCGGGTGAGTTTTAATAATCTCGCTGGGCCATCTACAAGCAGTGATCCAGACATTTCAGTTAACTGTTTTCACAGGGATGTTTGGTGGCCACCAACTCAGGTTGAATTAAAAGAACATCGGCATTGACAAGCTTTGAAACAAAGTTTGGGTATTTTTTCCCCCTTCTCTTATAACACAGACGCTAATTGCCCTCTAATATAACAAAGATAAATTGGAATCAGGCTCCAGCAAAGTTTTTACTTGATCGACAAAACACTGCACAAAGAATAGTTCTGTATTTCCCTGCTTTCCATAGCTCTCTCTTCTGTAGATTCATCCCTGTCCAAAAAAAAATTCCCATTTCTCCAGCCCTCTCCGCAACTTTCCTAGTGGAATAGCTCCCATTGCACGGAATGTTAATTATCAGGCGACAGAGTGTCAGTGAAGTCAGATTGAGAGAAAGAAATATTCAGCCAGGGAGAAAGGGAAGTCAGCTTGTGCTGGAATCAGCTGTGTACACGCCCTTTCTATTGCTATTCATTTGTCCTTCATACTTCTCTCACCTTGGGAAGTCCTCAAGCCCTTATCCCAACCACTACCACCTCCCCAACTCCAAGCACACAGCTGGATTGTTGATGAGCGCCCCCCACCTGCTGTCTTCTCTAGATTCTGCCCACAGCCCGTGTTGTGTCCTCCTTGAACTTCTGCTCTTTACTCAAAGCCGCTTGATGAATGGAAACGTGAAACATTCTTTGGGTGCTCCTGGTATTTGAATCACTGTCTCAATGGGTTTGACATTGAAAAGTTCAGAAGCTTTTTTAAGAGAGAAAAGGGGAATGATGAGGGAATAATAGATGGGAACTATCTGTCCAAAAAGTAGGTGATTCTGCATTATCCACAGATCCACACAGGAAACCAAACGGTGGTATTCCTGAGGAAACATGTGGCGTGAGTTGTGTATGGACCGTCCCATCGGAGACCATGATGGCTGTTAACATCGCTGCCATCTTTCTGTTTGGACTTTTCTTGTAACACCTTTCAACATTGCTCTAAATCTGTGTGATTCTAAATCTCTGTGGCTACATGAAAAAAAAAAATGAAGTCCAGCTGAAGTAGAAGTAAAATTATTGTCTGTAGTTTTGCTTTTCAGTGAGTACTGGAAAACAAGGAAGTTGAGGAGGTGAGCTGGGCTCTGTGGAGAATCTCTTGGGTTATGAGAAAGGTGTAGGGGAGGGTGGCCCATTGAGAAGTCCTGTGAAGTAAAGGGCGAGATCTTTAGTGCCTAATGGAGTTGCCAGGGAATCAGGCTCAGAGGATGTCAGCTCAAGTTGGGCCTTACTAATAAATACCCCAGATTCACAGTCACACACAAGGCAGGGAGACAGATGTGACAAAGCAGTGGATATGGAAAATGGGGCAAGGATCAGGGAGAAAAGTGAAATGACCAGGGCTCCATGGATACAATGAGACAATGAAGGACTGTAGAGTAAGTGTAGAGGGCTGGTTGATATTGAGATTCAAAAAAAAAAAAAAAATGTTTTTTTAATTAAACAAATCAACACCAGATTCCTGCCATGGAGATAAGAAGAGTGGTGATGAACCAGCTCAGAATAATCTCTAAGGGCATCAGTCTTTTTAGAGATATGACAGTCTCTTCATAAAGTCTCTGATTTCCCCACATTTTCTCACTTGTCTTTACAGTATAGAGTGACGTTGATGTCTTAAGTCAAAGTGAATAGAGATTAATTTAATTTTGAGGATTTTTCAAAAGGGTTCAGCTCTAGGTTGTTGTGAAATTGAAGCTGGAAGTCCCTGCCACCCCACAAACCTAGGCCTAATGGAACAGACCGATCACCCCAGGGGTTGAGGGAGAAAGAAAAAGTAATAACAGAAACCCCCTTTTCCAGGCAAGGGCAAATAACAGTAAAAAGAGGGAGAAATTTTATTTAATAAATAATTTTGTGGCCTCTGAGCTCCACCCTTCCAGGATCCAGCTGTGGCTAATACTGTTGTGCTCTTGTCCTGGAGAGGTGAGCTTGCCTGAGCCCAGGGTCATCTTGGAATTAGAGACAGCTGGGTAAAGGTCTGGCTGTAGCCTTCAAAGGTAAGTCAAGTGAGTTAGTGAGTTTTCCTAAACAAAGAGCACACACATGCACAAGTACTTGATTGAGAACAAATTTCTATAAACATTTCCTTCTGAGCAAAGTTCGAGGCACAGGCCAGCTTTTTCCCGTAGAAAAGGAGAGCGAAGAATGGAGACAATTACACTAACTGGTTTTCTTTGTGAGGTCATAATTTTTCATTATTTGCCAGAAGTAATAATGTACATACACATTGAGATGGGTAAGCCATTTGACACAAATACCACCGAGCTTACAGCTCAGTCTCCTGTTAGAAAAGAAGTCCCTGCAGTTGCACCACTCTGAAATACATCCTGCTTCCTTTGCCCCAAGACTAGGCTTTTCTAAGAGCAGCCAGGGGTATTTTCAATCCTCTTCAGCTCAAGTTTGCATCTAAAGCAGAGAAAGACAGGCTCAGCTTCATCCATGTAAGCTCAAAAGCAGACTCCTTACTGTATAGCTGCCTTCTGCATGTCCAGTGCCACATGAGGCCCCGTGGGAAATACAGAGGAACAGGACCCAGTTCCTGCCCTTGAGAAGTTCATGGTTTAGCTGGGGAGCCAGGTGCAGAGGCTCCTTTCATGGTAGCTGCTCCTGAATGGGGGCCATGGTTGCTAGGCAGCTGGTCCAGAATAGTTTACAAGTTGGGAAGTCAAGTCCTGCTTTTAGCTCTGCCCCTTGACATGTGACATAAGTCACTTGTCTCAGGATCCTCTTCCTACAGCGTAATACATATAATTAGGGAATTACTTAATATGTCTCCTGTAATGAGCTGCAGTTACATATGCCCAGATATATTTTAATGATTCAAATTAAAAGGGAATACAATTCTGTTCCCAGGTCGTTGTGAGTAAAACCCAAGCACCTTTTCCCACCAGTCTTACAGGTTATTATTATATTTCTTTGGTGTCCTTAAAATGCCACTCACAAATTCAGTAATTGCTGGTAGAATGAGCAAATGACTCAAGAACTATTTTGCTCTCTTTGAATCATTTGTTGACTCCTCATGCTCCAATGTCTAGCACTGAGACAACGATGCCCTTCACTCTATCAAGGACATCTGCCCGGTATCCCCCTTTTTTCTAGTAATAGCCCCTCATTTGGCTTTGGGAACAATCCTTCTCTATTAGATACAATCATGGTGGTTCCTTTACACAAACCTAAGCTAGGCTAAAACAGAATGCCAGAATTTCAATGTTGAATCTTCTTGAGTCAGAGTTCAACTGAGATTGAAGTATCTTGAAGAGGTTATTTTTTAGTTCCTGCTGCCTGGACCCCAGGACCTACCCTGGCTCTTCAAGCTTATATTTTTTGCTTTCCCTTCAGTTCTGTGACCTGCCTTTATATCCTTACAATAAATATCTTTTGTGCTTAAATTAACTAGAGTTGGTTTCTATTGCTTGCAATCGAAGTATTCTAACTGTTGCACACACATCTTACTGGGATGGGATACCAAAATAGAAAATAAGAACTTTCAGAGCTAAAAGAAGTCTTCAAAATCTAGCCCAATCCTTTTGTTTTGCAGACAATCTGAACCTGAGAAGTGAAGTGACTTGATCGAGATCCTAACATTGGTGGGTGAGGGTCCAGCCTGGAACCCAGGAGACCTGAGCTCCCGGACAAGAAGCCTTTCCAATTTTTCACTTTGTTTCCCATCCTCAGGTTTCCTCTTCTAAGGTTATTGCCTGTGGCTGCTTTTGTGCTCAGCAGCAGAGTTGAGTGGTTATGATGAAGCCTAAAATATTTACTATCTGGCCCTTTACAGAAAAAAATTTGCCTATATCAGCCCTGAATAATTTATAAATAAATGAGTGTGGCTGTGTTCCAATAAAACTTTATTTATAAACACTGAAATTTAGATTTTATTTAATTTTCAAGCTTTTAAAAATATTCTTTTGATTTTTTTCAACCATTTAAAAATGTAAAAAGCATTCTTAATTCATGGGTAGCAAACTAGATTTGGCCTACAGGCTTTCATCTACTGATCCCTGGTTTAAGCCAGGTGTCTGCTACTTGCAATGAAATACAACCTAACGGATAGAATAAATTCATCATACATTTATTGATCATCTACTATGTGCTAGATATACAGTGAAGAATAATATACAATCCTTTCCCCCAAAAATCTCACAGTCTACTTAGGGACTCAAGACCTTCCACAATAATAGCCACCATTCATTGAGCACTTACAACAATGTGCTAATCACCTTGCCCTTTATGTGAATTATCTCATTTAACCTTCATTAACAATACTACGAGATAGCTTATCTTATTATTCCTATTTTACAGATGAAGAAAGTGAGACCCAGAGAAATCACTATCCTGCTCAAGGTCATCTAGCTAGCAGGTAGTAGAGTGCAGACCTGAACCCAGGTTGTGTGACATGAAGCTTTGGGACCTAACCCCTGTGCTAGGCAAACCCTCCACTGTGTGGTTCCAACCCACCTTCTGATTCCCACTGTCCACCAACCACCTTCTCCTGCCTGTCTACACAGACTGGAGGACTCACTGTGCTCCCCACTTATCCCATGCGGCTCTCCCTATACTGTTGCTCGGCCCATTTCTTTGAACATCTTAAACACCAAATCTTAGTAACTGTTTCTTCTTCTGTACACCCACTGTACCTCATGTCTAAATGACCCATCATGAGCTTATAGAGGGTTTTGATTGTCGTTTCACTTTTTCCATGTTTGTTCTCTCTCCTCAAACTATACTATTGGTGTGGGGGTGGAAAATGACTCTTGAGTAACCCTCAGGGACAAGCATAGAGTGAGCTCAAAGTTGTGGGGGAGGGGGGATTTTAGCAAAACAGTGAGATAAAAGGAGAGTTTGCATAGTTAAAGAAACAATTAAGAATCAAAACATCATCACCTTCTATAAATGAGAAAAAGTTGAGGCACAAAAAAGGCCACCCCCCCCCCAAAAAAAATCAAACACATTTAGGAAATACTTGATGTAATAAAAGTTAAAACACAAGGGCAAGGATTAAAGCAACTTTAAATAAAGGAATAGAAATAAAGGATAAAGTGGTATCTATACCTGAAAGAGAAGCCTCCCTGCCCCGCTCCCCCTCAAATAATAGAACCAAAAAATATTTGAGGACATAATACAGAAAAATTTCTCTAAACTCAAGGAACATTGCAAATTAAAAAGGGTTCACTCGACACTAGGAAAATTTGATATAGGCCCATCAACAAGACTTCGAGAAAAAAAAAAAGAATTCTTCAAGCATCCAAGCAGAACATCTAGGGCCCTTCAAGGGGAAACTGATGAGCGTGGCTTCATCCTTCCAAATATAGCAACATTCAATGCCAGAAGGTAATGGAAGAATGCTTACTAGGCTCTGAAGAAAAGAAAAAAATTACATTCATCAAGCAGTCCTTCACATACAGAGGGGTAACAGGCAGATATTCTTAGATATGAAAGAATTCAGGATACAGCAATGAGTCCTTCTGCAGAAGGAAAATGGAAGGGAAAACAACTGCTTGACAATAAAATGAAGCCAGTCAATAAACTGATCAAATTAGAGAATTAGTAATGTGAAAGTTTGATAAGAGGACTAGCAGTAAACATTGAACCCAGAGAACTAAACTTCTGGAGAAATCGGAATGTAGGTGCTATAACCCCAAACAAATGAAAAATGACAGAAGCATCAAAAATTGGGAGACAGGAAGAAGAACGAGGGCACCAAAACATCTAGTCATCTGGCAGGAAGTCAATCAAAACTACCCACTCCACTTTCAATTGATTTTAAGAACTAATATATCTTGCCGTTTAGAATCTAATATTTAACTTCATCAGTTTCACCAGAGTGCCTTTCTCCTGTTAAGTTCAGGTAGAAACAAACCTAATCCTAATGTTTTAAATTATTTTTAAAATCACACATAATATGATGTGTTACTATAAAATTATTTCTGTTCTCTCTCTCTCTCTCTCTCTCTCTCTCTCTGTTACTATAAAATTATTTCTGTTCTCTCTCTCTGTCTCTGTCTCTGTCTCTCTCTGTCTCTCTGTCTCTCTGTCTCTCTCTCTCTCTGTCTCTCTCTCTCTCTCTCTCTCTCTCTCTATTTCCCCACACACAAATATAAAATGAAGCTTGGAATATAGTTACGAAGAGTTATTTATTGACTATTTTGGGATAATAATAGTAGCAATAAGTAATTCTTGTTGTGGACTATACTATGTATCAAGCAGTATTTTAAGTGATTTACATGCATCTACATATTTAACCTTCATAAGGTTCCTAAGGGGTAGATACAATTTTCAGCCCCACAAGTGAGGAAAAAGGGGTGGGGATGGTGGCATAAAGAGTAACTGGGAGTGCCCAGAGTCAAACCCCCGGCCTCAGGTTCTAGAGCCTATGCTCTTAACCATCACCTTATATTGCTTCTCCACAGGCGTGCAGGTACATCATTTGTTGCTTTCCTTGTACTTAAATTTCTAATTGATGATTATGTATCATTAAAAAAAAAAAAAAGTCAGTGCCAAACTACAAAAGAGCTTCTAGTTGGAAAAGAGGATGAATACTCCCAGGTATTACACAGGCCAATTGAGCAGAGCCTAAAACACCCACCCACTCCCCTCCCATTCCCCTCTCCCAACTACTAATCTAGGAGACTCCTTGGAGAAAGAGGGGGAGTGTTCAGAGGATCAACTCCTTAACAAACTAGCTCAGGCTTTGGAACAATAGTGGTCTGAAACTGTAATGATAATCATTGCAAAGAGAAGAATCAAAATTCAAAACAGTATACCTGTGTTTTTCTGGCTTTGGGCAGATTAACTGGAGGAAATCGCATCCTTAAGGGATCACCTCTGTGAGAGAAGAAAATGTGTAATAAACAAAAGGTTGAAGCAGTCCTAGGTGTATACAGTAACGCATCCAGGTTGCCATATCCCTGAACAATTTGCTAGACGGACACGGCCTCATTGAAATGATATAAGTTAACCAGTGAGCTGCATCCTGCCCTACAAGTGCATACTAAGGGTGGTAATGGGGAGCAGCTCCCAGGAGGGCCGAGGAACAGCTGTTGGTGTCACCTGGGAATAGCGCCCACATATAATTCTCATCTCTTTGACAAAGATTCTAAAATCCCCTGCCACTGTCACTCACCCGCAAAATTAATGACTAAAGGGGAGAAGGAGAGGAAATGCCTAGCCCCCGAAACAGAAAGACTGAGAGAGGGACGGAGCAAGTTAATAAATAAAACAAGAGCCTGAAGGGAAGAGCTGCTTTGTCAGAATATAAATATTTCCCTTCCCCTTTTATCTTTAATGTAGTGTGAGAAGCTTATTAAAGGGAAATGCTTCTCTGTCCCTGGAGGCCTCACACAGCCTTGCAGGGAGCTGCCTGCCTGAGCCCCACACTTATACCCTCTCCCTGCTGGAAGTGAGCACAGCGTGCTGAGCACTAAAGAAGGGCTGAGCAAGAAAGGGAAGCCATTGTGGCCATCAGGATCCTTATCTTGATGGGCCTGGTGTCACGTTATGTTAATCGTTGGGAGATGCTGAGAGACTGAGGATGAGGAATGCCTGTCTGCTCAAAGGCTTGGCTTGAGAGTCCAAGGGAAGCTGGCATCGCTAGACTTTTACTGCGCTCCATTAGAGAGAATGATATCCAAATTTAGACAAAGGGGAATTTGTCTCCAAGAGTAAGATGGGCTAATGGGGGCAGGGGTGGGGAGTCGGGGGTTCTGTGATGATTCCTCCTTTGAGGAGCCCTCCTTGGCTGTAGGTCTCACATCTCTAAGAAAACAACTGGGTGAGCAGTCACAAACGTCCAGCCTTCCTGAGCCCAGAGCCATTACTATTCTGATAGCACAAAAGATTTTGCCGTCCACATCTCCTTCCTAAAAGTCTTAAAAAGAGGGTAGGACGTTCAGAGCCTGCATACCAACTCAGGCTAGCACAGCGCCTTGCACATGGTGGGTGCCCAATAAGCTTGAATGGAATGATGGAGGGACTGTACTCATCTTGTTAACCACTGGATGTGCAGGGCCAACCACGGGGTTTTGGATGGACAAATGAACACATAGAATTTTGTTGGCCATCTTTACAGCCTCTCCAAAGGATTCCAGTTTCAGGTCTGATCAGGATTTAGGTTCTGCCGAGCTCTGGGGCAATCACATCTTTGCTGACCATTTAGAGATGTTCGGCAATGTGGTTACACAAGGATAAACCATCCATTCATTAGGTGCCACAGTCTAGCCAAAGGTGGAATAGAAGAGCTGCTAAAAATGGCTGCCAAAGGTGGTTCTCCTTCATTTCTCTTGACTGGATTTTCCCAGGGGAGCTGGACCTGGTGGCTTTACTACTATACCCACCCAGAAACACTCATGCATTTTATTTCTACAATGTAATGGATGGAGAGGACAGAAAATTTTTAAATCACCATTTCTGGCCCTCTTGCCAGGGTATTCATTTATCTGCTTGCACTTAGCAAGGGTTTGCTGCCGTTTCAAACCCATCAGGCACCACCTAATCACTCCTGCCTCAGAATCTACTTTGCATCCCCATTCAGGCCCTTCTCCATTAAGATGTCTTTTTCAGTCTCACCTTAAGTTTGTGCATCTGGTTCCCTTTCCCACTGAACCCCATGTAGGTTAGAATAAAGACTCAGCTACAAATCCAAGGGCTCGAATCATTGCTAGTCCACTGTGCTCGCCGCTTTCAGGACGAATTACAGCTTATGGCAATGTCTGTGTTATAGGGAAGCATATAATTCAAGGATGGTGAGACATCCCTAGCCGCTTCCTAGGGAATTCCTTGCCCACCATCCTAAACATTGTCTCAGAGTGATTCACAGGGTCCTATTAAACACTCCGCCACCCACATAAGCCCCGTCCAAACTCCCCTCAGCCTCGGCCTCTTTGAGGTCTGGAATCTTGAGAGGGCCTATTTCCCGTGTTCCCACAAACAGTCTGGAGGAGGAGGGGGCAGGGGGGAAGGGTGGCATACACTTATCTGAAGGGCATTTATACGGAAGAGGGATTAAATTTGTGCTGTGAAGATCAATGGAAGCCTTGGAGAGGCAGATTTCAGTTCAATATAATGAAGGACTTTCTAACAATTAAATCTATCTGAAAAAATAGAATAGGAACCCTTATAGAGACTTCTCTCTCCCTGGAGTTCAGGAAGAGGTGAGATCTCTCCAGCCAAAACTGCCCAGCAGTGAGTGACACACACCTGAGATTTGTCTGTGCGATCAAGCAGTGCCTCCAGTTGTTGAGCTAGTCTCCCTGGGTTCAAATCCCAGCCCGAAAACTTACTAGCTCTATGATCTTGGACAAGATATTTAGCCTCTCTTAAAAATGCATTAGACTTTCTCGGCAATTGTGAGGGCTGTTTTTTTTTGGGGGGGGGGTTGTTTTTTGTTTTGTTTTTGTCTGTCTGTTTTTAATGTTTATCAAAAGAATCTGTGGCTTTTAAACAGTAAGATAGTGTTCTAAGCCTTTGGTGCTCTAAGCGCTTACTGATTTATAGAAGTCATAAAAGAGAGGCCACCATTTTTCACTAGCTACAACATAAAACAGCGTTTTGTAATTAATTATTATTTTACATACATACATAAACACAAACGTTAGTGTTTAGGATTTCGGAAATTGAGATGAGGAAAATGCTTTTAAACCAGCAAATTGAACTGAATAGGGTAAAGAAAGGTAGAAAACAACAACTCATTTATTCAACAAATATTTATTAAGCCCCCATCTGGCACAAGCCTCTTGGGAAACACAAGTATGGCCTAGATGCAGATGCTGCCTGCCTGGAGCTTGCAGTGTAGCAAATAACTACTTCTGACCCTTCCACTTGCAAAATGGGCAGTGTTCCATGGGCTCTATAAACGTATAATGCTCTGCAGGGCATTTTGAATTGGTTTGTATTCCAAATTAAATAGACAGGGCAATAATACAAAGCATGATGGAAAATGTACCATTTAAATTTTCTCTCTGTTTTCCAGTAGTTTAGCTTCTCTAAACTCTATGTGCATGTCGCCTAGGAACGAAAAACAACTTTTTTCTTTCATTTGTACTTAGCACAGTTCTTGGTTCTGAAGGCCCTATGCCTAAAAAGGACATGGGTTGAAATAAACATGGGATGCCCAAAATATCTTTTTCTATGGGTTATAGGCATCCAGATTTGGAAAAGAAAGCTTTCTCTTGAGTAGCTCCTGTGGTCTGCAGCAACTTTCAAGTATCCATCTCTTCAGCTTATTAATTCAAAGGAAATATTCAGATGGAAACATAACTTTCCCCAGCCCTGCCATTTCTACAGGATTTTCATTCTCAACTGAGCATAGAGGATGCTGGCAGCCTTGTAAGAAACCAGAAACTTTAGTCCCCATCTGCCTAGACCAAACTGCCTCTTTAAACCCATCAAAGAATAATAATGAACTTTTATTGAGCATTTCCAATAAGCCAGGTCCTAAGTTCATTGCACTATCTCATTTGATCTCCACGATCCTATGAGGCCAGTACTAGTATGGTCACCATTTTACAGATGAGGAAACTAAGGTCCAGAGAAGTTGAGCGGCTTATCCAGAACCACATAACTAACAAGCTGCTGAACAAAGATTCAAATCCATGAAACCTGTGCCCTCAATTGTTACTCTCAAACTGCACCTCCAAAGAAAGCAAAGAGGAGTGAGACCCTGCTATATCCAAAACAAAAGCTTTTAAATCAGTTAATGGAAGAAACTACTTAATTACTCCTCCTAGCAGAGTGAGAAATGTGAATGGTTACGAGGGAGGCCCAGCATCCCATATACCCTACAGTGCTTCGCATCCTCTGAACGTCTCTTGTGGTGAACGTCTCTTGTGGTGTCCTCTCTCTCGGGCAGCTGGATACAGAGGAGGTCGATAGAAACGTGCCCTCATAGAGGCCTCCGTAGAAAACATGGGCTCACCCGTCTGTTCTCTGGGGCTTTCTCCAGGCCAGACCTACTTAAGTGGCTCGCACTCTTAGGAGCAGACTCAACTTCTTCCCTTTTCTTCTTTTTTTATTACAAGGTTTTTTTTTTTTTCTTTCAATGCAAGAACTAGGTTCAAAATGCTGTTCTTCTCCTCACTGTATGTGTGATTTTGGACCTCTCTATCCCTTGGTTTCCCATCTATAAAATGGGTCCTAGGGATAGTAGCACCTCAAACGGCTGTTGTGAGGATAAAGACTCAAAGAACGTGGGTTGAAGTCTTAGTACAATGTCTGGCCATAGTAAGCACTCAATAAATGTTAGCTGTTAATAAAAACAGTAATGATTTGACCAAAAACAGACATCGAAGTCCATGCCTTGGCCTTCCCTTAATTGTTCAATTGGAATGGAAGTCAAGATATCATCAACCCTGAGTGCTAAGACACAGCAAGACCAATATGGTCCTCAGAACTAAGACCTTGAAATAATGGGTAATCTCTGGGAGTCGTGGACTAGCTTTATAAATTTTAGGCTAGGGGAAGAGGAGGAGTGAAGTTTCACAGGTAAACCAAAGCCCCTTTTGGCAGAGTGAGAAGTCTGTCGCCTCTTTTGTTTATCTCTTCTTTAAATGTTTCCTCTCCCCCGCCTTCTGGGCTGTTTTCAAAACTCCTCCGTTTTGGTAGCAGCTCTTCACAAGTCAGCTGGAGGCCACAAGAACAGGCCAACAGCCCTTTCTCCAGCTCACACAACCAGCAGGAAGAGCCCCAAGTCCCTCCCCCTGCCTCTAGGGTTCAGCTGGCCCCGCGACCCCCTTCCATTTCCTTCCTGACAAGCACAGCTGTGGGGGGTCAGTTCAGGGTGCGGCCCATAAGCAAAGCAGCCACACTCACCAGCGTTCTGTAGGTCTCCAGAGCATAAGCCAACCTGAAGCCCCTCACTTAGACAGTCACACTGATCTTTTACTCTGGAGCTCACACGCCATTTCCAGAATGAGGTGAGCAGGAAGCAGAGATAAATACACAGATAAATAAAGTTGGGCCATTTATGTGCAAAGCTCTTGGATAAAGCACGAGTCCAGGAGACCCAAAGTGTGGATTCTAGTACTAGTTCTTTCTGTGAACCCTTAGACAATTCAGTGCACCATCTCAGGCCTCAGTTTTCTTGCATGTAAAATGAAGGGGAAGAATTACTAAGCTCTAATGCCCTTTCCAAAAATCCCCAAATCATTCTCCAATTTAGCCCCTCCTCTTTAAATCACAGGATGAGCTGGCTCCTAGCCCAGTGCCAAACTCCCATTATAGTTCTGAGACAAACTCAAGATTATCTCAGAAAACCAAATTCATTTGTTCTTCAAGGGTGTAAGTTCCACAATAGCAGGGAAGTATTATATTCCCAGCACCTAGTGCAGTACCTGGCACATGGTAATCTCTAAATACATTTTTTTTTTTTTAATAAACGAAGGCTATGTGGTTTTATTTCATCCTTTTCAACTTAAGATGTACCTTATTCATTCATTCATTCAATCACCGACTGAGCACTTGCTCTGTGCCTAGCACTCCATCCCACTGCTGTGTAACTACCACGATTTGAATAAACTTCTGTGATTACTTAAAAACAAAGTAACTGGTGATCGAGGAGGGGAACTAAAAGCAAGGAGATTCCTTAACATATTAATGATAGTTAGCTAAGAAATAAATGGCTTCTCTGTTCTCGTCCCAGAGACTTCTGATAGCCAGCATTCTAATAAAAGTTGCTTCAACCAGCTTCACGCTTTCAAAGCCAAAATTAACACCGTACGATAGAAGGTCCCAAATAAATTCAGCCGGCAAGGGACTCCAACTTACTACTGAAGACGAAATCTCTAAATCTTCTCTTGTCTCAACCCAGTTCCCTCCGCCCTCTCTTAATCACCTCTTCAATCCGACACCTCTTTTTACCCACCCCACCAGGTGGCTCCAGCCCAGCCACGCCTTAGCTCCTCCCTCAGGTGAGGCCATTCTCCAATTAAATCACAAAGAGGGGCAGCCAGTCTGCAATGATCTTTGTTTATTTAGTAAATGGGTTGATTGCCCTCATTTGTGGAGATTAAGAGTTAATTTCCCAATGCAAAGAGAACGGAGTCTCATAGGGCAGCCCCAGATAATTAAGAGGAAAAAATAAAATTCAAATGCCTCCCCACCCCCACCAGTTTTGGCCTTTTGGTGGCCTCTCCTGCAAGGTAGCCACAGGCCCCACCTTCAGTGAGGTTCTGACAGAGGAGTAGGAGGATTTGGTAAACAAAGGCTTAGGAATTCTTTAGGCCCTTTTATACTGACATCCGGCAAATTCTCTGACAAATTCGAGAGCACCTAACAGTCTCTCTAAACTCCCCTCCTGGTTTTGAAAGGCAAATGTTTTGAGGTTTGTGTTCTCTCTCATTCACAGAGTTTTTAATCAAGTGGAGTCAAACCACTTTGTCTACACCACAGTTGAAGAGCCTGGCTCTAGAGTTTAAAGTACTATTTTACAAAAATAAAGAGGAGGCAGGGAGAGGAAGAGGGACAGAGAAAGGAGACTAAATGGAAATGTGAAAGGGAAGAAAAGTGATGGGCAAGTGGCCCTTAAAGGCACACTTAAGGCACTGCATGCCCAGCCTTCTGGGCACACATCGGGTACAGACTGTAAGCCACAGAGCCTCGACTGAGTCGATTGTCAGGAACTGGGAAGAGACTGGCTCGGCTTTGTAACTTCCACAGAACACACAAAAAAGCCCCGACTGTAGAAAGTCCTGACCCAGGTGAGGAACCCTCAAATACAGCCATCGGTTCTCAGACCTGGGACAGATCACAAAGCCCAGCTTCCTGGCTTTACAGATGAAGAAAGAGGCCCAGAGAGGTTAACCGACTTGCCGGAGGCTAAGGGGTTAGTGGATGGACTGAAACCCCGAGAATTCTTCTCATTTCCCTGGCTGTAACTGAAGCCTTTCCACTGTTTGATCCTCAGGAGAGAGAGATACACCACATCCATTTCAAAATAAACTTTCATATACTTGGGGAGACAGTTAAATGACTTCATATATTTTTCCAAGTAAAACAACCAAATAAATAATTTCACCTTGTCTTCTCACCAGCTATTTTGGATCCCAGCTGCACATTAGACACACGTGGGGACATTTTAAGCAGGTTCTCCAGGGGTGGGGCCCAGAAAGTACTTTTTTAAAATAGATTTTTAAAAAATTAAATCCCTCTACCACCACTACCCCACTTTGAGAATCACCTTTTTACTTGGGTTATTCTTTCTACTGTTTCCTACATGTCACTTAATTTACTTCGTGCATTCCAAGATTACATTCAGCTTAAAAACAATAGCAGTGCATCATTGACACGTTTAGCTTGTGGTCTGTCATGATTCCCAGGTCTCTTGTTCCTAGCTAGTCTTTTACCACCTTGTATTTCTGCAATTTATAGTTTCTTATTTTCACCAGGCTTCATCTGACTGATGAATTTCACAATTTGTTTCAACAAATCGAATGTGAAAGGCAAAGGAGAAAAACAAGGCACAGTCAGATGAATAGATGGAGGTAACATAAGCACTAAAATACAAGAAAGAAGACAAGTAACATCGCAAGAGCTATAGAACATTCAAAGAAAAATGTTGAAGGAAACTGACATTTGTTGAGTGTCTACTATGTGCCAGGCATCACGAGATAAATTAGGATTAGGCTTGGCTGAGAGGCATACGAAAACCTAAAATGTTACCTTAAATAAGATATAAGTTTATTTTGATCTCATATTTGAGAAATCCAGAAGGAGTCCCTCTCAGCCTAAGGTGGTATACCACAATGTTAGGGACCAAGGCTCCTTCTACCTTTCTCTTTTCCCAAGGTCACCTCATGGTCTACAATAGCCTCTGGAGTTCCAAGTATCAGGAGTGGGGAAGAGCAGTACATCTGCTTCCTTTGCGTTGCACACAAGTACTGCTGACATTCCACTGGCCAAAACTTAGTGGATAGACATAAAGGAGGCTTTAAATGGAATCTTTATTCCAAGTGGTCATATATGCTGCTAAAGACTGGGGATTCTATCACTATGGAAGGAGGGACGAACAGATATTGGAGGACAAATACCAGCCTCCATGCCATGCTAAAGACTTTACATGCTTTAGGGCATTTATCTCCTGGGTCTTTATAGATAATTCCTATCTTGCAACACTTTTGCAATCACTCAATTGAATCAACTTAATAGCAATTGCAGTCCTAGGTGGTATCTTCTCAAATTCTTTATACAAAACGTCAAGCGAGAGGAAGGTAGCTGCAAGACTGAGCCTTATTAGTCAACCCTGAATGGATGCCTCTCCTGCGCTGGCAATGATCCTCAGAGGTCAGCCTTCCTCAGCTGTAGGCCCATCCACCAGGAAGAAGTTAGATCAGTGTTTTCATCTTTTTCCAGGCTCTCATACTATGGTTAGTGAGGTTTTCTCTAGCTGCCAGAAAAGATAGGCAGTCAGGTGGCTAAAGATAGGCATTCATTAATGGCTGTGGTAGGATTCCAAGGGAATGAGCTAAGAAACAGCTCTTACGACCTGGTCTTCTTATCTTCTCCTTTTGAAACAGGTGTTCTTTCTCTCCTTCCTGCCTGCCTGCCTTCCTTCCTGCCTGTCTTCCTTCCTTCGTTCCTTCCTTCGTTCCTTCCTTATCTCTCCTTCCTGCCTGCCTGCCTTCCTTCCTTCCTTCCTTCCTTCCTTCCTTCCTTCCTTCCTTCCTTCCTTCTTTCCTTCCTTCCTTCCTTTCTTCTTTCCTCTCTCCCTCCCTCCTTCCCTCCCTCCCTTCCTTTCTTTCTTCCTTCCTTCCTTCTGTAGCATTCTACCATGAGAGAACTCTGCGGTACTGTCTTTCCATCTACAGCTCCTGTTGCCACCATCTAATTTCTCTCTCTCCTCACCTCTCTGCCTCATGGCTCTTGCTTCCTCCAAGCTTCTACTCCTTTCTGGTTTCTGCTTGTTCTCTTCTCAACAAATGTCTCCCCACTTCTGCTAGTATATTTTATACTCAGACGTAGCATTCTACCATGAGAGAACTCTGCGACACTGTCTTTCCATCTACAGCTCCTGTTGCCACCATCTAATTTCTCTCTCTCCTCACCTCTCTGCCTCATGGCTCTTGCTTCCTCCAAGCTTCTACTCCTTTCTGGTTTCTGCTTGTTCTCTTCTCAACAAATGTCTCCCCACTTCTGCTAGTATATTTTATACTCAGACCCCCAAAAGGAAAGGATTTGATTGGGTGACCACTCAGTGGGCACACCTGTTGACAGAGATCTCATGCCAGGCAAACTCATGGCTAAGTCAGATGCGTGCCTATTCCTGGCTCAATCAGCTGAGGTGAGGGGTCATGTGGTACAAGGTACAAGGATGGCAACGTCAGTCTGAGGAAATGCTATGAATGAACTGTAGGAGTAACAGCTGTTACATTTTAGAATAGATACTGTGAACTTGTTGAGACTCATAAATAAGGTCCCAGACCCAACATCACACCATGCATCCAGACATTTACCCAACTACCCTCCCCCGATTCTCTTACACACACACATACACTTCACACAGCTCATTCTCCATTATTATTTTCATTATCCATCCTGCAGTTCAAAACGTAATCAAGACTTTATGCAAGGCTGAAGACATTCTATAAGGCATCAGTGACACAATGCACTGCTTTGGAATATGAGTCTCTGTTAGTGGTTCTCAAACCTGACTAATTCAAAAGAGTCACCTGGTGAGCTTTTAAATATTAAATCCTCAAGCCCAATGCCAGAGATTCTTACTCAACATGTCTGAGGTGGAGACCAAGCTTCTGAAAAAACATTTTTTTTTAATTCCTCGGGTGTTCCTGAAGACCATCCAGATTGGGGATCCACTGCTCTAGATCCCATTTCACTCTTCTAGAAGGTTCTTTGGGGGCTTTCATTTCTATTTTCTTGTTCCTGCAGCTTCTCCCACTAGCTCTGACTGTCATGGCCTGCCAACATTCTCTGATGGGAGGGCCTGATACACTGCCAAGTTTACCACCTGTCCTAGTGGGCAGGAGCAGAGCACCCACATATCCTAATCTCAGTCTCTACTGGTACAGTTTCAGCAACGGGAATTAAATTGTTCCTTGGAAAATTAGAAAAAGTTAGTGAATATTACCAAGGTAGTTTGCAACCTGGATAAGTATAATATTCAGGGAGCCATTATCAATCTGGGCTTGATAGCACAAGCCTAGAAATTCTGGGGCTTCTCTAACTTTTGGCATGGCTTTTTATAAAACACAGAAGAGGACAAAAATTAGTGATATTTACAATGGAGACATCAAGTAGCAGTGCAGTGTAATGTGAAAAATGTTATATAGGCCAAGGTTTTAGGCCAGGCTTTGCTACTATAAAAAGAAGCTTATACCTGGAAGGATTGCTATTAGATTGCTATTTTATAAAATTAGACACATCATACCTAAAGCACCTGGTACCTTACAAATAGTAGTCATTCTATTTAAAATATTTAATAGATGCTCAATATAATCTAAGAATCAATATTTTTGATGCTTAAAATCTGAAGAGAGTAAATTCTATAAACCGAGTAGTGTGCTAGAGCCAGCTCTTAGGGGCTTGTGAAATCAGCTATAGTAGCAGTGTTTACACCACAGAAAGTGGCAAATATATAGTTCATGGGGTTTTTTCCTGGAGAGCTGGTCATTAAACATTTATCAGCATACTACTGTAAAAAGTCACAACCCCAGGAAAAAGCCAGAGCCACAAATATGCACCTAACTTGGTCTTTAATTTGATCTCTAGGATTTGCATTCATATAAGCAAACCAGATTTTTTCCTCATATATCACAAACCATTTTGTAAATATCATCTCATTAATTCTCACAACACTGTGAGGGAGTGAGGGAAGTTAAGTGACTTGCCGGAGGCAAGACAAGAAATCAATGGCGAAAAGCAGAACTGAACTAGTCTGTGTTAACCATCTCTGCCACCTTCCTACCTTACAGACTGGCATTAAAGTCATGGGTAGCAATTACCAACAGTGCTTCAACCTCATAATTCAAATAGCTAAAATCTTTCTACAGACTGTGATCCCAATGCTCTGTCCTTTGGGTATAGATTTGATCCCCCAAATAGCCCACCCTCTGCACTTGGAGGTTTCCCCCCACGGTTGCCGATGGTCTTTCATTAATCAACTTCTTCTGCATTCTTTCTCCCTCTAGTCCAATGGCATGTGTTTGAAAAACAGTTGGCCAGAGTTAGGGTTCTATTTTGACTCTAACAGAGGCAAGTGGCATCATAACCCATCAATATGTGTTTTTATTTGTGACCCTTTCTCTGGACTCCACAAGTACAGAGACTTAAGATTTATCTGTCTCTGTGGCCTCATCTCCATAATACTTTGGGAATTAATAATAGACCTTTTGGTAAACTGTCTATAAATGGCACCCCATGAGCCTCACCCTCAAATAAGGGGGAGTTCATGCCCAAGTGTAACTCCTGCTGCCCTCGAGTGTGGGTAGACCTAGTGACTTGCTTTAATTAATAGACTATGGCAAAAGTGACAGGACGTCACTTCTAAAATTAGGTTGCAGAAAGAAAGACTAAGATTTCCATCTTGATTGTCATCTTTTGTGCTCTCTCTCTCCCTTTCTCTTTTTCAATCTGAGTACTTGCTCTAGGGGAGCAAGGTGCCATGTTTTAAGTAGCCTTGTGAGTGGCCCAACTGACAAGGAACTAATTTCTGACTAATAACTAGCAGGGACCTAAGGCCTGCCAACAGAAATGTGATGAGTTGGAAATGGATACTCTGAGGCCTGCCATATGAGTGAGTTTCCAATTTAACCTTGCGGTAACTGCAGTCCCAATCAAGACGCTGACTGCAGTCTCATGAGAGACCCCCAGGCCAGAAGATCTACTGCACACCCAGATTCCTGACACACAGAAACTGTGAAATATGAAATGTTTGTTGTTTTAAGCTGCTAAATTTGGGGGTAATTTGTCATAACGCAATAGACAACTAGTACAACACTCAAGCAACAAAGAAAACGGTCAAACATTTTCACTATGTAAATCATGTCTACTGGGTAGCACATCTAACAGGACTTCAGCATGGCTCTCCTCTTGCTCGACCTAGACATTTCTAACATTCATAACACTTGAAAATCTGCGTTAGAGATAAGAAAGTTCCCATTTGGGGAAGGATCTGACACCTCAAACTAAACTGAAAAGAAGTAAGTCAATGGCAACATGGCAACTGGAAATTCCAAGTCCTCCATGTTATGAAGTCACAAATTGTCTGGTAAGAGAGGCCAGAAAGGGAAGTAAGTATATGCTAAAAGCAGTCCTTTCTGTTCTTGTATGAGTAATTCTTGCAGCTGGAGTTTCACTACAACCACAGGATTGTGGTACCACGGAGGTGGCCATTTTCAAATCTGGCCTGACATCAGAATATAATTCAAACTAGATGAACCTGGGACTTGGCCAAAATAAGTAGAATTTAAATAACTAGGGCCAATGAATAGCATCACTTTTCTGTGGGACCATATGACTACGATGTAAAGAAATAAAAGCCTTTGTTGTTTTAAAGGGCAGGGACAATTGGACATTTTGCAGCAGACAGTTACAAAATTTTCCACCCTTTGCTCACCAAAGATACCAGTTAGTGGCTTCGGGAGTTGGGTGTGGAAGATGTTTCTGGGAAAAGAAAATTAAATTGATCATGGACAGAATGTGAACCAATGTTACTATATTTCTCATAGAGCCTAAAACAGACTATTTAGCCCCCTACATTGTAAACTTACTTTTCTGATCTACACCCTTTTATAACATAGCTCTTTGAAATCATAGCATTTTATATCAGGCAAGGCATGGAAAGCTATGGCACCCCTCTTAAAAACAGCAAATTGCGATTTTCCAGAATAATTTTCAAGTGGGTTTTTAAATACTATCTTAAAAAATAAAACACTTTCCAATAAATTGGCCTTTGCTTCTCTTTTGTTTGTTTGTTTGTTTGTTTTGTTTTGGGGTTTTCTGCACTTGTCTGC
The DNA here is from genome assembly GCF_000325575.1 of Pteropus alecto. NCBI lineage: Eukaryota > Metazoa > Chordata > Mammalia > Chiroptera > Pteropodidae > Pteropus > Pteropus alecto. The sequence continues at coordinate 64,584,164 of NW_006442484.1, forward strand.
CTGGAACAGAGCAAGAGGATCCCTTCTGTGATATTTTCCACCCGGTATAGATTTTCTGCATCTTATGAGTAGATTGTTTTAAAAATATTTCATTCGTCTTTTGAATTTTTTAAGGGCTCTCTTTTATCTTGCTAAATAATTATCCCTATTTACCTAACATCAGGGAGCTATCTGGGGCTATAATAAGAGGAGTAGAAGCTTATCAACTAAACTAGTTTTAGTTGTTATTTGAGACAGTATTTTATCCTGTCGATTTTCATTTTAGTTGATGACAGTGCTTGCAATTTCTCCCTCGATAAGCAAAGATGACTTAGATCAAGCACCTGATGAATAAGCATGAAAATTTGATTTAGAAAAGGAGGATATCCTGAAGCTCCCGGAGAGAAAAAAGGATTTTCAACCCCCCACCACACACACTTTAAATGACAAAGCAAAGCAGCAGCATTGTCTTGAAACAACATCTTTCAACACAGCATCAATGCTCCTCAATGTTCGGTAATAAGAATAATAATTTAGAAAGAAAAAGAGGAGCCCTTAAAAAATACAAGTAAGGAATGAAACATGTTTAAAGCAAATATTGTTGATCCTTCATATAACCTTAAGGCAGAAACCCCAAAAGAAATTTTAAAAATACGGTGGATGTGAGGGAGAAATGAATGCTTTGGAAGATAATGATGAGGACTCCTGTTGAACGGATGGAGAATGTGAGCGTCTGACTCCCTACATTGGCCTAAATAATGCAGTCCTCCAGAACCATAAACAGGAGGGAAAACGGCAATAATAAAATAAAATAAAATAAAATAAAATAAAATAAAATAAAATAAAATAACCTGCGAAGCAGAGAAAAAGAGTCCAAGTAAATTTCAGTAATAGAAAGTAAATAAAAGAAAAACAGAGGAAGCCAAAGTCTCCCATGGGAAGGAACCCAATTAATTGTCTTAGATTTCAGGATCTATTTTTTCTTGCTGGAGAAGAGGCTCACCGGGGGCAGCAGAGGCAGCAACTTCTGCAAACGCGAAACCTGATCAGAAATCCTTCAGGGCTCCAGCGCTTGGAACTGAGCTTGGCAGAAGGAAGAGATCGGCCAGGAATGACGGGTTTTTTTGTTTTTTGTTTTTTATTTTTTTTAAGTATAGGATTGTTGTGTGTGTGTGTGTGTGTGTGTGTGTGTGTGTGTGTGTGAGAGTCAGAGAGGAGCAGATTTTTCCTTTCTCAACATGTCACTTTCTTGCATGGGAATTTCTGATAGTCCTCCCTGTCAGGCGAGAGAAGGGAGAGGCGCCCCTACCCCAGCCCCCGGTAACTTCTGACCTCGCCCGGAGCAACAGAGAGCGCGCGCGAGCGCCCAATGCCTGGAGCAGGGAGAAGATTTCACCGGGAACAAAAGAACGCTTGCCAATCAGAAAACGCTACCGGAGAACAAGCATAACGTCTTTGTGTTTTGAAAACTTTTTAATTAAGAAATGCCCTGGTTTCTAAAACGCATTTAAACTTTTCTACCCAGATTTCAAATAGAGGATGAAATTATTGCTTCTGCACCGAAGATTGGACTCTCAATCTCCACACGCCGAACTAGAGAAAACCGCGCAATTGAAGACTCGCTTTAAATCGTAGAATATTCCTGGGCACTCGGTCTCAGGTTACTTTTATAACCATTCCCTCCACCCCCAACACTTAGTTTTCTTACAATCTCACTAAAGCTACACACCAGATCCCCATACTCTGGGCTGTACGTGCAGGCGGGGTGACCTGGGGCCGGGGTGCCCCGCGCCCGCCGCTCCCAGACGGTCTCCCCTAGGAGGGGTCTGTCCTTCCTCCCGCCTTAAGTCGTCCCCCTCCGCGGGACTCCGATTTCTCCTCGGACGCAGCCCCTCCTTTTTACAACCAGAAGTGTGGGTGAGAGGGGATTGCGGCCTCACGTGGTCTGTTTGGGTCTGGGGAGAGAAAAGCGATCCGCGAAGTCCACCCCTCTTTCGATCCATAATGCATCTTACATTTAGGATCAGGGTACCTAAAAGTCCCCGGCGAAACCCAGCATTTTCAGCCCAAGCAGGGCTAACGTGACTTCGGGTCACGTCTCTTTCAGCTCTGGCGCAGCGCTATTCTCAGCTCCCTGCAAAAGTCTATCCGGATGCTCCCTTCTGTTCAGGAATGTGTATTTTAGTGTACCCGGAAGAGGAACAAATCTTTCAAGCAAACTCTCTTTCTGGTGCGTGTACCCCACATCCCACACCCCCGAGCGGATTCAGGGTAAAAGTTTTTCTTAACTTTTCTCTCCCAGCCCCCTGCCCCTCCCCTCAGGAATCCGCCCAGAGCGCTGCAGACACCGCCTCTCAGGCTCTCTCACCCGCCCCTTCTGACTTTCACCCAATCAGGAGGCGGCCACACGAAAAACAAACGCTGCCATTGGGCCGCCTTGGAACTTGAGGGCCGCCTCCAAAGTGGTTTGTGAATGGGGGGAGGGGAGGGGGCGGGGCAGCCCGGAACCTTGCGAGCCCGACGCTTCTTCTGGCGAGTTGCGCGGCTCCGAGGCGTTACTCTGCGCTCCCTTCCCGCGGGCGGCGGCGGCGGCGGCGGGCGCCGGGACTCACGGGTCAGAGCTGCGCGGGGCTGGAGAAGCCAGGCCCAGGCCGCGGACACGGGGGCCACGCAGCTTCGGGCGCAGTGTAACTGGATTTCCAAAAAGAACTCGCTGGGCTCTTAGCTCCAAGGCGCCGATTGGACTCAGCGAGAATCAGCCGTTCGCCTGAAACTTGGGGCCGAGCTTTTGGAGCTGAAGAAGGAGCGGGGAGTGGAGAAGGTGGCGAAGTAGGAGGTGGCGGCGAGCGGAGCCTCGAGGCGAGGAGGCGGAGCAGCACCGCCAAGGCGGCGTCCTCGGCTAGCAGGCGGCGGCGCCGGGCTCTCGCCTGCCGGGGGCTGGACTTGGTGTGGGGGGCGCGCGCGTTCCTGTGCGCTGTTGTGAGTCGAGAGACTTGGGCAAACTTTGAAGGGTAACCGGAGACGCTTGTTGCTTCTCGCCGCAGAAAAAGCCGCACCGTTACGTCGCAGCAGGAGAAGGCGGCGTCCCCGGCCCAAGCAGACGAGTTTGGGCCCCTGGCAGCCGCGCGACTGCTGGGCGGAGGCGGCTG
>NW_006442484.1:64587457-64589264 GCF_000325575.1 Pteropus alecto
CGAGCTCCTCCGGCTGAGAGCGCCGCTGCACTCGCGGCCGGCGATGCGGGGCCCCGGCGCGGCCGCGTCGCGCTTGCGGGTGGGCCTATGCACCCTGGTGTTTACGCTGCTGGGAGCGCTGCCCGCGATCACCGGGGCGCAGCCGTATCACGGTGAGAAGGGCATCTCGGTGCCGGACCACGGCTTCTGTCAGCTCATCTCCATCCCGCTGTGCACGGACATCGCCTACAATCAGACTATCCTGCCCAACCTGCTGGGTCACACGAACCAAGAGGATGCGGGCCTCGAGGTGCATCAGTTCTACCCGCTGGTGAAGGTGCAGTGTTCTCCCGAGCTGCGTTTCTTCCTGTGCTCCATGTACGCACCCGTGTGCACCGTTCTGGATAAGGCCATCCCGCCGTGCCGCTCTCTGTGTGAGCGTGCCCGCCAGGGCTGTGAAGCGCTCATGAACAAGTTCGGCTTCCAGTGGCCGGAGCGGCTGCGTTGCGAGAACTTCCCGGTGCACGGCGCCGGCGAGATCTGCGTGGGCCAGAACACGTCCGACGGCTCCGGGGGCCCAGGCGGCGGCCCTACGGCTTACCCCACTGCGCCCTACATGCCCGACCTGCCCTTCACCGCGGTACCCCCGGGGGCCGCTGACGGCAGGGTCCGTTCCGCCTTTCCCTTCTCGTGCCCGCGCCAGCTCAAGGTGCCCCCTTACCTGGGCTATCGCTTCTTGGGCGAGCGCGACTGCGGCGCCCCGTGCGAGCCGGGCCGCGCCAACGGCCTCATGTACTTTAAGGAAGAGGAGAGGCGCTTCGCCCGCCTCTGGGTGGGTGTGTGGTCCGTGCTGTGCTGCGCTTCCACGCTCTTCACCGTTCTCACCTACCTAGTGGACATGAGGCGCTTCAGTTACCCCGAGCGGCCCATCATTTTCCTGTCGGGCTGCTACTTCATGGTGGCCGTGGCGCACGTGGCCGGCTTCCTGCTGGAGGACCGCGCCGTGTGCGTGGAGCGCTTCTCCGACGACGGCTACCGCACGGTGGCGCAGGGCACCAAGAAGGAGGGCTGCACCATCCTCTTCATGGTACTGTACTTCTTCGGCATGGCTAGTTCCATCTGGTGGGTCATCCTGTCGCTCACTTGGTTTCTGGCGGCCGGCATGAAGTGGGGCCACGAGGCCATCGAGGCCAACTCGCAGTACTTCCACCTGGCCGCATGGGCGGTGCCCGCCGTCAAGACCATCACCATCCTAGCCATGGGCCAGGTGGACGGGGACCTCCTCAGTGGAGTGTGCTACGTGGGCCTGTCCAGCGTGGATGCGCTGCGGGGCTTCGTGCTGGCGCCCCTGTTCGTCTACCTCTTCATCGGCACGTCCTTCCTGCTGGCTGGCTTCGTGTCGCTCTCCCGCATCCGCACCATCATGAAGCACGACGGCACCAAGACGGAGAAGCTGGAGAAGCTCATGGTGCGCATCGGCGTCTTCAGCGTGCTCTACACCGTGCCCGCCACCATCGTTCTGGCTTGCTACTTCTACGAGCAGGCCTTCCGTGAACACTGGGAGCGCACCTGGCTCCTGCAGACGTGCAAGAGCTACGCCGTGCCCTGCCCTCCCGGCCATTTCCCGCCCATGAGCCCAGACTTCACAGTCTTCATGATCAAGTACCTGATGACCATGATCGTGGGCATCACCACTGGCTTCTGGATCTGGTCCGGAAAGACCCTACAGTCCTGGCGCCGCTTCTACCACAGACTTAGCCATAGCAGCAAAGGGGAGACTGCGGTATGAGCCCCGGCCACTTCCTCACCCTCCCTTCTCCCATCCCCT
>NW_006442484.1:64589292-64597238 GCF_000325575.1 Pteropus alecto
AACTTCTGGGTGAGGGGCTTGTTTCTGTAACCTCCTCCCCCTCCAATGAGAAGTGACCTGGAAGTGAGAAGATACTTGTAGATGTGGGAAGAGGGGTGGATTTGGAAAGGAAGCCTGGGTGGGAAGACGGTTTGAATGAAAAGACTTCTAGCAAAGACTTGCAGGATGATGATGATAATAATAACGATAATGTTAGTCACATACGGTACGGACCGACCTGGGCCCATCGAGAAGAATGAGAACTAGTAGAGGTTGCTGTGAGTTCCACCCGGCTCTGGCTGAACTGGGACTGTGCGCGATTCCCCTACTGCAAGACAAGTAGCCTGTCCTCACTCCTGTGAGGCCCGGGTGAAAGGTACAGCTCTGTCTGCGGCGGCGGCTTTGTTGTAAGAAGGGAGGACTCCCTGCGGTGTCCTTGTCAAGCGGTGGTCAAACCATAATCTCTTTTCACTGGGGCCAAACTGGAGCCCAGATGGGTTAATTTCCAGGGTCAGACATTACAGTCTCTCCTCCCCTGCCCCCTCCCGCCTGTTTTTCTTCCTTTACTCCTTTCAAGTCTTGTAAAATAAGCATTTAGAAGTCTTGGGAGGCCTGCCTCCTAGAATCCTAATGTGAGGATGCTAAAGAAATGAAGACAGCGTTTGGAGATGATGCAAAGGAGAGGAGTAGTAGATATTTCTGCTACTTTTTTTTTTCCTGGGGAAGGCAAGAGAAAGAAGGGTATTTTAGTCGATTTAATACCCTGAAGAGAAATGATGACTTGTTGCTTTTCAAAACAGGAATGCATTTTCCCCCTTGTCTTTGTTGTAAGAGACAAAAGAAGAAACAAAAGTGTCTCCATGTGGAAAGGCATAACTGAAAACAGCAACTTTTATAGGCAAAGTAGCGCAAATCTAAGGTTTCCCTTTGGATTTTAATTTGGTTGAGATAAACATTCCTTTTTAAGGAAAAGTGAAAGGCTGTGTGCTTCCATACTCCGCTCGGTCAGAGGTTCTGACTTGGTTAAAGGAAATGCAAGGGGTTTTGTTGTGTTTGTTTCACATAAATTTAATTTAGAACACATGATCCATTGGGCTGTGTTAAAATGTTGAGGGAAGTCTCTCCATTTTTTTTTCTTCCTGTAAACCTGCATTTAGGTTTTCTATTTTTTTCTCCAATTTGAACCCTTCAAGATAAAAAGAAAAGTCTAATAACACCTTCAGCCTCCATAATACAGAAAAATTAAATTTTAAAGTAAAGACCCATTTTTGTCCTGTTTTCTTCATTCCATAAATCCATTTATAAAACATGTGTATGCTGACCTTGTCTTTGTGTCCCTGAGTGAGGAGATGACCTGCAGAAATGATAGTGAATGAAGAGGACAGTTCAAGCCATGGGGTCCCCCTTTTAAGGAAAGACATTAAAAGAAGGTAAATTTCAAAATAATTCTGGCATTCTTTAAAATGTGCTAGGTTACTTAAATTTTATTAATCTTAAGTCTTGTACTTTTTTTTCTATAATAGAATTCATTCTTTTGCAAATGGTCTAAAACTGAGCAAAGAATCTTGGGAGCTAAACTTTACTCCACCTTTGACATCACCCTCCAAACTTGCAACACTGTCCTAGTTCTCCAAACAGTTTTTAAATGCTGTTTTGAACAGTTTTTAAATCATAGAGGGTATTGTAAGGAGTACAAGTTACTTTAGGTATGTAATGTTCAGTTGAGTGGAGCTGCTTTTTATTTTAAGGTTAACATTGACTTTGTGTTTCTTAAACCTCCAAAACTGTCTCGTTTGTCAGATTTTTTAAACTCCCACTACAGTTTTTTGACATCTTTTGTGTTGTATCTCTTGCATGTGAAATTTGTAAAATAGAGATAAGTGCAGTATGTATATTTTGTAAATCTCCCATTTTTGTAAGAAAATATATATTGTATTTATACATTTTTACTTTGGATTTTTGTTTTGTTTTGTTTTGCCTTTAAAAGTCTACAAGGAAGCCCCACTTTATCACATGTACAGATCACAAATAAATTTTTTTAAAATACAAAGGGAACGTTTATTTAGTTCACAGTGCCTGTGTATCATTTAGCCAAAGAACCGAACTTTGTATTATGGAGAAAAGGTACAGAGGGACACCATTGGATGGGTCCCTCATAGAGGAACAGGTTATATATTATTGAGGTCTTTTTTCTTTACCTTTTAAAATAGAGTGTAATGAATGCCTTAACTGTCTCTTAAGTTTTTTCTGTTGCTGATTCCTGCACCAAACCACCCAGCACACACTCCCTTAAGCCTTTTCACATCCTGCCTTGGATAACTGATTGAAGATACAGAATAAGCATCTTTAGAGAGGTGCTGTCTGACCCATGTTTGTACTGCCCTTCAGAGATGAAGTCCATATTTGAAAGAGAACTAGAACATATTTTTGGTCAGCTTTTCTGGTGATGTTTTCCTTGGGTAGAATTCAGTGAGTTGTTTTTTTTTTCCTCCTCCAACTGATTGGTGTTTTTGTATCCTTGATTACCCGTATCCAAATTGTTAATACCTAAAGTCCTTTGGATTCACATGGCTGGGAGTCAGTAGATGACTCTGGATAATAGCAGGAGCCTTGCATATGAAGCCTTCTCAGCTCTAAGCTTGACTCTACCTTTTAGATCATCAGAACCAGAGGTCAAGTGATTCCCCGAGGTGGCAGTGAAGGTGGCAGTGACTCAGCAGCTCTGGCAGGAATAGACTCCATGACTGACCCCAGAATGGCCTCAGAAGCCACTGAAGCTATTCTTTCCTCTTGTCCGAGAGGCTAACTTTGGAATCAGATTAGACCGAGAAGCCTACATTATCCAGGCACTTTGATATTAAAGTCCCTAAGGGAAATGATAAAGGCATTCTAAATACTTCCAATTCCAAGCCTCACTAGTTTTTTTTTTCTTTCTTTTTCACTCGCCTCTCTTCTTTAATTCAGGTGCCTGTTCCCTGGCTTTTCATCATATAGTCAGTCACCTCATTCTCAAGCAGCCATTGAGACCCTGCAGCAGAATGAATGCTGCTGTTTTCCTTCCTTCTTCGGCTCTAAGTTTCTGTACTTCTAAAGCTCAACAGAAACAGTTCTGTTTTCGTTTTAATTAACAGGCTCACACACATGGCTGGTGTGTTTTACAAACACACAGAATGAAAACCAGTGACAGACAGTCCTCACCGGGAGAGGAGGAAGTCGCGCCACTGTGCTCTGTGCAAAGCTGTTTTAAGATCCTCCTGTGTTTTGAACATCACAATGGGTGTGAGGTCATTTTAACCTGTGAAGATTTGGGCATCAAGGAAAGGAAAAAATAGCGACTTCAAGTCTCTTAGTGTTTATCCAGTTTTTGCTCATAAAATGACACCTTTTAGGTTAAAGCATGCTTCTTTTAACACCACACTAATACCGCCTGTTAAGAATGTTTGCTTTTAGAGTAGGTGGAAGGCTCCCAACAGGGTTTTTTGCTCACAAATTAACTGCTAAAAGCACTTAGACGCTTCTGTGGGGAGAGCTGCGTGACTGCTCCTGTAAACGTGTCCCTTTCCTCTTCAGGACTGACTGGTCCTTCAGGGCTCTCAAAGACTGAAGAGCGTTGGTCTTTAGTGAGGGAACAAAGACTGTGTATGAATAAATTACTACCTGCTTTTTTTGTAAGCAAAGATAAAAGTGCTCAGTTTAATTCCTTTCACATTGTGGTGTGTCCTTATGCAGCTGATTCTTACCTAAGAATTTTAGAAGCTCAGGATTTTTAAGGAGGCGCATCTAAGCAGAAAATATGTGAGAGAGTGTTTGTGAAAGGGCATGCGTAAAGGTTATACATAAAGGTTAAGAAAAACATTGGCAGGAGTTTGGTGTTAATCCCTAGATAAGGAGCAGAAACACTTGTGAAAATTTTCTGCAGTTTATAAAACAAAATTAGTCTACACAATAACTGCATGCAACACCTAATCTTTTAAAGTAGGTATGTGAGAAATCTTGGCAAGAAATAAATGTCCTGTTGATAACATCTTACCATTATAGAAAAAAATAGAATTTTAAAAAACATGCGTGATAGAAAATAGTGATATTAGAAATTCTCTGGGTGGAACTGTACGAGTGTAACAGCTGTAAGTTTGAACTCTGTAATTATACTGGGAAATTCTCTCCAACTCTCCCATCTTTAATTTCACTGAAAAGGCAGGTGGCTATTTATAGATGGTATATTTTTATATATGCATATGTGGACGGTGAATAACAGTCTACAGGGCTCCAGGAAATCCTAGAAGAGACCAAAAGCTCTCCAAAGTGGACTTAAACAATTCATAGATGTGTCCTGTTTTTCTCTTAATTCACCCTCAGTGGCATTAAACTGATTATATAAAACTTGGTTCTTAAACTCTTACTTTCCAATTTGTGACATTTCTTACATCTGAGTCTGTGGTCCTCACATTTCATGCAAAAGTGAACTAGTTAAAAGGGTACCATTAAAATGTCAGATCTTTGGTAAACATACACTGTACCTCTTATTATCTTTGGTTAAAAAACAAAAAGTTCAGTCACTTGGAATTTTCTCAGTACCACATGGTAGAAAAAAAGTTTGACGAAGACAATAATAGTTTATTATAAGTAATCTAGTTCAAGAAGTACTGATGAAACAGCCGCTACATAAAAGCTGCTACGACAGGGCCTGGAGGGAATTACAAATAAAAGTAAAAAAGACACGGTTCACCTGAAAAACTTTAGTTCAGGATGTGGAGGGCATCCTCAAGGAGGAATAGCAACTAATTATATTTCTAGACAGAGCTTGGCAAGTACCATTATAGAGCCCAAATGCTATTTGGAATAATATTACTTGACATTTGGTGGCATTTACTGATTTTAAAAGCTACTTTCGCATTCATTATTTGACTTTATCCTCACAATTATTATAACAACCCTGTAAAGTGGAATAATTCCTATTTTAAAATGAAGGTCATTGTCCCTGAAGCCTCTTGCAGAAGACTTTAAAAAATAACATTGAAGTTTTTGTGAGGGATTCAAATGTGCTTTAACTGGGAGACTACTTCACTTTGCAAAGATCTTTTGGGGCAGTAGTCCCCAACCATTTTGGCACATGAGACTGGTGCTCCTATGAGAATCTAGTGCTTGATCATCTGAGGTGGAGCTGAGGCGGTGATGCTAATGCTGGGGAGTGGCTGCAAATACAGATGAAGCTTCGTTGCCAGTCACCTCCTACTGTGCAGCTTTGTTCTTAACAGGCCACAGACCCATACTGATCCACGGCCTCAAGGTTAGGGACCCCTCTTTTAAGGAACTCTGGTCCACTTCTTTTGCTATTTAGCTTTCTGTAATGCTTCGCAACTGCAAATCTATGTGGCTTGGCCCTGGCACGAGATTCACCTTAGAGTTTAAGAAGTGATCTCCAAGAGAGGGGCATATTGGAAACAAAAAGGGCATTTGGCAGAAATAAAATGTGTGTGGGTGGGGAGCAGTGAGGCAATAAAGTTCCATATAGTCCATGAATGAAAATAAGCTGCTCAAATGATCTAGGTAAGACAACAACCTACTACTACTTACCCATAGAAAATTCAGCTTGACCTTGAGGATTCTAGAGGACGAGTCAATCGGGTAGAACTATCTTGGTCAGGAGAGGAAATACAGTACCAACAATGAAAGCTTGTATGGCATAACCTAGCGCCAGTTATATTTTTTAATTTCCAAGAGAAAACAAATGACATGTAGCCTTTAGTTAGTTCCAGTTTCCAAGTCTGAGGTAGCGGCAGGGAGAGATGGGTGGCAGCTGGTCCCTGGGTTGCAGCAGACATAGAGAACAAGTCTTTGAGCTAAAATCATGAATTATCTTCAGCACCGACAAATTGTTTCTTGAGGACCTAGGATGTGCCAGGTGCTGTGCTAGGCCCTGAGTATAGCACAGTGTTCTGGAATGTGCTATCCTTAGTCTTAGCCAGAGATAAGCACATACCCGTCACCTCACTTATTTCCCACACAAGTCTCTCGAGTGGGGAGTGGACCAGAACCACTTTTCTTTGTGTTTACGAACTACAGGCATAACATGTTTTATTGTGCTTCACTTTATTATGCTTCACAGATACTGCGTTTTCACAAATTGAAGGTAACGCCCTCCCCCAGCAATAAAGATTACGACTCGCTAAGGCTCAGATGATGATAGCATGTTTTAGCAATAAAGCATTTTTAAATTAAAGTATGTACATTTTTTAGACATAATGCTATTGCACACTTAATAGATTGTATTATAATCTAAATATAACTCCTATGCATTCTAGGAAACCAAAACATTCTTGTGACTTGCATCATCGTGATATTTGCTTTATTGCAATAATCTGGAACCGAACCCACAATATCTCTGAGGTATGCCCATATCTTTCTCCCCATGGTCTTAAAGTAGTAACAATAAATGGGTAGTGTTATCTTGACCACATTCTGAAGACGGGCAACCAGTGAGGCTAAAAGCAGCTTGTTCAGTGTCATGAGTAATCACAGGCCAGGCCACAATGAAGGATCCATGCAGGTCTCCCAAAAACTCTGAATCTGGCTATCTTTCTCCCAGAATGGTGTGCTTTGAAGATGTGGTGTGGTTGGAAGGAGCAGGACCTAAGAGGGACAAGGGATTGATGGGTGATTTGAACCACCTTTGTAAAAGGGAACATGATTGTACAAACATGTTGCCCAAGGCAGTGAAGATTAGCTTTTCTTATTCTGTTGATAATAATCATTATCTACATAACTGCTAACATTTTCTGAGCATTGACAATATGCTAAGCCCTGGGTACAATATGGTATAATAGTTGAGATAACCTACCCTAAGCCCTAACCACAGTACTTGCCATCTCATAAGTGATCAATAAACGTCGGCATTATTACTATTAATATATAATTATCTCATTTATTCTTCACAACAACCCTGTGTGATAGGTATCATTATTTCCCATTTTACATGTGAGGAAACTCGGGCTCTGAAAGGTGAGCTGACAGCAGCAAAATTGGCTATAGCCTGTGCCCCTAATCATCATTCTATGAATACTTACTAAAGTCTTAATGCTGCCTTCCATTCTCTATTATTATTTTTTTAAAAAAACTCAGTCCAGGATTGAAATAGAAATAAGTGTGGAAAAGAATTTACATCAGAACAGAATGGAATTGAGGAGGGCATTTTTGGTGCTAGTCTCCAGAAAAGATTTTTGTCTTTTAGTGAGAAGCAGAGCACTCGTAAATACTGTTTAAATTCTGGAGGACTGGATGCTCCCCTTTCTTGCATCAGTTTCTACACTGGGATGTGAGGGCCAGCAGCAAAAATGAGCCAGAAGCCCCTCGGAGCCCCTCAGAGGGTTGGTTTCAGAGTCCTTCCAGAAGCTTCTTCCATTGCTATGGCTTCCTTCCCTGCCCATTCCAGCCTAAGGGTTGGGACAGGGCCTTAGTGGGGAAGCTCATGCTCCTTGCTGAAAAGGAGTCAGTGAACAAGAGCATGAGGAAAACAAACCTGAGCACTGTGGAAACCCCCTTCCTGAAGGCCTATTGGGGAAATCATAAGAACCTTTACAGTATTATCATCACATATATAATATCAGTATTACCATAATGAAATGATAATATGATAGCTGTCATTTGATATGTACTTACTATGTGCAAGTTCTGTGTTAAGCACTTACATTAACGCATTTAATCTATACAACGATATTATGAAGTGGAAATTATTCACCTCATAATTATTATTCCACTCTCAGTATGGAATTCTGGAACCATACTGAGCATTAGAGTTGGACATGAAATGAAGAGAGAACTTGTGCAAGCATCATACTTTAAATACCCTTTTATTACCCCTACTTCCCAGAAGGAGCAATTGAGGCACAGAAAATTTATTTGAGCCTGAATGATGTAGAGTTGGTAATATTTTTATGTCTCCTCTTTAGCAAACAGGAAATGATATGGGG
>NW_006442484.1:64597268-64637353 GCF_000325575.1 Pteropus alecto
TAGTTAAATTCCTCTTCACTTCCACCCCTGGCTCCAGGAAGTGTGAATTCTGACAGCAACATCCTTCTTATTGTTGTTATTTGTTAATTAAAAACATACACACACACGAAATAATTTCATGAGTTGCAACAACAGCAGCAACAACAAATCCAGTGCATTGGCAGAAGGAGAAAAGGGACATTGGCTCTCTCCTTATGCTGAAAGTCAAGGTAAAACAGTGACTTGCACCCTGAGCCCATTGTACCTCCCCCTTCTACATTTCTGCAGGCTTACAACATTCGCCACAAGATAACTAGATTTCCAACAGGGGGAAGGGTCCGGTCACAAGGGACTTCATAGCAGAAACTGCTAAAGAAGAAACTCAGAAGGTTTTATCCAGTACAACTGCTTGTTAATCTGCTAATTAAAACTTATTTAGATATGATAGGGGTCTAGAGTCCATTCTTTAGTTTATGGGCCTCGATGAGCTTTAGATTGCTCAGAAATTATAGATTCTCACAGGAAGTCAAGTTATGCATTAAAAAATGAAAGGTTGGTCGTGGTGGTGGTGGTGTGGTGATGGTGATGGTGATAGTGTGTGTGTGTGTTTGTGTGTGTAGATTATTTTAAATGAAAGGGGTCTTGTGTCCGTGAGATAGTTCAAACTGGACTTTGATGATCTAAAAGGAGGCTGACTTAAGGAGGTAAAATCTAAATGTGAAGGTAAAGTCATTTTCATTTGATGTTATTAAACACTCTATCTTACAAGTGCTTCCTCTCTCTGTCTCTCCCTTTGTACTTTTCTCTACCCCTCATGATTAACATTGAAATACCATAGTTATAGCTGCATTTCTCACTGTTAATTTCTGGGTCTCAGTGCATGAAGATTGACATGGATGTCAAATGGATGTCATTTGACACTCTTACACAAAGACACATGCCAGCCTAAAAGGAGAGTATTTGATTTTTAGCAGAAAAAAAATCCATTCTCAGGGTGATTTGTTGCCATTTTCATCACCATGTGCACTTCACATTTCCAAGGAATTAAATTCATAAGTAGAACACGTTTTACTGAAAAAGTCAATGCTATATTAATTTGCCACCAGTTCTTCCAGCTTCCAGCATAGCATGCATTTGCCAGTGCTTCTTGCAGCACTCTTCAAAAGACAAATGGCTTGATAAAGTCAAAAGAGCCCCAGAAAATGAGAACAAATGTTTCAAACCAAACCATCCTCTCAAGTCACAAAGAAGTTTTATTTTACTGTTAGCACAAGTGGCTGACAAAAAGAACGCTAAACATTAAATTTTCAAGTTCTCCATTTGGGGTCCAGTTAGGGGAGCTCCCTCTATAAAAGTGGATTCATATTTCATTTAAGGTGGGAATCTGTTTTACTGTAAGAGTTACGTGAGACGGCAAAGGAAATTCAGTTAGTTCATCTCTTATGAGAGGAAGGTAGCATACAATTCCACCATTCACCGAGTGGTTTTTGGTCTACAAGTTGTACAACGTGTTTACTTCAAATAACTAAGTTCCCTTCCTGTGCACACCACAACTCTTATATATTTATAACTGCTCTGTGCTTGTCTCTCAGGATTGTTCAAATCTGTCTGAGCAATTGAAGTGGCTACTGAAAAATATCTAAATGAAATCTGCTGTCCAATCGGAATGTTACCTAAATTGCTTTTTCTTATTTTTAAATTATAAAACACAATTTTCTGTTAGTTGGAACACCAGGTTGAGACACTGCTTATGAATAGAAATACTCAACAGGTTCCACTTCCAAGACAGTTACTGTGTTTATAGGAGTGAACATTATTGTGTCTCTTAATCCCAGGTATTTGGTTTTTAAAAATAAAAGAATTTAATCCAGGGTTAGCATTTTGCATAGGATCAGGCTTCAAGAAAAATTAGAATAGATCTAGCCTCATTTTCCTCAGGGATACTTCTTTTAACCTAAAGATCTTTCTTACCTGTCACTCTGCACGAAGAAAAAGGAAACACAAAGATGGAATGTGGTTCTAAAAAAAAAAAAAAAAAAGATCAAAAGAAGGAGAGAGATTGAGAGAGAGCAAGATAGCAAGAGAAAATTCTGAACAGTCTTGCTTCTGAGCCACTGACACCTTGATTTAATCACTCTTTTGACAACTATTAGGTGACTTTCCATCATTACTCACATTCCCTGTATCCTAGAGTTATAAGCAGTAACATTAATTGAGGGTTTTGATGTACCAGACACGTACGTAGAGTGTACTAAGCACTCTACATATCTTATCTCATTTCATTCTCTCAACAACTCTCTGACATAAAAACTATTATCCCCATTTTAAAGATAGAGAAATCTGAAACACCAAAAGGTTAAGTAACTTGCCCAAGACCCCTTGATTCCCATGCTGTAGTACATCCCTCTTCCTGCTCTGTTTTCCAACCCTGACCACTGAATCGTTGATATCTATGGAATCAACTGTTTCTTTGGAATATCACTAAAACTATATTAGCTTTTTAGGGAGGATTGTGAAATACATTTATTCTAAGTCAGGTGTTACTTGTTAGCAGGGAATTAGTTCCTGCTTTCCCATGACCTATGTTTAATGACTTCTCCTCTCTTGACAGGGTATAACAAGAGAATCGTGTACACCAGTAGGGAAGCTGATAGACTTGTGGAGCCAAAGTGGGTTTGGATTTAGCTCATCTCATTGTATTTTTACATAAAAGGGGTTGCAGGGGAGCTCAGTAAAAGCCCCACCCCCGACAGAGCAAAGTGACTCCAAAAGGTTAACATTGAAGTCCAGGTGACTCACTGCATGCATGTGCTCCTCAAGTGTTCACTTGCGTCCAGTCTTCAAACACCCTCTGAAGATGAGGGATTTGAGAGAGAACGACAGATTCCCTAAGGAGTTCAGAGTTGTTTGGAAAAGGTAAGTTAATGATTTCCTCCAAGCATGAAAAAAGTCACCACTGTTATTCCAGTTTGGGGAAACAACTTCAGTTCATTTGTTGAATGCATGGTGCTAAGATGGTCAAGGGACAAAAGAATGTCTCACAGCCAACAAAGGCTCTGTCACTCCCTTCTTTGCCCTGCCCCCCAGCCTGAGATATCCATTTTCCCTACCAGAGACATCCTGGATAAGTGAGCATGGATATTTAAAAGCCCAGTTGGAAGAATAAGACAAAGCAGGCACCTCTCTATCAGAGAGCTAGCTGGTTATTGGAGCTCCCTCTGTAAAACCTGCAGCAGAGGAGAGGGGACAAATTACAAGGGAAATCATGCTCCCCTGCCATTGTCAGGGACTGGCTTCCTTTACTGCCTTCTCCTGCAGCCCTGTAGGCTCTTTCTCAGTGTTTAAGAAGCACCCTAGACTGCCAGGACAAGGGCAATACTTTGAGATCCAACAGCTGGTGCTATATATTTCACTCTGCCAGCAACTACAATTTGTCCCTGGCTCTGTCATTGTCCTTAATCCCTATGATCAGCCAACCAGGTTGTATTCTAGTTCCTCCTCATGGCCACCATCTCTTGCTTAGATCACTAGATTGGCTCCCTGACTTGTCTCTCTGCTTCCATTTTGGTCCCTCTTCCAATTCATCCCCATCCTGTGCCAGAGAAAACCATGGTAAGTGCAACTATGACTGTGTCTCTTTCTTGTTTAAAACCCTAAGCACGGCATACAAGGACCTCCATAATCTTGGCCTAGTTCTCCAGCCTCATCTTCCACCATTCTTACTCTGGTAGCTGATCCATTTACAGTTGCTCTACATACTCATGTTCACGGGAATTCATTTTTTGATGAATGGAAAAATTTGTAACTCTTTCAACAGCTGAAAGCTAATCTAACACCTTATTGGATGCACTCCAGCTCTCTTATTCCCTGCAAAAATGTGCAGGAATGTGGATCCAGAATAAAATCAGAGTGAAGGTTTAGATATCTCCATCATCACCCTGGGATACTCTCACATTACCCTGGGACTACTAAAGGAATCCCAAGAAGAAAGGATATTATCTAGCTAAAAAAAATTCAGCAAGATCATCAACTATCATTCATGCCTAGGCAATGATTTGTCTTATAGTGCTAAGTATAACATCTAGTACATAGTGATGCTCGGTGTATTAAGTTGGTTAGTGACTCCCCAAAATTCATGTTCTTGGATAAATAAATAAAAGAAAAAATGAATGGTTCACAAGTAGAAAATTATTTGGAGCCAAATAAAGTATTAGAGGCCTTAGAAATATGATTTATAGGTTATCAGCCAAAATCTGCTTCTCCTACCTCGTGACCCTGTAAGTAGATTAGAGCTGAATGTATAGCTGGAATTCTAAGTATTAGTTTTGTTGTAGACTGGTGTTCTTTTCAAGAAATCATAAATTCTTTTGAAAATCTGATGGAAACTATGGGCTCAGACCCAGAAAAATGCAAGTATGATTCATACATGCCTAAGATTGCAGAAAATTTCCTTCTACCTCCCCAGACCTATTGAACCAAAATTAAGAGCTCCTCAATAAGAAGATATAGGTAGAATATTTAGGATCTTTCACCAATTCTTTGGACACACTGAAAACAGGGAAAGGCAACAGAGTTATTTCTCCTTTCTAAATTCAGCCACACCAAATCATGGGGCCCTCATCATTTGGAATGTGCTTCAGTGGCTCATCTGAAAGAGACAGTGGACTACAGGAGAACACCCTGGCCTGGAAATGTAGAGACCTGAATTCCAAATCCAACTTTGCCATCTAATTCTTTTGTTCTTTCTCTCTCTCATTCATCCCAACCCCAGTCAAATGTGGACGCTTTCAGGGTCAGAGGACAGGTTAATGAGATAATGCTAGTAAAGCACTTTGCCCCCAAGAAAAGATTCCTGTGTAAACATGAGATATTATTAGACATTAT
The DNA here is from genome assembly GCF_000325575.1 of Pteropus alecto. Taxonomy (NCBI): domain Eukaryota; kingdom Metazoa; phylum Chordata; class Mammalia; order Chiroptera; family Pteropodidae; genus Pteropus; species Pteropus alecto. The sequence goes on from NW_006442484.1 coordinate 64,602,132, forward strand.
CAAACTTCAGCCTGGCCAGCAGTGACCCAGCCAGTGATGAGTTCTCTTCCTTATCTACTGTTTGGCCAAATTGGGTTTTTTCTTTAAAGCAAAGAGTGTGGGAGGTCTCCTGTTGGCTGGTGTTGGGGACTCTGATAAGTGGACCCTATCACCTACCCTTGAGCAGTACAAACAGATCATTTGACTACATTTGATTGTTTCCATTCTTTACTAACAGGTAGCCCCAAATCTCTTTATGCACACATATTTAAAGCAATAATCTTTAGAGAATTCTTCCTTTCTTATGTGTGTTAACTTCAATGTGAGTTACTCAAATTTATCAATAGGAAAATAAATCTTATTTCATATTTGGTGTTTGTGATTTTTTATTACCTCTTAAGAATGATTACATAGAATTTCCCCCCTTTATTTCTGCTGTTCTTGACCAATTTGAAAAAAGAAGAAAAACACATTGGTTTCAGGAACATTGGTTTTAGAACTTATTCAAAGTAACAAAAAGAAGAGTAATTTCTACAATTAGAAAATTGCCATCAAATTGAAATGTTACAAACTAACATTTCTGTCTTAAAAAAAAAAGTGCAATTACCTAAGTTCTATGAGAATTTGTTTTGAAAAAAAATTTCAAGGGAGCTTTTTTCATTATCAGCATTGACAAGGACATGGTGAGCTGAAAGAAACATAAAATGACAGCAGTAATTTTCATCAACATGAAGATGACATAGAATCTTAACTCAGACCCTTAAGAAATCCCACTACAAAGGAAAAAGAGTTCATTGAGAATTACCCACTCCTCATGCATACATACTAAGGGTACCTGACATATGACATTAGCCAGTGCTCTGCATTTGATCAAACTATATTTCATCAAATTTCGTCAGTCATATTTTCCAACTAGAAGATGACCTTTCAAAGAGATTGTTAAATCCTAACCATGTAGAGTATGAGAATTTTCTCTGCTTCCATCCTTTCCCCCTCTCTCTGTCCTTCCTCCTTCTCTTCCTCCTTCCTTCCCTCCTTCCTATTGTAAATGACATACATTCTACTGCCTTTTAGATCATCATTTAAACCACTGAGAATGCAGATCTCACAACTTTTGGATGGACAGAGATGCATCTTGGGAAGAGGAAATTATCTTTAATGTGTGAGAGAGACAGGAGAAATGGAGGAGTAGAATGATAATTGATAAAAATAATTGCCCTCGGAAGGTCCTATTCCAGACAAGTTTGAAAGGCATAGTTACAATCTACTGCTAATATTATTACCATTTTACTTCCTCCCCTTTTCTCTCCAATAAGTAAAATATTTAACAGTTTTACTCAAAAACCCTCTTAAATGAACCCCCGCAACCTACGATATATGATCTATGTGTTTGTACCTGAGATACATGTATTTATATCCCAGGCTAAGTTATGAAGACATGGTATTCTCCTAGCTCTTTTCCTTTCTGAGTAATGTGTCCTAGGAACATTCATGCTTCATCAAAAAGGAGGAAGAATGAATGAAAAAGAACCCTAGTAGGTTTTAGAAAAGGTAGACATTAAAGTTGTTTAAATACATATTTAACATTTACCAAAAATAGCTCTGATTGCAGGAGAAAATTAATTAAAGCAGACGAAAAGCTTCCAATCAGATTTATGCTATCTGATCATGTAATTAGACCTGGCTTTTAGGCCATCCTAAGAAGTTTATCTGAAAAGGAAGAGAGGTCATTGTTTATTGGAACTGCGATAATTTGGGTTTCTTTAATTGACTCCTGGTGTGAATACGTTGATGCCTGCTGTTCTCTAAGAAGCAGCATGGAAAGTTTCCAGGAAAAGTTCACATTCCAGGGGCAGTTTTGGAATCTACTTTCCATTGCAACCCAAGTCTGCCACTGGGACTTGAGCTCGTCCCAACAAAATGCCAGCTTTCAAAGGCAGCCTCACCAGGCAGCAGACACCGTAGCTGTGCCAGGAGCTGGATAAGGAGCCCAGCTTTGAGCTGGGTCATCAAAATAACGAAGAGCATTTCCGAAACCTCACCTTCCTCATGTCCTAAAGCACTAAGAGAGAAAGGAAATATGAAATTGAAAGGAAGGAAGGAAGGAAGGAAGGAAGGAAGGAAGGAAGGAAGGAAGGAAGGAAGGAAGGAAGACAGGCAAGCACTAAAGGCACCAGAGGCTGTGACAACAGTGAGGATTTGGAGACAGAATTAACATTCTGACATAAAGCCAGCCTGAAAAGAGCTACAATGAAGCAGGAGAAGGGGGTACTAGATTTTCTCTTCCTAGTGCTCCTAAATGCCCAAAAGCAGTGTTGCCAGTTGGCTGCTAAAATTAAGCACATTCCATAGGAATTTAATAAGGTGCAAGATAAAAATAATCCATAACTCACTTGAAAGCAGAGACACATTTTGAAGTTTCTCACTACCCTAAGCTATAGATTAGAAATATCCAATTTTCTTTATAGGAAGTAGGTAGAAAGGAAGGTAGAGACTGGGGGTCCTGAAAGAGGAAGTAGGGATTTCAAAGTCTAGTTTGATCCTGAAGGCATAACACAGAATCACAAAAGCAACCCCCGTCTTCTAAGAACATTCAGCATGCATGGAGTGACTGTGAACCCCACCATGTTGGTAGAACACGAACTAAACATGGTCCTCTCCCTGCCACAGTCCCCCTGAACACAGCTGATCTTTGTAAGGACAGGTATCTGACCCAAGCTGGGCCAAGTTGAGCTTTCTCCTGAGAATTAGAATTGGAATTGAAAAGGAGTAGTCAGTCTCTTTTTGGGTCCCTGGAGCCATTAGTGGCCATCTTATGGGCCTCAGAAATGAGAGGCAGCAATAGCATCCTAATGCCATTCATGTCCCAGATCCTACTTGTTCCTGAGCTGCAGCTCAGTATCATCATCATCATAATAGTTAGCCCTTTTTCCTTAAAAACAAACAAACTCTGTTAAAGAAATAATCAGAATAATAAGGAAAAATTAGGTTAAGACATCTTTCTAATCATCCTCTAGGTCTGCTTTCTTTTCTCCTCTGGACTTTCCTATATGCACTTCTTACTACCTAAAATGTCTCTTGTTTTAGAGGTTGACAATAGTGCCAACCTCTAAAACATAGTGGTAATTGGGAAAGGAATGGGAAATAACAAAGCAAATGAAACAGTAGCTTTGAAATGCATTGAGGACACCTACCTGGCACCCCCACAAGGATTGGGTGTCTGTCTAGGTCCTCCAAGAAACAGACACCAAGACAGGATTAGATGCGTGAGAGATTTATCAGGAGGGAGCCAGGAGAAGAACTATCAGTTGGAGGACAGGTCTGACCATGTAAAGGAGAATGAAAGGAAGAAAGTTTGCATGGAAGTATCTTAGATCGCTATGCAGTTTTAAAAGGTTAGGCAAGGCTACTGGGGAGTCTTTGAGGCAAAGCCACCCACCAGAGGAGCCCTATGTCTGCAGTGTCTCCCAAGAACAAGCCTGCCTGCTGTAGTACTTCTGTCATGCTGTCATCAGCTAGGAGCAGCCAGTGGGAAGCTTGGCCTCAGCGCAAATGCGGTGATGGATTTCAGAGTGCACAACTGGAGCCCTGGGTCAATTATGCTCCTCGCAGTTGGAGATCCGAGAGGTGCTTTTTCATGGCCACCACAGTCTGCCTCTTCTCTCCACAGGCCCCATTCAAGACCTATTTCTTCAACGTCCACTCGAATGCCACCTGCTCCTCTGCCCTGATTTATACAAGCAGAAGTAGTCTATCTCTCTGAATTCTCACAGCATTTTCTCCATCCCTCTCTTACACAACTTAATACTTTCTATCTTGTATTACTTTCTTGTAATACTGTGTACTTCGTATTAGCTGTGCTATATGCAGCGCAACTAACGCCGGTGAGACACTATTGTGTAAGGGGATTGAGGTGGGGGAGGAGGCTGCTGGCCTTATTTGCTTGCTCTGGGCTCTGGAATCTTGACCTGGATAACCAGAGTTTATCTCATTTAGATATCTGCCTTATTCCCTCTCTTCTCAGACTCTTATTTGTTCACATCTTAACATTTCTAAAATTGGGATGTCGCTTATAACTTATGTCAAAAGAAATTTGCCACCTGCTGGCAGCAGAGTAAGTTGAGACAGAGTTGTCTGCCCATGGGAGAACTTAGCGAGGCACATTTACAACAAGCAAAGCAAATATTTATTGCTGAAGGCATGACTACACTTTCATGTTTTCTAGCAAAACAGTCAAGTACTTCAGAGGACACAGGAAGAGGATTTCCAGTCTACACAACAGGCACTATAATTACATATGATAAAAATTGACAGATATCTCAGGAGAAATAGCAGAATTTTTAAAGTTAAGGGAGGTTGGTGTGATCAACTCATTCATTGCAAAGTCACCCTCGGGTGCCAAATATCTTTCAGAACCTCTTGGATGACTTTCAAGAGAAGCTGTTTACCTTCATGAAAGGAATAATTAAATTAAGGTAGGACAAAACCATGTGTTTAACCAAACTGGAAACACAAATGAAACCCTCGATTCTACACTATGACTAACAATTATACTACCTAAGTCTACATCTGCTAAAAAGGTTGAGATCACTAAGCCAGCTGATAGAAAGCAGGGCATCCCCGTAATGCTGTGCACTACTGCCAGTGGTCACAAATGATTCAGAAGAAGTCACAAGCTGAATCTGAAAAAGGTTAAACGAAGTACTAAAAACATTAAATGAAGTACTAAAAAAGAATATACAAATGAATGATATTTTTGTGTTCATATTAAGGGTAGTGGTTTTTCGCCTGAAAACCTTTTATTAAATCATCAGTGTATCTTAAAATAGACAACATCTTAGATTTGAGGAACTAGGGTTACTATAATAACAAGTAGAATGGTTCTTTAACTTTTGACTTTAGGTTGATGCCAAAAGGATATTTTAAGAATGATTAAACCTACATCCTGGAATGAGAATTCTGTACAGTCCATAATATCGAGTAGGCAAAGCACACTATATGTATCACAATTCGCTCTCCCGCCCTTGTTTAGGAAAGACATACTTAATGAGCCATGGAACTCTCTGTTGCTGGGCCAGAACTCTGCAGAATTTTTCTCAATCTAGTATCCTATGCCGTCACTACCAATTGGATTGGATGTAGTACCTAATAGGAAACCTATTTGCCATCCCCATGCAATGTTCTTATACAGAATTAACTCCAAGGAACATGCAAGGCATTCAAGCACCAGTCTCCCCTTTCTCCACCCTAAAGAATTAATGAAAACTCATAATAGTGTGGCCAAAAGAACTGTCTGGGGATTAGCTTGGAATCTTCCTGCAGCTTCTCTAGACCTGTGTTCCATATTGCTTTGGGCCACTCTACCTTGTTACCAACCACAGAAAGGTTTTGTTTACATATTTATTTGCTCTATATACAGCCTTTAGGTACCAAGTACCTTCTAACAAGATTTTCTTCCTTAAAATATGCCCTACAAATCCTTGCTGTCTGTTCTGCTAACTAATGAAAATGGCAGCGTGGTACTACATAAAGTTTAACAACAGGGTTCTGTGTTTTTGTTTTTTCACTTTTTATTTTTAAATTTTATGTTATCAGTTTCAAGTATACAGTACATTGGTTAGACGTTTATATAGACATTTATAAAAGGATCCCCCTGATTGCTCTTTCTCTTCAGGCTCTCCACCTAGCCATTACATTAATGCTGACTGCATTCCCTATGCCGTGCTCCCCATCCCCGTGACCATCTATCAACTGGGTTCTGTGTTTTTGTTCTCTTGGTCTTTAATCAGAATATGCTATCCTTTGTTGAGAAGGATAAAAATCACTTCCTGCTTAGAATCCAAGCTGAAAATGTGCCCTCCATTTTAGAGCATCTCGTAACATCCTGTGTTACACCAGCAAGGCTCCTCCAGGGAAGAGCAGCTCAGAGTACTACTACTTAATCATGCCAAGCCCAGCATCACATAGGCTCACTTATTTTTCCTTGCTAGGCTGTAAGCCTCCCGAACCCTACACTATTTACCTATTTGTCCCTATTACACAATCTCTTATCAAAATATTCATACGAAAGGTGCTCAATATTTTTTCTTTTTTTATTTTCATTTTTTCTTTTTTTTGGGGGGAGGGGAGACTTTGATTAAGACTCATCTGGAAAAGGCTCAAAGGCGAGAGAATGCTTTCACCACACTGGGCTACATCTCTGTTCCAGTTTATTGTAACTCATAGATCTGAGGAAGAAGTAAGGGAATTTTGTTTCTATAAATATTACCTCTTCCTCATCTCCATCTCCAAGAACCCCTGATATTCAAGGAATTCCTCAGCCTAAAAAATAAATAACCATAGACTGCCTCCATCTGCTGAATCTGTGGTTCTCAGTGCTGGTTAAACATTATAGAATCACCTGGGAAGTCTCTAAAAATTATCAGTGCCAGGGCCCTACTTCAGAAAAAATTAATTAGAATCTGTGGGGGTGGGGTCCAGGCACATCATTTCTCCTGGTCCTTGCGATGGTCCCAACCAGTAGGCGTGATATTATCCCCATTTTCCAGATGAGGAAACTGAGGCTCAGAGATTAAGAATTTTCCCATTACACATCTAATAAGAAATAGAATAAGTCTGGCCCCAAATAGCTCTCAAATGTATGTTGTTTTTATTAAGTGCCCTCCATAACATATTTTCACAACACCAAGAACCCTTACCGTGCTAAATTGCGGACAGGCTGGTAGATCAGACACAGAGGGCCATTCATGCACACATCACACAGGAGAGGACCCTCGCTTGCCCAGGCAGAGGAGCCACAAACCCTGTCTTTGAATTGTCGACTGTCCTGTTACATCTCAGTGCTATGACCAGGAACCAGAAGGTTAGGGCAGCATAAATATTAGGGTGGATGGCCAGGCCACAAGTCAGCATCTTTTCTAAATGTTACTGTGAATTCTGGACACTTTTAGTTCCTGAATGATGCTATGCATTAAGATTTCAGTGAGTATAAATAAGTATGTGAGATGAAATTTGACTTGAAAAAGATAAAATAATTAGATTGATACGGATAAACCAAAAGTAAGAATAGTTTGCCTTCTTTCTCATCTCTACTTTGTTGCTTTCATTTTATTTATTCCCCAGACAAAACAATAAAACTCAAAACAATTCTCAGTAAAATTAAAGAATTCCTCTAAAAATGCCCATCTTTATTAGAGAATCTCATCAACATTTTTTCCCCCCAAAAAAGCTGTGTAAAGAGCTACTTTTTCCTGCTGTTCTTAGCAAATCTGGAGCTACAGTGACTTCTTGGGGCGAGATGGAGCAGCCGCCAGACTCCCCAGGTTCTAGTAGAAGCAGACTTCTTTCCCCAGCTTGTGGCTGACTGGGGACAAGCCTTCCACAATATGGATTTCGTTGTCGAACTCCCTCAGCTCAGCAACGCCCCTTGTCAGAGCACAGAGCTCACAGTTATATCACAGATTGGCCCAGGAAACAGCTAGTCATGAATCACAGAGGCTCATGGATTTCTGCCGAACAAAGAACTCCAGCTCTGGGAAACTTTCTGGCCCAGCCTTTCTCTCTGTCCCAGAGGAAAAGCAGGTAGTTTCTAACTGGCCTGCGGAAAACCAGTGCAAAGATCATGCAAGGCAGGTGTATTCAACCCAGTCCATTGCTTTATCTTCTCACATCCACAAATGCAGTTTTTCATACCAGCTGCATCCTAAACCCTGAGTTAAGATGGTGATTAGTGGTGGTGGTGGGCGTCTCAGTAGGAGCTTTCTTAAGAAGAAAGGGCTTTGATTGAGCCAATGAAAGCTGTTGCCAGGGAACCAGATGCCATGAACAGGCCACTCCAGCAGCGTAAGAATACAAGCTGGGAGTGCTGGACTGAGCATTAAGTCTACTTGGCAGCCGAGTCCTAAAAGGCCTGTTAACCCTTTGTATACCTAACTATGTCTAGACAGTGAATCAAGGGAAAGATTTTCATGTAAACTGAAAAGCTACCCTTGCTATCAGTATCTCTGATTGGAATGTACCATTTCAAAGATGTCCTCCCTGCTTGACTAGCAAGTCCCTCCAGACACCTGCTTTAGAGTGGGTTGGCATCAGAGGTGAGTGCAAGCAAGAGCTGGTTAGGAGCATGAGGCTCTGCAGAGGATACTGCTCATATCTGATCATACTTGGTATAACACTGTTGATTCCTCTCAGCTCATGGTAGAGTTTTATCTGGACTTTTGGCCTCTGCTCTGTGAGTTAAGAAGAAATGGCTTCCCTTCTTCCTTAAATGTATACTTAAAGAGCCTCCTGGGCCAGCCAGCGGTTCGCAGCCCCTGCCCCATTTTAAGACCGTCGCCTGGAGGAGCGTGAGCACAGGCTGGCTCTGTGTGAAAACCCGAGAAACAAGCAAAGGTGCTGTGGATGGGCCTCCCGACTTACCTCCCAAGGGATACCATCCTTCATCTTGCCCCACTTCTTCTTCTCCCTCATTCCTCCCCCATCAATCCTAAATCCAGATATCTGATCTGCGTCCCATTCCTGCACAGCGTGGCTAATTCAGTCTCTACAGAGGGACCTGCATCTTAACTCAGTCCTCAGGAAGATCTGAAGCCTTTCCCAGAGGAAACTACAAAGGTTGAGTAACAAGCGGGAAGGTTACCTGTGGGTTAGGGGCTCCTGGTTTCAAGAGGTGGTGAATTCTAGCAATACATGGGCCTTCAAGGGAAGGTTCTCCCAGAACCCAGACTCCCTGATGCCACTTCCTCTTCCTCCCACTGTCCGTTCCAGCTCCCTGGCTGCTCCTCTTTTGGGACTCAAGGTGGGGACATTGATTTGTACTTCTAAACCTCACTAATGCGGGCAAAGAGTGGGAAGAGAATTTGTGTTAGGCAATACATATGTCCCTGAAAAGATATGTTTTGTACAACAAATTAACATTTCCATAGAATAATTAGCAGACAGCTCACTAATTTTACTCTGTGATAGTTAGAAAGTGTAAAAACTCTTCTCGTAGAGTTTAAAGAGTGAATTGGAAGCCAGGTCACAGAGAAGTGTCTGGTCGTGCAGTCGACGACACATGGATTGCCTAGCGTGAGGAAATGACTTTCAGAGCATCATTTTGTAAAGCAAGACTTCACTATCATGTGCTAATAGTGGGGAGAATTCACGTGTATTCTGAATGGTGGAAAGGAATTATTCATTAAACAATATTTTCTATGTATCGAACACGTACTATGTGCACCAGACACTACACTCAGTGCCTTACATAAATCATCTTATTTGTTAATTAAATAAACATAATTGTAACACTATTTAATGGAAGTCAAAAGAAAAAAATTATTTACAACCATACTAATGATAAGATTCTCCACCTAGAATTAAAATCACCCCTGCTTTTATCACCCTTCATAGGCTCTAAGCTCTATACTACAGGCAAACTACTAGCTACTAAAACAGGCTTTCGCATGGTTTGCTTCTTTCATATATCTTTCATTTTGGCTCAAAGATTATTACACATCTCTCTGGGTATGTTAAAAAGCAAGTAACAAATATTTATTTAGCTGTCATGTTGTGCAAAGAATTCTATGGGAAGTACTAAGAATTATAAGATTTGGTCTCTACTTTCCAAAGACTTATAGTCTAGTTGGGAGTATAAAACACAAGCAAATAGAAAGAGCCTTAATAATGCACAACGATGCTGATTGTCATATACAGACCCCATATTTTAAAAAATTCTTTGTTTTGACTTTCTCATACAACTTGTCTTCGATCCTTATGGTGGATAACCATGGATGGCTCTATTGTATTCCTTCATTCCACCTTCATTCTACCTTCACTCCAGTGTAGGAGATTAAAAATCTGAAAACATGATTTCCTAGGCTCTCTTCAAACTAGATTTTCAAGGTAAAGTGAGGAGAAGCAAGGTTGGGGAGACATGAGTGTTTCGAGCAGCCAGGCACAGATCTCGTGTCCAGTTACCAGCTTCATGACTGAGAAGGTGCTGGGGTGGCCTCAGTCACAGCAGCTTCCTGACCGCTGGATATTACCCATGATGTAGCCTCTTATGAATAGTTACTATTACTCGATTGCAGAAGTGGGATGAACAACAGGGTGGGGATTAGGCCCAAATCTGGACAAGGTCCCATTTCACTTCAGGTTTGCTCAGGTTTTGTGCAAATCATTTAATCTCTTCATGCACTGATCTTTCCTCTTTGGGGAACAAGGACACCAGTTGACTCTTCTTGCAGGCGAATACATTCCTGGAAAACACTACCACACTGCCCTTTAAGGGGATGAGGATCCTGACACTATCTCATAGGCCAATTCCCCAGAGTGGCATCCATTTACTCCAAGCACTTTGGAGCAAGAAATAAATTCCTGTATGCACTGAGGACACAGCCATTGAATAACATCTCTCTCTCTTTTTTTTTTTTTTTGGTTTCATGTGGTTTCTATTTATTTACAGAGTGCCATAGTTATTCGTGATGCTTTACAAACCGTAAAAACAAGGTCTCCACCCTATAGAATTTACAGTGTAATTTAAACAGACATGCTGCATGGGCCGACAGGTCAGACATGCCAGGGGATGGTGTCGGTGTTATATAACGTGGGTGTGGAGGGTTTCTTCTTGATTTATAAATACTTTCCAGTCACAAAGGCCTTTCATCTGGGATCCCCAAGCACTTTAGAATAGCAATAACCTCGATTGCTTTCTAAATGCACTTTCCATAAACTGCTGTGGGGACTGAGTAAACGCTTTTAAATGTCTATTAATTGATCTGTACATCTGTTCGTTGTCCATATTAAACAGCACGGATGTAAATACGATGGTTTAGGAGAGACCTGCTTTTGGCTGTAGTCTGGCGGCCCAAGGGCCTGGTAGCCTTGCCACAGTGTTGGGAGGCCCGGATGGGCACCTGGGTAGTTTTTTCCAGGAGCGATGCTCACTCAGTGTAGACTCAGAAAGATCACTTCCTGGGGGCCTGGTTCGCCATTTATGAGTGAGTTCACTTTTCCAAGTCAGGTGAGCTCAGAGGAAGAATTTCTGCTGGAGAAACCTGGCTAAATTCGTAGGCTGACTGACAACAGTCATTCTCATTTGGGTGCCATTCGCTCCGTCGCTTATCACTTACGCGCTTATCACTTATGCTTCCTTACTCTGTTCCATGAGCAACTGAGTTTTCAAAATGGCAACATTTACACTTCATTGCAGATACTTTGGAGCTTCCCCTTTTATGTTTCATTCAGAGGACATTCCTGACCTATTTGACAAGTTCATTCAAATCCAAGGGAAGGCTGGCCTGGGCTGCATGGTCCTGAAAGTTCACTCAGAAGTTTATGAGCTGAGTGTCGCTCATTCTATCCATCCTTTATACTGCTCTCAGAGTTATCTTTCTAGAATCACATCACCCCTTGCTTAAAAAAAAAAAAAAAACAAATAAACAAACAAAAAACCCTACCTGAAGAATAAAGTCCAAAGTGCTTTAGCAGGGTATATGTGGCTTTCATGGCCTTAGCTAGCTGCCCTATCTCTTCGGCTTCATTGCTGTCCACCTGACCTGAGGCTTTGGCTACACCAGAGAAAAAGCTGCCTATTCCCCAGAGGTCTCAGGCTTTTCTGTCCATGCCTCCTGCAATACCCTCCTTCGTCTTCCCTCCTTGCCATTCACCACTGTCTGTTAAAGTTCACCTCTGTGATCCCTCATCTCCGGAGCCTTCCACGAGGCCCACCACATCCACCCCCATGGCACACACAGTCTGACTCTTTGCCTGGAGCACCTCCTTATCTCCACCTTCATTATCACAGAGGTCACATCGTCTTTCAGGTACTAGTTCACACACACCTGTTTTCTCACCCTGCTAGCAGCTCTTGAGGGCAAGAATTATGTCTCGCAAGTAGTAATCGCTCTGTAAAGTTTTGTCGAAGTAGCAGGGAAGGGGAAGGGAGGGAGCAACTATAGCTCAAGACCCCTGTAAACTATTTGGAAACCTCATTTTGTGGGATTTGTCTCACCTGTTTTGAGACCATTTCACAATAATGCTGATCAATTGGCTTTCAGATTATAAAGTGCTAGATTCGGTTTTTTGTTTTCTTTGCTATCATTTTTTAAGATTTTAATTGTGGTAAATACACATAACATAAAATTTATCATTTTAATCATTTAAAATGTACAGTTCATTGGCATTAAGTCTATTCACCACCATCCATCTCCAGAACTTTTCATCTTCCCTAACTGAAACTCTGTACCCATTAAACACTAACTTTCCATTATCTCCTCTCACATCCCCTGGCAAACACCATTCTACTTTCTGTCTATGAACTTGATTACTCTAAGTATCTTACATCATTGGAATCGAACGATATCAGTCCCTTTATATTGGTTTATTTCACTTAGCCTGTCTTCAAGATTTAGCCATATTGTACCATGTGGCCGAATTTCTTTTCTTTTAAGACTTAATAATATTCTGTTGTATGTATATACCATATTTTGTTTATGTATTCATCTATCTGTGGACACTTGGATTGTTTCCACAAATGGGCTGTTGTGAATAATGCTACTCTAAGCACGGGTGTTCAAATATCTGTTTGAATCCTTGATTTCGCTTCTTTTAGGTTATATGCCCAGAAGTGGAATTGCTGGATCATGTGGTAATTCTATGTTTAACTTTTTGGAGAACCGCCATATTGTTGGCTGGACCATTTTACATTCCCACCAACGATGTACAAATATCCCAGTTTCTCCACATCCTCATCAACACTTCTTATTTTCTGTTTTGTTTTGTTTTTTAATAATAGCCATCCTAATGAGTGTTAAAATGGTGTTTATTGTGGTTTTTGACTGAATTCATTTTTGAGCCTCCGCATTCACTGTTTTGATTCCCCATGAGAAACCCAGTTAATCTAATTATATAGCACGACCTCTGTTTCTTCCTCATGAGACTTGAGCCTGCTTTCTGGGAGTGTCTCAACCCCAGAGAGAGATCTCGGAGGTCACTGGGCCTGTAGCCTGTTATACTGCTTCACACAGGTCAGCAGGGGAAACTCCCACAAGACTGACATAGAGGGTCAGCTAATAAATGACAGAGTAGGTTGCTTTTCCAGGCCGAAGCAGGCCGTAAGTCACCAGCGAAAACATCTTTTGTTTCCTGACACTCCTACCCCACCCCATCCCTGCCACCACCTACTCGCCCCTCCTGTCCTCACAGCATCAGCATCAAGGAGAACCAAGCAGCCCAGACCGTAGCAGTGTTTCTCAAAGGGAGTGTTACTAGCATTCCGAGTAGGACAATTCTTCATCATGCAGGAAAATTCTACACACCTCAAAACATTCAGCAACCCAGGCCTCTGATTGGTAAATGCCAGTAGAGGCCTCTAGTCAATGTGCTTACTCAATGTCCACCCCCCACCCCCATCTCCCAAGTACCCCTCCTCTGGAGATGGGAGTCGCCCAGGTGAGAACCAGGTACGCAAAGGAATCTGGAGATTTCCAATATCTCAAACTCACTCATGCAAAGCAGCAACTACCATTAAGATCCTCGTGTCCAGTCAAGGAGATGCTGGAGCTTAGCCAAGGAAAACATCACAGGTTACTCTAGGTAAACTTGATGAGTCCTCCAACTCTGTTAATGGTGAGTGGACAGCGAAAGGCTCACATATCAGGAGAAAGGAGAAGACACTCTAAAAGCAAGAGGAGTACTAGAACAGAAAAAATATCACAATATGCTACACCCCTCCTCCCCCCTCCACACACACACACACACACACACACACACACACACACACACACACACACCAGCACTTGAAATCTGAGCCTGGTCCTTCACTGTCTGTTTGACCCTCCCTCCCCCAGGGCGTGAACACTGCCCTCAGCAGTCTCCGCTTTGCCTAGGCTGGTTTAAGACACTTTACCTCCCAGTGCTGCCATAGCAACCGGGAAACAACCTCCGCTCACAATGAAAAGGATGGTGCGAGGCCCAGATCTGTAGATGCACAGGCCGGTAACAGAGCAACGGGACCAGGGAACAACAAGGGCGCAAGCAAAGGGGAGAGAAAGGCTGCCCAGAGAGTAGCCCATCCAGGCTTGAGGGGTTTGGCTTTGCGATTTATTTTTTCTCCTGACAAAGACACACACTGTCTAAACTGTGTGGCTGGTTGTTATTAAGAAGCTGCTGTACGAGGGAAAATGTATTTAATAAAAGGCCCAGTGTTTGTGGTCTCCTTGGGCTCCCTGCTGAGCTCAGGAAACCTTGAGGTGTGACCAGTTTTCAGCCTTCAAAACCAAGATGAACTGCCCTTGAGAAGGGTGGTCAGAGGGAAAACATGTTCACGCTCTCTCTCCTGAGCCGGGGACACGGGAAGCTGGTCCAGAACAAACAGAAGTTAGAAGTCTATTTTGAACCAGAGGTGAGTGTTACAGCTGAATAAAGGCACATTTGGGGGTATGGGAGAGGAACGCTCTATTTTTCCATTTGGGGCTGAGCCACGTGTGTTTGGGTTTGTTTTGTCAGTGAGGTGGCGGGGGTCTTTAGTATATCTTCCCTCCTTCCTGGTGAAACTCAGGAAGATAAGGTGGTTGGCCTGAAACACCGAGATTGCCTCTTAGGACCCTCTTCTTTCCCCTTGTCCATTGACGTACAGCCTCACTGCCTTTAGACTGAAGGAGATTCCGGATTATCTAGAATTTGGATGGCTTGGGTCACGACCAGAATTTCCACCTGGGTTCTAGGCAAGCTGATGGCTATTTGGTTTTCAGAAGCTATGCTCTGTGGTTGAAATGCTGTGTGTGTTCTTGCCATTTCAATGGCTTCCTTGAACTTTCTGGAATTCAACCCACAGGATTCATATTTAATATAGGCAAAAAATTTTCTCGTATTAGAATATTTAAAAGGGGTGGCAAAATTCCCTTGTCGTACTGTAACTTTACTTCATTGAATTCTGCCAGGAATAGGAAATCCACTGGGGGTACTTTGAAAATTTTTGAATCACACAGATTTCCATTGTCATGGTAGTTTGACATGATATTTGTCTTTTGCTGTATTAAAAAAACATAGAGTTTCAAAGGACCTCTGTGGCCAACGGTATTTACTTACTTACAAGATATGTAACTACATTATAGCCTCCTAAATAGCCATATTAGATAAAGTTACATAGCATCTGGAATGTATAGAAATTCTTCCTGCATACAGCTGAAGTGATGGGTTGGAATGGCTTACTCCTCTTTAAACTGCCAGCTAGTCCGGGTCTGATTTCAAAGTTATCTGTTGCCCTTGATGATTCTGACTATTTACTTGCATACCAGGAAACTTTAACTGGCCTATAACCTACACTCGACCCTTTTCAAGCCTCCAGGCATGAGTGGTTCTCCTGAAAGTTACTTGGGGTAAAATAGAACTGTGCCCTGGGTTCTACAAATTCTGAGATGTGGTGAACAAAATCAGTTGCTAAGAGGAGCGATTATGTTCTGCGACCCCACGTGAGCAATTCAGAGAAAACCAGTCCCTAAAATAATGTCCAACACCTCGAGCATTTGCTAAAAGAAATTGCCATCCTCAGTAAATCAACAAGGTGGTTTCTTTCTATTGCAGGATTACCTGAACTGGAAGTCCCCGGAAGATTACGTCCTGGTCAGCAAACCGCAGGATGAGGGCAACCCGAACCAGCACACATGGACCCTCTTTCTCCCTAAAACATTCAGTACTAGAAAGGGTGCCCTGATCCTCTATTCAGAAGGTTTAGCCATATCAGCATGGACACCCGAAGAGAGGAGAAAAGGCCCCTATCGCTCCAAAGGCCACAGGAAGAGGCTGGATCTTGAAGTGCACACACTTCGGGACCTCAAAGAAGCCATCCTGGCATATGGAAGGAGGCAGGTAGGCAAAGCACTGTCCCCAGGTTCGGGGAAGGCACTGGTCTGCATGTCTAGAAATTCAGTTGTAGCTCTGGCTTGTAAGTGTTTCTCAGACCCCAGGGAAAGTCAGAAACTCTCAGACCTCCATTTTTACATCTCTAAAATGGGATTGTACTCTTGGCCTCTTCTGCCACACACACAGTTGTCACAAGGCTGAAATGAGATGATGTTTGTGAAAGGGCTTTGAAAAGCATAAAGGACTATATTATTGTCATTTTTTGTTTTGTTTTGTTTTCCTTTTCATTAGAGTAGCACAAAGTCCTTTTCAGCATTCAGACAGATCCAGGCGAGCAGATGTTTCATCAGAATCGTTGAAATCCTGTCTCATAGCCACAAGCAGCAGCATCATATCTCCGATGTCCTTGGCATTGTGGAAATGAGAGGGAGAAGATTTTAATATTTACCTGTCAGCATCTGTAGGATAAATTAATGACTTTTCCATTCTGAATTTAATATTCAGGGAAAACCCCTGTGCTCATTTTTCTGATTCATACTTTCGAATAGTCTATGAGATGGACACATGGCCCCTGCTTTATATAACTGCATGCATCAGCCCTGTGGTTGAAGCCATGAGAGAGGCTGGGAAGATGTATCGCTTTATGAAATTCCAGGTTACTGATGGTGGGTTAGTTTAAAAGTTTAAAAGTCTCTACTGGCTTCTTATTTCCCACAGGATAAAGTCATTAGCTACTTATACCAGGCCCTTCGCATACTGACTTTCTCTTTCATTTTTAGCCACATCTGCCACTTATTCTCCCCCCTCCTTTAATTCCCATCCCCTACCCCTGACCCATGGATGTCACCGTTTCCCCCTTAAAAACTGGATCTCTGAAGGTGGAGCGTCCCCTCCTGAGGTCCCGGGGGTATGGTCTGTGGCTCCCCGGTACTTTCTGCATGCAAAGCAGACGTGCTAACCACTACGCTGTGGAGCCACCTCCTGCCACTTGTTCTTACCTCTGTCTTGACTATCGATCCCTCAAGTTCCCACCAATGTGAATAGCTTACAATTCCCCAAACACTCGATACCTTTTCATGACTCTATGCTTTTACATGTGCTTCTACAGCAGGAAAACTCCTGCTCACCCTTCAAAATGCAACTCAGATGGCATCTCCTCACTGAAGCCTTTTCCCACTTCCGTAGACAGAGTTATCTCATTGCTCCCTCCTCTCTAAACATTCCCACACTATCATGCATTGTGATTTATCTCTTCACCCATCTGTTGCCATCTCCTTGAGTGCAGGGACAATGTCTAAATCACTTTCAGAAAATAGCGAGTACCCATAAATATTTTTGGAATGAATGAATTGATTGTGCATGATAATTTCAATGTTTCTTAGATCATCTCTCAGTATCATTTTTCAGCAATGTATCACCTGCCCTTCCCTAGGCAGAGTTTCCAAAAGGAAAAATTCCTCTGCCCCTTTTCCTTCTTTCAAAATACAGAGAATCTTAATGATCTTGACCAAACGCCCAATTGTCCTTTGTCTTAAAATCATAAATTCTTGGATGGTAGGAAACAAATTGTGTTGAATGCTCACTATTATCTTATAGCTATTATTTTATTTAATCTTCACCACGACCCTGAGAAATACGATTTTTCTTGCTCCGTTTCATAGATGAGAAAACTGAGGTTTGGAGGAGTTAAGTGACTTGGCCAAGGTCTTAAACCTAGTAAATGACAAAGCCAGTATTCAAACCTGGGACTGCCTACCTCTCCAGGACCAGCATGCTTTGCACTTTGCCTTGTTGTCTGTGGACTTGGCCTCCAGAGGTAATTGCGCCAGGCCTTGCCCTATTTGCCCTGACATCTATTCCTCACCCTTACCTTGCTCTGCTCTGCATCACCATGGGGTTGACCACAGGCTACATATAATTCCACAAACATCTGTTTTAATTGGCTTTGCCAATGGAAGACATTGGAAGGAGATTAGAGAAAGAGAAGAAAAAAGCAGGGTATTTCTCCCCTTCCATTCAACCTGTAGTGGTGAGAAGCACCTACATTACCTCTGTGGTACAGCTCCCAACAGACAGGCCCACTGTAGCTCCAGGTTCTTCCAGGTGATACCACCTGCTCTTCCTTCCGTCTTTTAGTTTAAGAGTGGTGCTGGCTTCCTGAGGTTAGTAATCTCAGTGTTGCTTCACCATCTTTTTGGCTTCTGAGCTCTCCTTCTGTGTTTAATTAAATATTTAGAGTGGTTTCTGTTTTCCTGGCTGAACAGTGATACGTAGGCTAACTTACTGCCCAAAGTAAAAATACCTTCCACAGCTTTCACATGCTTGTCTATCTGGCTTAAATATTTCAGGCAACAAGGATCTTATTACTTTATAAAGGAGATGAGTCTTTAGGGACAATGGATTTATTTTTGGTTACACTTGGGCTTAGTGAAAAAAAAGTTCCCATTGTTCTGCGTTATTCATCACATACCTGAATAAAGCAGAACATTGTGGTCCACCCCAAATGGATAGAAGGGAAATGGTGTGAAGAAATCAACAAGAAAACAACAGGTTGAGAATGGTAAGTAACAAGGCATGAATTTATGATAGAAGACATGGTAGATTAAAATAAGAAAAGAAGTAACTCAAAAGGGGCTTAGGATTTTTAAAAAATGAACATCTGAGAAGAGGAGAGTTCTGGAAACTACAGAAGACCATCTAATTATGAAAACTGCAGACCAGTAAGAAAGTTTCTAAATCATAATATCTGGTGCTGGGAAGGCCATGGGGAAATGAGCTGTCTAATAATTTAGGAGCGCAAATTCACATGACATTTCTGAAGGTATTTTTGCAAAGCCTTAAAAAGGAGTGATATTCTTTGATTCGGCATTCTACTTTTAGTAATTTGCCTCAGGAAAAAAAATCAGAGATGAGCCCAAAGATTTGTGCACAAGAATATTTACTGTGGAGTTATTTATTACTATACAAAATATTGAAAATAATAAATGCCCAACAATGAAACATTGATTAAATAAATTACGGTCATATAATAGACTTTGGGTCAGAAAATAAAGTCATGTATTAGTGAATAACATGAGAAGATATTCACAATATTTTTTTGAAAGTAGGTTACTAAATAATATTCCTCTAATAAAAATACCAATATTCATTAACATTTTCTTTGAGAATTTATTATGTTCCTGCCACTCTTCTAAGTGTTTTCCGTGTATATCTCATGTATGCTTTCTATGAATCCTGGGGATATATACTATTATGATCCCATTTTAGAGATGAGTAAATTGAGGCACAGAAAGTTTGACTAATTCACTCAAGATTGTACAGCTGGTGCATAACTGCACCAGAATTTGAGACCAAGCAGTATAGAAAACACCACCTCTCTAATGTAATTTCAGTTCTTAAAAATTATACAAGCAGACAGATACACATCAAAATTTAACCATGGCAGGTGGGATCATAAATCATATTTTGACTCATAATATCTTTTTACCAAACATTATTTTTTAAGTCATGGAATTTTAAAAAGAAAATTAAAATATATGGCTTTGAAGGGAGTAAACAGTGAAAGAGAAAGCAAGGTTGACCCTAGACAGCCCGGAGGGATCAAGAAGGGAAATGGAATAGAAACAGTGCTGTAAATTGAGCCCACCAATAACCACACCATCTGTTCTGCAGGCTCAGTATTTCCTTGTCCAATAGCAAGTTCAAGAGTTAAAAACACCATACTCATAGTAAAAAAGCCAAAATGGGGAGGAAGAAAAAGTGGGGGGATGGTTAGTGGATAAAGTAGGGTTGCTTACGGAAGTATCTGTACTGGCCGAACTGTGAATCCGGAAACCTACAAAACATAGGCTCCATTCAGACCTGTGAGAATTGAGGCTGTCACAAGGAAGTGCAATTAAATTTTTAAAGCATCTCGCATCATCTCCAGTTCTATATATGGATCTAATGACATGCATGTGGCAATTTGTCTAGGTTTTATGGCTCAACATACACCTACTCTTTAACTTTCTTGATGACCCAACTTCCTAATGTACAAAGGTAATGCTAAGTCGAGAGGCTAGATGTCAGAGTTCTCATACATCTAGATACATGCAGATATGTTGCTTTTTTTTTTTTAACAAAAGGAAATATTGTTCAACATTCCCAAAGTTAAAACCATTCTTTTTGAGGCCTTTAACTCTTTGGCTTCTAACAATGAAACATTGATTAAATGATGCATTAAAAATAATTTGTTTTAGAAGTTTAATTTACAGAATATCCCATGTCTCTATCTCATTGAGGGATAAACAGGATTTAAATTACTATTACTGATTTCAGCCAAGGTTGTATTGCTTCTACCATCACCCTTATAAATGTGGTTATATTTAAAAGTATAGTCAACTATGTTCCACTGAATATGTCCCTACTCATTCTATATTGCCGCATTTCTCCCCACATCTTGATACTCAAGTCGCTCAACTCTAGTTGGAGTTTTTAGCCAATGTCCAACCTATGAAGGTACCTTCAGGCTACTATTTTATCGAGTAATGTTGTAAGAAATATGTTTTTGAGTAGAGTTTATTTTTCCATCCTAAATATGATGGCTCATCATACAAAAGAGAAAAATAGATAAAAGTAGGAAGAATAATAAATTATCCTTTTGCCAAAAATCAAGATGATGATCTTTTTGCAGGTCCTAATCAATAACATGCTACTTGTTTGACAGTGTCCCCAGAAAGTGATCAGTGCTCTGATGGCCATCAACAAAGTTTTGGGTAGCACCGGAGCAGCAAAAAGGAGAAAGATTGACTTGACTACACTCCTTTTGCCTAGTGTCCTTCATTTGAGCAGCTCCTGAGCACCTGTACTTGGAGCCTTTAATAAACCTAGAAATAGGAAATATCAGGAGAGAATTATAGGTCAACCATGATAATGAGGTCAAAGGTATTGTCAATATAGCTAAATATTATTGAGTGCTTAGTGTATGCCAAGCATTATATCTCTATAACTTCACTCAATATGCACAAGCTTATGAGCTGGGTACTAGTATTACCTCCATTTTGTAGGAGGGAAAATTAGGGCTTAAAGTTAATTAACTTGCCCAAAGGTACACATCTAAGTTGTGGAGCTAGGATTTGAGCCCAGACAACTGATTCCAAAACCACACTCTTAACCCCTAGAGGGCCTGATTTTGAAGATTCCACATGCTCCAGAGAAAAGAAGCATCTCTTCTGCTTTAACAGCATTTTAAAAAAGGATCTGGGTCTTCCAATACATCCCTTAAAACCCTTTACAATTCTAAGAAACAAATTAGATTTTTATTAAAATCAATCGGGGTTATATGTGACATGTTCATTGTAAGTAATGTATATGATCCCGTAAACCACTAGTTTTCTAGACTTTATGTACTTCATCCATTGGTTGCCTTGTATAACCAACAGTTAAAGAATATTTATAATAAAGGCTAACACTTATATAACACTGTTATATTCATTACCATTCTAAGCATTTTACACTTATTATCTCATTTAAAATCCTCACAACTTTATAAGGTGTGTACTTTTTTTATTGCTGTAACATATAACATAAAATTTACCATTTCAATCATTTTAAGTATACAGTTCAGTAGCAGTAAGTATATTCACATTACTATACAACCACTACCACCATCCATCTCCAGAACATTTTTCATCTTGCAGAACTAAAACTGTCTCCATTAAACAATAATTCCTTATTTTCCCCTCCCCATCACCTAAGTATCTCATATGAATGGAATCATATAATAGTTGATTCCTTTTAGTATTTTGTGACTTGCTTATTTCACTTAGCATAATACCTTCAAGATTCATTCATGTTGTTTTAGAATTAATTTCTTTTTAAAGCTGAATAATGGTCCTCTAAATGTTTCTGCCACATTTTTATTTTTTATTCATTCATCAGTCGATGGACATAGATTGCTTCCGCTATTGTTTTGGCTATTGTGAATAATGCTGCTTTAAACGTGGGTGCACAAATACCTGTTTATGTCTCTGCTTTTAATTCTTTTGCATGTATACCCAGAAGTAGAATTGCTGGTTCACCAAATAGAATACCAAATAGAATTACCAAGTAGAATACGGTAATTCTATTTTTTAATTTTTTGAGAAACTACCATACTGTTTTCCATAGCAGTCTGCATCATTTTACATTCCCATCAGCAATGCACAGGGTTCCAATTTCTCCACATCCACACCAACACTTGCTATTTTCTGTTTTTTTTTGTTTTGTTTTTTTAAATAATAGCCGTGAAGTGGTATCTCATTGTGATTTTGATTTGGATTTCCTAACAAGTAACATTGAGCATCTTTTCATGTGCTTATTGACCATTTGTATATCTATTTGGAGAATTGTCTATTTAAGTCCTTTGCTCATTTTTTTCAATTAGATCATTGGTTTTTGAGTTGTAGGAGTTCTTTATGTATTCTGAATATTAATCCCTTAGATATATTATTTGCAAATAGTTTTTCCCATTCTGTGGGCTGCCTTTTCACTCTGTTGATAGTGTCCTTTGATACACAAAAGTTTTAAATTTTCATGAAGTCCAACTTACCTATTTTTTCTTTTCTTTTTTATTTTTTTGGTGTCATATTCAAGAAATCATTGCCAAATTTAACGTCATGAAGTTTTCCTCTATGTTTTCTTCTAAGAGTCTTATAGTTGTAGTTTTAAGTTAATTTTTGTATATAGCATGAGGTAAGAGTCCAACTTCACCTTTTTGCATGTGAAGTGTGTACTTTTATCATCCTAATTTGACAGAGAAAGAAACTGAGACAAGATGGGTCAAGTAATTTACCGAAAGTCATGCAGTAAATGATGGAACCAGGATTCAAACGCAGGCAGACTGAACTCTCATAGGAACTGGAGCTTAAGTTTTGTTGTTTTCAATTCTATTTGCTGTACCTTTGCTTTTGTGACATATGGCTGGTCAAATATTTCACATAAAATGGTTTGGTCAGGAATCAAATCCTGTCATAACATTGCAACTATGGAAAAATTCAGACCACTTCATGATTCTCTTCTTAATGGTCTGATCTCTAAGAGCACATGGTCACCAAAGATATGTGGGAGAGATGACATCATTTGCACAGAATCTCAGAAATAAAACCTGCAGAGAAAAGGGCTGGCTGAGAGTGGCAGTGTTTCTGCAAGGCTGATTAAAGTCAGGCTGGACTGGAAAAGTCTTTCCAGGCACAGCTGCAAGTGCCTGCACATCTCCTCCCTCCCACCTCGCCCCCACCTCTATTCCAGTTGCACTCACCTGGTACCCCCAAGGCTGGTTCTGGTCGCACCTGCACGGGTGCAACAATGATAGTCAGTCACCCTCTGCTCTAAGGCTTGGTCTTTGCCAGAGCACACCGACTGCAACAAGCCTGACTGAGGGGTCAGGGGACACCAACTGCACTCCTGAGAGAAAGACTTCTGGCCAAAGTGAGCAGCTGGAGACACGAGTGGTCAGCAGGCAAGTCCAGACATTTTGGGGACTTCCATTCAACTGAGCTAACATCTTGAGTAATTATTAACTAGTCAGTGCCTAGAACAGTGCCTGACACATGGCAGATACTCAATAAATAGTTGCTGGATGGACATATTAATTGCTAGGCTGTGGTTGGGGAGGCCATAACTTCTACTCAGCAAGAGTATACAATCTGGTCAAGGAGGCAGATTTGTGTCCCATGATACTTGATATAATGCAGCCTATGAGAGGAGCTAGAATACAATTTATTAATATGCTGTCGACGTATAAAGAGGGTAGACATTGTGATTGCTTCTTCCTAGGAAAATCTAGAGTGGCATCTTGGAGGAGATAGAATTTGAGCTGAATCTTGTGGTAAAAATAGTGGAGAGGAACCTTCTGGGCATGAATGAATGAAGTCCTAGTGGGGAGAGCAAGTAGAGGAAAGTCAGGGTAATTAGACACTTGTCTCTCTTAATTGGAAATGTACCAGAGAAATGGGTAGGGTCAAATCATGGAGGGCTTCGTCTGCCAGACCTGGGGTTGCTGGACTTATCGCTGGACACCCCTCTGTCGACTCCTGCACACAAAGGCTGGCCACCCTCTGAGGTAAGATGGCAGCTGGCTTTCTTGCCTTCCTGGGAACTCTGGCCCCCTGCCACCCCACATCTGCCGTGTGGGAGCACAGCCCGCACCAGGTCCCTCTATCATCTGATAACTGTAGCCTGCCAGCACCAAGGTAGGGTGGAAATGACAGCCACAGCAAGGATGGGGACAGGTGCCTGGTGTCCCCTTCACCCTTCTGCATACGGAGGCCAGGTGAGGACCAGGAAGGTGGCTGGCAGGAACTATTCCTACCTTAAAGGAAGCCCTCTCGGTGGAGTGTGGAAGCCCACTCCATGCACACTAATTATTCATTTCAGAAGAAATCAGAAGCTGGGGTTGACTGAGAAAACCAAGGCAGGCCTGAGCAGTCTGGAGCCATCCACAGCCAGCCTCCCGCTGTCATTTATTTCTCTGTTCCAGAAACTCCCTTCCTGCTCCCTTCTGTCTCCTTTTATGTTTTGGATGGGTGGTTAGTGGTTGAAGATGTTGGAGAAGGAAAGGAGAAATATGTATGAGAAGAGGGCAAGTAGCCCCAAGCAGGCCTTAGGCCTTCCTCAGTGCTTTAGTTATCCAATGAGATGTGAAATTTATCAATCAACTTTACAGGCATAATTTGAGAAACTATTAAGAGAACCCAGAAAACTGGGAAAAAACGATGAAGCTATGGTATGTCCTAACCCCTGGAACCTACAAATGTATTAGGTTAAATGGCAAAGGGAAATTAAAGCTGCAAATGGAATTAAGCTTGCTAATCAAATGGCCTTAAAGCAGGGGGATTATCCTGGATTATCTTGGCAGGCCCAGTATAATCACAAAGATTCTTACAAGTAGAAGAAGGGATCAAAAGGGAGAACCAGAGAGATGGCATCATAAGGACTCAGCCCAAAGTTGCTGACTTTGAAGATGGAGGAAAGGGCCATATGCCAAGGAATGCAGGCAGCCTCTAGAAACTGGAAAAAGCAAAGGGCAGATTCTTCCCTAGAGCCTCTAGAAAGAACACAGCCCTTTCAACGCCTTGATTTTAGCCCAGACAGACCCATTTCAAATTCTGACCTCCAGAACTGTAAGATCACAAATCTGTATCATTTAACGTCAGTAAGTGTGTGGTAATTTATTACAGCAGCGATAGGAAACTAATGCAGAAGCCAAGATCAGCTTTCAAGCTCTAAGCAAAAATGTATTTAGATATCCCCAATTCCAGGACAAGAATTCCCTAACTCTCCTCGGCAACTCCCTGCCCCATTGAGCGAGCTACCCAGTAAAGCTCCAGTACCAAGCTGGTGCTTCAGAAATATCCACTAATGAGAAACAACAAGGGCTCTTGTCCAGATCAAACAGTGCATCCTGCCATCTGCACAGGGGCCATGGCATCTTAAAGGAGGCTTGGTCTTGCTGCATTCACAGAGAATTCATTTGAAGCAAAGATTTACAGAGAGGAAATGAAGTTTCAGTTCACCCAGAAAAGGTCTTGGATCTAATGGTGCCATAATTCCAGGGCTTAACACAGTGCTTGGCACATAGAAGGTGCTCAACAAATATTTATGTATAACCAAATGAAGAAAGGGAGTGAGTGAAAGAACTTAAGTCATTTTGCTTCCACTGCTCTCCCTACAATTCTTTCTTTCTTGTCCTCTGGAAAAAGCTTCAGGATTTATGTGGGGCTGAATTTTTCAGGCTCTTTTTATGCTCTAAGTACCTGCCACATAAACTGTCCAGACATCAAGTACCAGTTGATGCTCAATGTTTGGATTCCAAGCATCCATTTAATATACAAATTCCTTGAGTGTAGAGCCAATTGAATAAGCCATGCATTCTTTCATCTTTTACTTTATTTATGAATCCTCAATCTGTCTTATTCATCCTCTTTTCTTCAGCCCTTGACATAGTGCTGGGTGCATTTTAAGTGTTGAATGAATGAGTGAATGAATGTCCTAGATACCTGTTTCTCTCTCCCCAGCTGAGGTGTCCCCTCATGTTGTGGACTTTGGCTTCCCAGCCCTCTTTTTAACTGAAGAAGAGTCTCGCTGGTGGTCTTCAATCCTCGTCTACAGCTGTGGGCTGCCCTTCTGTGGCATTTTCATGTCCTGAATGCATCAGAACAGGAGCAAACCACAGCTATGCTCAGCAGAGCAAAAATCCAAGCCTCCTCTCCCCCATCAAGCAGGTTTTATATTTCCATCATATTTTTCTTTTTTCTTTTCTTTTCTTTTTAACCATAGTCTTTCCTTGGTAAATTCTGGTAAGATATGGCAAGGAAACTCAGGCTAGTGACATACTGACCTCACCTGAAAATGGTAATTATCTGGTGAGTGGGGAGACTTCAACTAGAAAGTGACATGAGAGAATTATCTGGACTGATAAAAATGTTCTATATTTTGTTTTGTGTGGTGGTTACAAAGGCATTTGCAATTGTCAGATTTTATTAAACTAAACATTTAGGCTCTATGCATGTTATTGTATATAAAGTATGCCTCAATTAAAAAAGTTTTTAAAGAGAAGGGTTCTGAGATCATAATCAGTTAATCAGTCAAGAATGCCATAATTAATTGGTGATGTCTGCCATGGACAAGAGGGAAAGGGAGAGATGTCAACACAAGTATCACATGTTTGCTATTCTTGTGCTTAACTGATCATCCTTAGAGAGTTTCTGCATCGTTTAAGTGGTAATAATATTAACTCATCCACCTTAAAGGATTATAATGAGGTGAAAGTGCTTTGTATCATACAAATCCCTAGCCAAGTGTAAGATGTTACTATTCGCATTTACTCCCCATGATGTCTTGCACCGTGGGACTGACTTTGGCAGGTAGATTCCCAGAAAATTCTCCCTGGCTGAAATGAAATTTCATCAGAGCCAGATATTTTTAAAATGCCAGACTCCCTGTGAACATGGACATAGTTTGTCTGTCCCATTATTCATATTACAAGCATTGAATAACGATACTGATTTGTGAGGCTGGCTTTCCCATTGCTGCACTGGGCCACTTTTTAAGGTACTAAAATGATTTCTACATGCTGGACTAAGTAATGTGCTTTCTTTTGAGGCTCTTTATTCTTTTTCTGATGCTCCGTCTCAAAATAGGGTCTGGTATTTCTCATTTTTCTTTCTCCTTCCAACTGCAAATCTGCAGGGGCCTTTTAGAGCTTTGCTCTGTGCGCTCTTGGTTTATGTCTGTTGGCTAAGACATCTGTTTCTGGTGCCTTCCAGCACCTTCCAGGAGTCTCTTGGATTACTGATGAGGATTGTCCTAACCAGCCTGTATTAACAGGAGACTCAGGGCTCAGCAGCCATGCTGTTTCTTGACTGGTGTCCCCACAGAGGGAGCAGGACAGAGCCTGGCAACCGTATCTTCACTTCCGAAGCCCACCAGAGAGCCAGGCCCAACGGCAGATCCAGCCTGGTTATTCGGCCAAGAGATATCTCCGAGGCCTCTTGCGGACATGGCCCCCTGACACCATGTATAGGCTCCAATGTGCAGGTCAGTGGGTAAATGGGAGGAGGTACACCCTGAACTGCCCCACCGCACATTCTGGTGTGAGTGTGTTTTCCATTAACATTTAAAACACCAGAATTTCAGGCCCAATTTTGTGTAAAAGCAAAGGAGCTGAAGCTCAGTAGTCCACAAGCCTCTATCATACCTTTCGCCCTGTATCCTTTCTCACATTTGCAGAGAAATGTAAAACCCAGAGTCTTGCCTTCACTGTAGCTCATCTCAGCAGTCTTACACTCCACATCCCAAGCAGACCTTTCTTCCCAACCTTCCCCACTCAGAAACTTCAGATTCCCAAGTTCAATCTCTATCTTTTACAAGGTACAGAAAAAGAGGCCCAGGGGGACAAAGTAATTTGTCCACAGTTATTAGGCCAAAAGCAGAGCTGGGACCAGAAGCCAGATCCTCCCCACACCCCCAGCTCCACATTCTTTCCGACATCCCCAAGTTCCCCTTCTGAAGTGATCTCAGCTCCTCCAGGAAGTGGAAATGTTAGGCTTTCTCCTCTTAAAGATGGCGGCTCTCCAGCACAATCCATTTAGGAGCGAGATGGACACCCTTCTGCCGAACAAAGACCCCAAAGGCACTCTGTAAATAGAGGCTTAAAAATGAAAACAGGAAATGGTTGGGGATCAGAGTTGTCAGATTTAGTGAGCACACACACATACACACACACACACCGCTAAGTAATATTTGGTACATATTTCTACTAAAAAAGTATTCATTGTTTTTCTGAAATTTGATTTTAACTAGACAGCTCATATTTGATTTGGCAAACCTTTGGGGATGGGAGAAGTGATTTGCCAGTGCCCACTCAGCTGTTTGTCATTTTCTCAGCACCAACAAACAGGCAGGACCAGAGGAAAACTGACTTTCTTCTTGCTTTATAGGTTTACCTTGGGAAAGGAGAGAAAACTCTCTCCCTAATAAGTGATGACTCGAAGGAAAATGAGAGATGTGGGCTTGAATAGTATTTGGTTTTACTTTCAAGGCAGGCCCAGAGTTATAGTCAGTTCCATTTATTTAACACTCATGAGAAAGAGCCTCTTAACCAAAGATATGTGTATCATTGGGTGGGGCAGAGGGCAGAGCAGGCCACTGCCTCATGGCCTAGGCCCAATACCTTCAAGGCTAAGAGACCTTCTTAATATATAAAAACGTCTCAGATCTCCTCTATGGAAGTCATATGGCTACAATGTGTGGTTTAAGTAAAGACCCATGTGTAAGTACATTCTTTGACCCCTTGCCATAATCTCACCAAAGCCCCTCTTGAGGGTGAGACCCTCAAGCTGGAAGGCAATGGCAATACTATGGTATGAGCTCTCTGGCCCGATGACTTGACCTACTCCTCCTGTCACATCTCAGAGCTCACCATCTTCGTGGTGCTAGTTCTCTGGCCCCACCCTTCCACCACTGTGATCAGTCCGCCCCCGTCCTTCAGGCCCACATCTTCTGTAAAGTCTTCTCTAACATCTCCAGCCAACTTGAGCTCTTCGTTTTCTGATCTTACATCACACTGACAATTGGGACCACATAGCTGAGCACAATAGAGCTTTTTCTGTCCAACAATGAGCGCCTTTAAAAATGGCCCATGGCTGCTTCTTCTGTATCTACCCTGCTGCCTGGCAAAGGGATGGGCCCATTGGTAAGGCTTCAACAAATACTTGTACAATGACTAGATTGAGAATCATGGGGTCTCCAGAAGAAACTTTTGGATTCTCCTCCTGAGGCAGGAGGAGCTCTTTTCCTGATCCCAAAGAAGCAGCCACATCTCTTTCACCAGGGAGACCCAGGTCTTGGGAATGGTGGAGTGGAAGAAGCATACATGTGGCACAGGACTGGAAACACCCAAGACACCGGATAGAGAACCTTCTGTGGGTGCTATCTGATTTTTTAATCCTTAGCATCTTATAATTGTCTTCTCTAATGGTCAATGTCCAGAGCCAAAACTAGTGTAGTTGTCTCTAAGAACTATAGACTGGTGACCATTACTTCTACCAGTAACTCCTGATTTATTCTTCAGGATACATCAAGGATTCTGTGCTGCTCCAGGAAAGTCACCTTACTGTACCAAAGAATCTCAGGCCACAACAGGATCTTTCAGGTGTACCCCCAAAATACCATTTCCTGCCTGTCTTCCCTCCATTTTGGATTCAACAAGGAAAATCTTTTGAACAAGGTATATGCTGATTTTATAACCAGACCTCAAATATTTAGATTTTTAACACCTTAAAATGCAGTTTCCCAAAGTAAGGTCTAGGGATTCTGAGTTTCATTGTCCTTATCTATAAAGTGAGGGCATTAGTCTAGACAAGCACTGTTCAACAGTACTTTCTGCAATGGTGGAGAGTTCTATATGGGCTGTCCAATATA
The DNA here is from genome assembly GCF_000325575.1 of Pteropus alecto. NCBI lineage: Eukaryota > Metazoa > Chordata > Mammalia > Chiroptera > Pteropodidae > Pteropus > Pteropus alecto. The sequence continues at coordinate 64,631,895 of NW_006442484.1, forward strand.
GTAGCTGTTGGTTACATGTAGCTACTGAGCACTTGAAATGTAGGTAGTGCAACTGTGAAACAGAGTTTTTCAATTTTATTTACTTTTAACTAATTTACATCTAAATAGCCACATGTAGTTAGTGGCTATGGTAATGGATAGTGCAGGTCTAGACCCTAGATTTTAAATAATTTCTTAGGTCTATTCCATTCTAATATTCTTTAATCCTGTGGTTTTATGTCAACATCAAAAGAAAAATACAGGCTTTGGAGCCAGAAATCTCAATTGCAGTGGCTGTTCTCTCTTACTAGATATGTATCTTGAGCAAGTCACTTGACTTCTTTGAGCTTCTGTTTGTTCACCTCTGTAATGAACATAAAAAGACTGACCTTATTATTGCACAGAAAATTACTATATGCTGTCTGTACCGTGGGCATTTTATTTGTCAATATTATTCTTGGGCTCTTGAAGCATTAAAAGAGCCAGAGTTACCTTTGCTAAGGAAGCTGGGAAAAGATGACTGGGTGGCACTAATGGACAAAGAATAGGGCCATGGCTAGTACCAGAGTTTTTGAGAAAATAGAAGGAAAAAACAAGAGCTTATATAGTATAAAGTTAATTTTTCTGAAATTAAAAAGGCATTTTCCAGAAACAATGATAGTGCCAAACTGAGCCATATCCTTGGGAAAGAATCTGGTCGAGATAAGTAAAGAATCTAGTCTATCAAATGAGTGGACAAGAACGTGGCGTGTTCTCAGAGCCTGGTGCCATTAAATATTCCTGCCATATACCTCCCTTGAGTCTTGACGCCAGCACCAGGGAAGCTGGTCATAACCTGATACACATGTAGTTCATCTATAGGAAATATGCTCATTAGGCAATTGCGTTTCTCTTTGTAAATTAATACTCTAGTCTATACATAAGTCTCTATGCATTTTGCTAATATGGGTCAATATCTCTGAGACTAGTTGATTCGGGCACACTGAAGAGATCAAGTTTCTGGGTCATCCATGTCCTGGGAGTGGTGAACTGACCCAAGTAATTTTCCTGTGTTGAGACCTTCTGCCTTTCCCCAGATGGCACCTCACTTTGCCATTGCCTTAACTCTCTTTCTTCAAAAATCCCACTGTCTCCAGACTTTGATGCCCAAGGATCTAAAACCACTGGACAGTGGACTCCAGTACTTATATTTTGAGGGGAGATCACCACTGCACATGTAAAGGATCACGTGACTTCCCTAATCGATGCCATATATCACAATCAGGCAGAAAACAAAGAATAAGGGATTAAATATGTGATCATTAGTACCAGATTCCAAGCCATGCCATTTCTCTGGATCTCAGTTTCCTCGTTTACAAAATAGAGATGACCTTCCCACCTTTTCTTCACAGGATTAGATGTGGGAGTTAAATGGGATAACGCTGCATCTGGTATATAGTAAATGCTGAAGAAATATTACTTCTAGACCTCCCTAGCTTGTATTTTTAAAAGCATAGTTACTAGCTAATTACAATGCTCAACTGCCTGTGATCACAGGACCAAAAGTCAATTTGTAAAGAAATAAGAACAATTTAGAGGCTACAACTTTACCCCCGACTCATGATTTTATTGGTTTTAATGCCATCTCCCCTTGGCCTCCCTCTCTTTGCCAGACACTTTATTTGGAAATATAGCAAAATTCTTGGTTGCAAATCCCAGATTCCCCCAACAATGTGATGTTGGCCAAGTCACTTATGCTCCCTAGATCCTTAGTTTGTTCATCTGCATTCCACCCTGTCTCGGTTGTTGTGAAAAATCACGGGAGTCAACAGAAGTAAAAAAAAAAAAATCTTTCTAAGGGCTCTAAATTGATTACACAATTCACATCATTTGAGTAATCTGAATCCATATTTGAAACGTAGAGAGACCAAGTTTTGTGGCCTCCTTTCAACAACGGAACCTTTTAACACTGTGCCTGGAAACCTGTTTCTATTAAGCATAAACAAATGAGCCAGAGCTGATGTTTACTAAGAAAAATCTCGGTTTTCCTCACATAGCTAGAGTCATATAATCGATATCACCTGGGATACAGCCAAAGGGAAATGCCTCTCTATATCCCTGTACCCATAATGCCCCCTGCCTCACCTTAGAAAGTCTGCCACAGAAGACTGTCCAGCAGGGGAGTAGCATTTGACTAGAGTTTCACTTCCCCTACCCTCAGAAATACATGTAGTTCCAGGCAGATCTGACCAGGAAGGATGAACCTGAAGTCTGGCTCGACCCCAAAGGATCATTCTGGAACACACAAAAAAGGTCTTTAGTGCCACACTCTATATGGAGTTGAGGTCCTTTTGGGGACAGGCCTAATCCTCAGACTGAGGGGTCCCCAGGGCTCATCAGGCTTCCCTGGGCATCTAAAACCTGAACACACCCCTTTGAATCTGAGCCGCCTGAGTCTGCATATGTTCCACCAACACTCTCAGTCTCACTCGGCCCCAAAATAGGCTTAGGAACCAGTGGACAGAGGAGAGCTTGAGGGAGGGCGTAGCCCCACAAGTGGGCATTTGGCTCTAAATCCAACAACACCAAGGATGGAATGACGTAGGTGATGACGAAGGTTGGGGAGGATAGGGGAAGGTGAGGCTGGCTGGGAGCCTCCAGAAGCCCAGCATTCCAACACACACAGAGTCCCTGGAGGCTTCCAGAGCCCCTGGTTGAAAAGACAACCCCACATTGTTCCACAGAGCTGCATGCTGAGAGTGAAGGTGTTGCGAAAGCAGCTCCATACAAAGAAGGCTTGCCAGACCGTTTCAGCAATAAATCTACCTTGAGTAAGCGATGACAATAGCTGCAGGACCCTTTAAACCATGATGAAAGATTTGTTAACTATGCTGGAGTCATCTGTTGACTCAGATCCTTCCCGAGAGTTGTGCAGACAGGGTAAGTGCAGAGAGCTAAGCAGCCGTCCTACCACGGTGCCCTTGGAGGAGGTTTCTCCACAAGTAAACAACCAGCAGACAGTCCAAGAGATCAAGTGCTTCTGACCAAGCATCTCAATGACAAAAGAGCAGGGCAGCAGGTCACCCTGCCGTTATCCACTATTATCCACTAGTCCTTCACTGCTTACAAAGGGCTGTCACATTCATTATTTTATTTGAACTGCAGACAATTCTGCAAAGAAGTGAGGGAAGGACATCAGTATCCCCATTTTACAGATGAGGAAACTGAGTCCAAGAAAGGAAGACGCAAACCTTAGCCTCCTGGGAAGTGCAGTTCAGTTCCTCTGACCTGGCTGCCACCTCAGTGGAGGCATTAGCAGAAATACAGAAGGAGGGAGGACAAACGAGGTCCTCAATCAACACTTTTGCTCAGAAAAGACATAAGGGAGGCAGCTGACAGCACCATTCCCATCTCCACTGTTACAAAGCTGACCCACTGTTCACCTTTGCAGGTCAGCAGGGTCTGGATGAAGGGGAAGCTGGGGCTGGCGGACGCATGGACCAGGGCTCTATAGCCAAGAACCACAGCAGTCAGGGGACTCGCTTGCCGCCCCTCAGGAAGCAGGAAGATAAAACCCAGGCAGAGGTACCATTTCTAATGGCTCCCCTCTGTCATTGTTCTTCACGGCTTCAGAAGGGATGCTCCCTCCCTTCACCATTTCTTGGGATTCTCCAGAGAAGACAGGAGTACTTGGAGCCTACTGACCACTGTTTCCCAAAATGTCACCTGTGGAACCCTAGCATGGCCAGATGCTCCATTGGAAAAAGGGTTTCATGGCTAAATACGTTTGGGAAATGAGGCATACCATGTTCTCCTCATGAAGAGTCTCAGTGCATATTTGAATATGGACCATCTTTTAGACGTTCTGCAGGTAAAGTAGGCAGTTTAACTTTAACTGATGGCTTTCCAAACTTATTTAACCACAGATCTTCCTTAGACTCTTCACCCCATCTAGGCGGCTGTAGTCTCTAGAAAAAAGACCACTTGGCCTTAGAGCTGGAAAATCCTTGGTTTGAGTCCTATATCTTACTAGTTCTGGTGAGCCTGTCTGAGAAACTTAATTAACTTTGATCCTAAATGACCTATTCTGTAATATGGAGTTGTTATCATACATATCTCACAAGGTTACTATGAGGATTAAATGGATTAAAATGTAAAAGTGCTTTCTAAACTCTAAGGCCTGTGTGTGTGTGTGTGTGTGTGTACAAGATGACAGTCTCTCGCTCCTACTTTGAATAAACTTGTCTGACTTACAGGAAGGTCATATGCCGATAAGAACACAAAAGGGGAGAAGAGAAGTGTCCCACGGTGGAAGAGCAGAGCAGAGAGGCATTTGTTTTATTATGGTGGATAAAGACAATGATACTAAGTGCTTCGTTTTGATTTAATATTTTTTTTTTTGCAATAAAGCACTATTGCATGGTTAAATGTCATTCTTTCTCTCATCAATAATAAAATATTTTATTGTAATAAACAGGATTAAAGATCTTGTTATTATAACTATGTTTTTCTTCCCAGGCTGCAAGGGAAAATTTCATCCTTGGAATTACAAGTCTAGCCACAAGATCTGACTGTGAAAGGAACCTGCTCTGTTCCTTTACAAAGCCTGTTTACAGGAATGTGTATCTGTCGTTCCCTAGGACACGTCAACAGAGAATCACCATTGTATACATGCTTCAAAGGAAAGCCACAATGAAAAAACAGAGCAAACCTCCAGGAGGGCCTTTGGGCATGCCCAAATTGATCATTCTTGGCTCCTGAGTGACAAATCCCACGTTACATTCTATGGCAGCGCCTTCCCCAATAGGAAGGCAGATCTCAACGGTAAGAAGCCAAATGTCTTGCTTGTTGATCTGAGTAAACCTAATCATGCTGAGTTCATTTGAGAACACTGAGGCAGGCCTAGTGTCACTTCCTTATGCCACTCATCTTAGAAAATAACAGCAAAGTTCAGCTGGAGGTGAAAATGAGACGGACAGGCTCTTAGTACTCAACCGCGCACATTCTGCGATCAGACTGCTTGGGTTTAGATGACTCCCACTTTCTAGCTATGATCTTGGGCACATTATTCAATCTTTCTAAAGCTCAGTTTCCTCATCTGTAGAATAGGAATAATGATAATACCTCTATAAGGCTATTATGGGGATTAAGTGAGTTCATACGTGTGAAATAATTTGCACAATTTTCGTCCCAACTTAAGCACTTAGTACATATCGACTATGGTTATTATTGTTACCATTCTCTCCCATCACCTCACTCAGCCAGCAAGAACCCAACCAAATAATGAGATGAGGGCTCCCAAACCTGCCTCGGCCAAAGCCATGGCTGTCTCAGTGCCCCAGCGTTCTCCTTGCCTTCTTCCTATTAACCCCAAAGTGATAGAAGTTGAAAGTCAACCATCCCTCCCCTTACCTGCAACTAATAAGATCTCTTTCCCACCCTGTTTCTACAGACAAACAAGAGAATACGACACACCGCAAGGGCAGAAGCAGCCACTTTTT
>NW_006442484.1:64637371-64645336 GCF_000325575.1 Pteropus alecto
GCTGAAAGATCTTTTCCCTCCTGTAGCATCTGCTGCTGGCACAGAAAAAAACACATCTGGGGAAGTGAAGAAGAAAAAGGTTTGTATGTATGTGTGTGTGAATGCATGTATGTGTGTATGTATGTGTGTGTATGCTCTTGCAGCTAAAAGATTCATCTTAATCTAAGAACAAGGTGACTCAGAGAGATGTCTCCGAGAACTGGCCTTGCTCGCTTCTGAGCTCACCATGTGGAGCTGGGATAAAGCTGTAGTAATTTACTAAATGTTTAAAATAGTGATGTCCAAGGAATTTCAGCTGCCCCCAATTCTACCTTAAAGCATATGTACTCTCTGGTAGCAAAAGAATGCTCATTATCTATAAATAAGTAAGGACAGAATCTGAATTTGTGAGTAATAGATCCACTTCAAACTGAAAATGCTGGAGATCTCAAATCCAGCAGATTATGCTTAGTTGAAGATCTGTCACCTTTGAAAATATAGGGTAAAATTTGTAGGTTTAACCTCTTCAAGAATCAAGTACAACTTCTTCCTTAGAGATGTCCTTAGCTGTCTCTGTCCCAGTCTTGCCTTGCAATTCTATGTGGGTTTTGGGTGGTTCGGAGGTACCTCTGCTGAGCAAGAACAAACAGGAGCTCCCAAATGCTCTGCCCCAAAACAGCTGTGTGAACTTAAGCAGGTCTCTCACCCCTCTGAGCTAGTGACCTCATCTGTGTACACAGATAATAATGCCAACCTCATAGGGCTCATGCGAGGAAGAAAGGAGATGAGGCGTTTTGGTGAAAGGATCTTGTGTCTGATTGGGAACTACAGCAACGTTAGTTAATTGTGGGGGTTTGTTTCATCTGAAGCGGCCCTGGGGGAGCCATGGGCACTCTAGGTGGTTCTGGTGCCAATGAGAGAGGTTGTTTTCAGTCTGCCCAGGACTTTCTCAGATGTCCTGTGTCTAAGCTGATCTAAACCTTTCCAACCACCCCTGAAGGGCCTCTGTCTTCCCAGGTTCCTCTGCACCAGGAGTAGACAGCAGGATTGACCTGCCGTAGTCACCGCAGGCCTAAGGAAAGGCCCCAACCTCACACCCCAGATCAGCCCAGAACCGAGCTAGGTTCAGGGGACGCGAGCCCTTTCTCTCAACCCGTGTATATTATATGGCTTAGCAAATGAAAGCAATATTTTCCACTATATGAAAACTCTGTAAATTTTTAATTAGAATGAAGAAATTAAGACGTGGCTTGTCAGCCGTACCTCACACAAATCATTTGAGTTTCCATGTAGATTTCTCAATGCAAACCTTGTCACACAAAATGTACAAGGTCAGTATTCAGAAAAGGGCAGTTGGTGGGCAGTTGGCACCTGGACAGTGAAGGTCTCCAGGAACATAAAGATCCTATGTGCATGCATCTGGTTAGTCATTTTCTTGCTGTCTCGAAATTATAAATATTTCTTTGCATGTATTTGGTTGAATTTCTTTCCTCATTCAACTCTAAACACATAAGATGCCTACGTGTATTCCTGATCATTTTGCTCTTTTTGAACACTAAAAAAGTAAAAAACATTTTTATTTTTCCTCCTGTGAAATTGAACTCCCTGAAACCCAGCATATGTATACATTTCATAGAGCCAAGTTCATATGTTAAAAGCTGCAAACTAAAAGGAGAAATTTTCAGCAACTTCTGAATAATTAGAAATAGGAAGCTCTAGTACTACCTCTGGTCAGTCTCTCTCTCTCTCTCTCTCTCTCTCTCTCTCTCTCTCTCTCTCTCTCTCTCTCTCTCTCTCTCTCCCTCCCTCCCACACACACATACACACGCCATATTTTGGGGGGTTTTTGGACACAAAAACTGGGCTAAAGTTGTGGCTAATTCTAACACACAGTGATTCTTTTTAGCTATGTTCATATTACAGAAGTTCACAGATATGTAGATATTCTGCTAGTGTCAAGATTGGGTATTAAACCCTAATGAAAAAAGAATCTACTCTCAAAGAAATATTATAGAAATAAACCTAGTTCTAAACACTATTGTTACTACATATCGTTAGCTCAATTAATCTTCAAGGCAACCTTTTGAGGTAGGTAGTGTGATTACTCCCATTTTACAGAAGAAGAAATTGAGGCTTAGAGAGTTTACATAGGTAAGCAAACACAAATGTGCATTCCTCTTTTCTGTATATTGAATGACACCTTAATGACATATGCTGAGATTTTTCATTCTTCATACACAGAAATCTTAATATCACTTCAATCTGGCTTAGTTTCCCTGGCTGCAAGAGAAAAAAGACTATTTCCTCTCAAAGGCTCTTGAATTTATCATGTTCATACTTCTCAGAAGAATCAGAGGCTGGATTAAGGGGGGACAGAGCCAAGTTCCCAAACAAAGCAGCACTACCCTAGTTAGATACCTGGCTGGTTAGTTCTACTTCTCCGCCGTGGGTAGTGAACCTACACCCAGCAGCTCTTGGTGCTAGAGATACAATAAGATACAATGTCATCTGTCCCCTGCAGACGGCAGAGTTTGAATACCTGCCATGTTGGTTTTTGTTTTGTTTTTAAATTTTCTCCAGGCTTCAAAAGCTTTGAAATTACCTCCTATCTCAGAAGAACCACCCAGAGTCCTGGACCCACTGAGGAGTCAATTTAAAGCCAGTGAGCCCCCAGCAGAGCTCCTCATCTTCCCCGTGGAGATTCATTTCCACACCCAACAACCCACAAAAGAGAAAGCACGCGGAAGAGGTAGGTCACCTACGGATGGGTGCTCTTGAGGGAACTCATGCTGGGATGTGGGACCTGCTTATGCGACCCTCTCTGAAATCATGGCTGACCCTTCCCAGGGTTACTCCCTTCAGAGAACCTTTTTTATACGGAGAAAAAGGAGTAAAATTTAGAAGTAGGTCTCTTCTGGTCATAGTCAATTCAATTTTTAAAATATTTATTAAGCCCTTCATTAAGCAGTGCACTTTGCTAAACTACGGAAGAGAAAAAAAGATAGGCATACACATAAATAAGTCCAATGCACTACAGGTGTTATAAAGGTGCAAAATTTTTCAGGCAGTTTACAAAAAATAAATACTGTACCAACTAAAATCAAAAAAAAAAAAAACTGGCTAAAAGGAGTAGAGAAATAGAAGTTAAACATCTGGGATGAATTCATTGCATTAGGTAAACACTGAATTTAGTTGAGTTTCTTGGCAGCCAAAGGAAAAAGAGTATTTGGATCTGTGAATCTGCATTTTATAAAAGAAAGATAAGAGTTTGTATGAAGAACCATTTTCCTGATTTTGAACTAAGTTATTAATTAACATTAGGTGATCTCTAATATCCTTGTCAGAGCCTAGATTCTGTGCTGAGAGTACGGGTAAGGGAGAGATCAATTCCAACTAGAGATTTGGGAAGCTTTTTTGGAGGGGACTTCTGAGTGACCACTAACCCTGTGCCCCAGGGGAAATATTTTCTGACCTCCCCAGGTCATTTCATAGTACCCTTGCCTTAGACACATTCTCACTTCTGGGACTTCTCTGGGCAGCCTGAAGCCAAAGGTGACTCTCTAAACAGCTGACCAGTTTTGAGGGAGTCCTAGTTCTGAGCTTTCTCAGCAAAAACTGTCACTGATTTCTCAGAAATGTTTAGTTCTAAGGCTGTTTGGAATTCTCACTATAAAGAATGCCTAACTGTTGAGATTAAAAGACCAATTAATGGAAGGATACGTAAGGGAACTTTCTGAGGGGATAAAAATTGTTCTAAATCTTGGATGGATCTCGTTAACCAGTGTCACCATAATAAAAAAAAATTAATAACAAATAAATAAATAAATCTTGGATGGTTGTGTGGATATATACACTTTTAAAAACTCATTAAATTGTACACTTAATATCTGTGCATTTCACTGTATACAGATTTTATGCTTTAACAATTATTTAGCTTTTTAAAAAATATACAGTATATTTTAAATGTAGTTTTTATTATTATTCAGATATGGTAAAGCCAATTGTCATTGAAAAGATAGTTTCAGTTTCCTCACAGTTCCCAAAAGGAGGGCTACACTATGCCATGCAGAGTCACATAGGGAAGCACCAGGGTCAGCTAAGAGGGAAGAGCTGGGGAGGGGATGGGCAAGAGTCTACTGCAGTTTTCACAGGAAGAAGTGGGTGAGGCAGAAGAAGCAGGCTAAGCAGGTTTGGGATTGGCTAATTTAAATAGTTTTAGTGAGTTCTAGGTATAGTGGCTGTCCCTCGATGTCTGGTACCTGGCCCTGGAGTGGTTAGGGCAGGTGGATAGTGGACTGGGAGTGTAAGAACTCCACTAAGGGGTAGTTTGGGGTTAGGGGCTTTGGATCGGTTAGTTTGCATATGAAAGGCATGCTCACAGGTGGCTCTTTACTAGCTCTAGGAATTGGCTAGCCCTGGGACTGACTGATGGTTTCAATATTAAAGTCTCGGATGTCAAAACATCAGAATAAAAAGACATGTATAATACACACAAAAATAGGACTATTAGTGGGATTGGGTTAAATTCTGATTATTTACCACGATTACCCTGGAGAGAAGGTCAGGAAGACCACCAGGCCGTTATGAACCAGATTCTCAAGACTATTAGGTACACCAAGCTTGCTGACACACTGCTAAATGAAAAATAGGAATATAGTACAGAGAAAGTGAATCCATTGAGTTCTTCCTACTTTTGTATGTCAGTTAAAACTCTTTCAGTAACACATGTCAGACGTCCAGCTCAAACTGTCTTAAGCAAAAAAGAAATGTATTAGCTCATGTAATTGGGTAGTGCAAGGATGAGCTAACTCCAGACTCAGTTGGATCCAGATCTCAAAAATGTCATCTGGGCATTATTTGTCTAAGGCTCTCAGCTCCGTTAGCCTATCCTCTCAAGTAGGCTGTCTCCACGTGGTGGTAAAGATGGCCTCCTGCAATGCCATTCTAACCTCCTACCTATTAACTCCAATAGGAAGGCTGTGCCTCTAAAAGCTCTTGCAAAGGTACTAGAATTGCCTGACTGGGTTATGTGCTCACCCTGGACCCAAGCACTATGGCTAAGGCAATGAGGTGCTCTCATTAGCCAGGCTTCAGCCCCATGCCCATCCCTGGAGCTAGGGAATAGACACAGCTCCACCCAAACCATGTGGTGTAAGTGGGGAAGAGATGGTTCCCTCCAAAAGAGAGGTGACTGGCAAAAACCACAGACATTTACTACAACTTGTCTTTCTCCTTGTCTCCCAGGTGCTCCACACCCTGAGTCAGGACCAGAAACAGAAGAGGCCAGTCCTTCACGGAGGCCTCCCCTGAAGCACGCATCCTTAGAAAAGCTGAGGGAGTTAACAGTGCATCTCCCAGTGGACACAGGCCGGGCCGCGCTCTCGCCTCAAGGTATCTACTCCCACTCTCCAGCACCCCACAGGAATCTCACCCCAAAGGGAAGCAAGGCAAAACACATGAGGGTCCTCAGCTATAGACAAGGAAACTGGAAGGGAGGTCAACTCTGTTGCCACTTGAAAATGGCTTTTCTTCAGGCAGCAATGCCTTCATCAAAATGCTGCAGTGAAATCAGCTTACTGTCTAGCTCACAAGTTCTCATTAGATTATCCCCCTACTAATATGTTCTGGTTACAGATATAAAACAGCACCAAACTTATTAAAAGCTTGCTGCATGCTCTATAGTTGATCTTATGTTTTTAACCAATTAAATTTCATTTCTAAACTGTTTAGGAATAGGTATTTATTTATTCACTAAACAGTCCAGAATATCAATAAAAATCCTCACTCCAATCTTTCAAAATATCATATATACATTCGAAATTATACGTGTGGGTGTACATTTATTTGTATGTGTTGGATAGGTTGAAAGTAATGGGCCATATTTAGAAAGCTCCCCTTTTTCAGAAAACTGAACCTCCTTTCCAAAGGGCAAGTGCAAGATGACAGTATCACAAATGCTAGGTGATCTCTTACTAGTGGCGATCAGAAGAAGTAAAAGGATGAGCATTAATATTTAAGGAGTTCTTCCTGTGTGCCAGGCACTGTCCTTAATTTTTAACATGTAACATCTCATTTCCTCTTTACAACAATCCTACTCCTATTTCACAAATCAGAAAACTGAAGCCTTGAGAGATAAGTAATTTGAGGTCATACAACTATAAGTGGCCCAGCAGTGATTGGAGCTCAGAACGTCTGGTTCTGTGCTCTTTTTACTCATTCTACTGCACCATCTTTTAGAATAAGCCAAACAATGAACCCAGGTCAGTACCTTCTTGAGATATTTTGGTTTTGAGAACTTCCTTTGATTATTGGGACAGGGTTTTTTTTTTTTAACTCTATCTCTTAAGTGAGAGTTAATTATCCTAAAGACTTTGACGTTTCCTTTAAAAAATAAAAAAAGAATCAAATGTGGACAAGGGCACTCTGTCTGCAAACAGGTGAGAAAGCAGCTTTCCACCTGTGGGCCATGACATCAGGTGCACAGCCTGAGCCACTGAGATCAATGGCAACACCAGTGGATTTCGTCTTGGGTATTCCAGGGACTGAGTACTTTAAGCTTGTCCATCCTCTGCCACCTGCTTGGGGGAAGCTAGTCTAAGGGATCCCTGATACCTTGGTCAGTATGTGACCCAACTTAGTGGTAGATGCATAAAGAAAGGCGTCCAAAGAGGCAAAATTTCCACGGAAATCTTTCTCACCAGAGGTGTCTGGAGCAAGTGTGCTTTCAGATAGTAAGTGGGACCTTCTCATTGCCTCAGAGGTTGCACATACCCACTTACTTGCTTAGCACTGGAGTATTTCACCTCTAACATCATAAAAATGAAGCCCGGTTTTATTTATGCACATACACACATACATGTTTTATTTTACTGCTGAAAAAAGGCTTTGTACATTTTATCCCTTATCACCACATATCTCCTAAGAGCAAGAATATTCTCCCTCAAGACCACAAGGAAATTATAACAATCAAGAAAATTAGCATGTAATACTATTTTGTAATACACAGTCCATATTCAAATTTCTCTAATTATACTAATAATGTTCCTTGTAGTTTTTTCCCCAGGCAATCCAGGATTCAACTCAGGATCATGCATTGTATTTAGTTATAACTTCTCCTTAGAATCTTTTAATGTAGAACATTTCCCCCATCTTGTTTTCATAATATTGACATTTTTGAGGAGGATAGGCTGGTTTCTTTACAGAAATTACCTTCAATTTAGATATGTCTTTTTCCTCATGATTAGATTCTGATCAAACATTTTTGGCAAGAATAGCAGATAGGCGATGTGTCTTTCTCAGCACATCACATCAAGGGACATAAAATATCCCTTTATATTTATTCCATCTGTTATAACTTGTTCCGGTTACAGGAGATGTTAAAGGTGGTATCTGCTAGATATCTCCATTCCAAAGATACGTTTTTCCCTTTGTAATAAATAAGTAGTCTGTGATATATTGAGACTGTGTGGGAAGCCAGCTTTTAAACACAAACAGCAACAGTGTGTTGAACATGAAATAAAGACCTCTCTCTCCAAATGAGATGAAGACAGGGTCTCAGTCACTTAGATTACTGGGTTTTACTCACCTAGAGCAGTCCCTGCTGGTTTTGAGAAAGACTTAGAGAAAGAGAACAGAAGTGGAGGGAAGGAACTGCTCTGTGGAACATTATCATCAATCCCATTATCCTGTGACTACCATGGGCAGAGTGCTACTTTGTACTTTATGACCTTGAGGAGGAGGTCATATGAGCCTGAGGAGTCATGTGATCATTGGTTTTACTTAGAGATATGACTCTGTGGTTGGAACTCTGTAGCTCATAATCCCAGGAGTTCTAAAGCTTCGGTCCCCCTAGTTAGAGCCCTTGGACCTGGGGCTGGAAGGTCTCTGCAGCCTCTCTAGTCTTTCTTCTATCTCAGGAGAAGAAAGTGAGATGGAGTCAATAAATAAATAAATAAATAAATAAATAAATAAATAAATAAATAAATA
>NW_006442484.1:64646231-64693028 GCF_000325575.1 Pteropus alecto
TAAATAAATAACCTGCCCCAAGAATCGAAGGAAGTTCTCAATAAAATGAGAATAACAACCACCACAGCTCAGTTCTTCCCAGTTCTTGGAGGTTCCCCAACTGAAGGGCCACTGTTATAGCCAAGAGCAATTCACCTTGGCCGTGAGAGACGCCTGGCCTCTGCTCCTTAGCAGGGCTGGAAAAGAGGAACAAACTTGAGAACGAGTGGAATAAGCCATCCTACACACTAGGAGCCATCGACCAAGTTGGAAAAGAGGTTCTTTTTCCTTCCTACTGATAGAGAAATTCTCTCACTCATGCTTTTTCTCCTTTTACTTTTGAAGATAATGATGTCCCACCCCACAATGTGACCCCACTACTGTCCCTGATCGAAGGAGGAAAAAGTCCAGAGGGCCAGAGGGGCATGGACAGACTGAGGACATCAGGCAGCAGCAGCCCCACATGCCCCCCGAATGTGAGACAGTCCAGGGAGGCACACCTAGCAGAAGGACAAGGTAATCACTCCTGAGGTGCACTCCCCTTGGCTTGTCTGTGGCTTTGGGCTTATTTTAATCATCTTCCAGGGCCATGAGGCAACCGTGATGTAAACCATCTGAAAGCCACCCCATTGAAAAGGGGGAAATCAGCAATGTTTACAACAATGTCAGTGGGATTAGTGTTCACTGTGCATATTCCTAAAGAGTCAGTACATGTTTTAAGGGTTCGCTGTACCAACATGCACTCCCAAGCTGTTCTGTGCTTTCCTCACGCCTGGTAGCAGCATGTGATGACACAGCTCCCAGCGCTCATCACGGAGACACGTTCTGGGTTTACCAGGAAGACTCAACGCCGAGCCATAACCCACCCCTGGGGAAGAGAGCCTGGTGACACTGCCAATAGGAAGAGCCCTAGAGAGAAGTCACCCTCCACCCAGAGCAGAGCCTGAGGCCTGTTCACAGAGAGGCTCCAGATTTCTGTTGAAGCTGTGGTAGGGCAAGGCCACACCCTCTATGATTTAGCCCCACTTAGAGTTGTTAGCAGTAAGAGCTGACAGTCTAGAAGGAGACTAAGATGCTTATACAAGAGCAATAATGCAAAGACAGTATAGTAACAGCTTCCATGGGGGCTTTGATCTAAAGGCAGCTCATAAAGCTAAAATTGCTTAGAGTCCAAATTGCCCCTGAAAATCCCATAGGGAGGTGCCATGCTCAAGACAGACAACCTTTTTCTAGAAATTGCAGGCCAGCCAACTATTCCTCCCTTTTCGGAGTCTTGGGCTGCTTTCTCTGGTTGAGCACCAGATGAAGGAGATGGTATGTATTTAGGTGCCAGATAATGTGAAAAAAAAGTATGTTAACAGCAGAATCACATTCAAGGCTGCAAGAAACACTGAAAGGCACGTGGGAACTGCAAGTCACCAAGAAGACAACAGATATCACATCTTTCATTTTCATCTCATGCTCACTCCAAGACAGATGCCTCACTATTTAAATATCCCTCACTCTTTCTCTCTGTCTAGCTTTCTGTCTCTGTCTCTCTCTCTCCCTCCCGCCAAAGACATCATCGTCGTTTATAAATCATTTCAGAGACAGAACCTTTCTTTTAGAACCCCCTCCATTTTATACTTTCATGGCAGGGATCCTCTCTTAATTTTGATACAAATGAGCCAAACTTTAGCTACTGAATGACAGTACCAATAGCATTCTAAGAGGTTGTATGGTCCAGGACAAATATCACTCACACACACACACACACACACACACACACACACACACACTCCTCTCTCTCTGTCTCACTCAGTCATCTTTATAAAGGGAGAGTCTGCCTAGAACAAATGCCAGAGCTATGATATGACAATAGTGTAGCCTGAAACCTCAAGTGTGTAGCTTGGGTGTTTGTAAGTGAAGATGTATGTTAGGGCACATGTGTGAGAGTATGTGTGTGCTTATGTGCCTATGTGAATGTACATCTGTATTTGAGTGTACACTTGTGTATTCATGTGTGTGAGTATGCAGGTATGCACACGTGTACGCTATTGTACATGTATGTACACACATACACACCTGCATGTGTGTGGTTGTGTATGCTTAACTTGTGGGTGTACATATGTATATGTGTATAAGAGGTATGCACATCTCTGTGAGTGTTTGTGCTTCCATGTGTGCATGTCATGCCTCTGTATATGTGTATGTGTTTGTGTACTTGTAAAGATCTACTTTGCTGGTAGCCAGCTCTATTCCTGATCGCTTTGCCTTAGAGATGGGGAAGGTGAGGTTAAACAAACACCTTCAATCTTTCTAAGCAACTGAGGGAAATATGGCTTCTTTTTCCTCCTTGGCCTGAGCCTCCTGGAGTCCCTCAGCAGCCCCAGCATTTGGCCCAGAGGGCATGGCTGTACATGCTGAGCACTGCACAAAGGACAGGGAGAGCAGAGTGTGGAATCGCCAGACTCTGTGCCCAGGCACTAGGCTACACACACCTAGAGGAAGGGGTTCCCTTTCCTTCACACAAGGCGCCCCTCTCCAGCCTAGCCCAGCCCCTGGGGGACTGCCTGAGCGCAGAGGGGCCATCTTTTCCAGACTCTCACAAAGTCCAGGTATAAACTAGCAGCAGCTCCACTCTGTTCACCTCCAGAGGACAGGGCCTAAACAATGGCCCCGCTGTGGCGAATCCCAGGACTGGCAAGCCTTTGAGCGCACCAGTAACTTCCTGCAAGGGGCCCCCGTGAGCACAGACCAGGTTCAGCCTCCCTCCCTGCACCGGTGCTAACGCCCGTGCTTGTGCTTATTTTCAAGAAGAGTCCAGAGATCCCACCCCGGAACACTTCTTGCTGGGTTCCGATGGAGAAAATGTCTGCCTGTTCCTCCCAGGGCCTACCCAAACCAAGAAGCTTCTGTCGGGTCAAGGTAAGATGATAAATCCCAGGTTGGGCTCATTTTCACAGAGGAAGGTTTTACCTGCAGGTTCCAAAACTTCCCAGCAGCAGAGACATCATTAAAAACAGATGCAAGTCAGCCAGTTTCTCCCCTCTCACTGACACAGAGGTGCTTCTGTAGCTCAGACATAATAACCCAATGTTTGCATAACAAGTTTACTCTTGCTGGAGCACCTGGAGAGAGAAGTTCCCGTGGAATGGCTTGGAGGAGGTCTAATGTGCCGTGTTGAGAATGATAAAGCCCTTTTGGTATTTGCCCAAACTAAACACTGCCTTTTCTCTTCTTTCCAAGCGACCTCCAGAGGTGGAGGTGGCTAATTGGTAATCCAATCAAGTACCCTTGTTACGTGCATTGGTTTATTGCTGTGAATCATCTGGCTCCTGACAGATATCAAGGCAATTTCCAAAATCCCTTCTGGCATGTTAACTTTTTGGAAAAGAGATGCTGGCTCTGGGCAGCAGCCATTTTACAAAGGGAAAAAAAGAAAATGAAGTCAGAGGGTGATGAGTGTCAACCACCCAGGAGCCATCGGGATGTATATGCATGAGTCGTACAGCCAGCAGGCCTCTTGCTGAGGGAGATTAAAAATCTGTACTCATTTGGGTTATGTCACAACTGGCATAATAAGAAGAGAATGGATTCAGAGCCAAGAGATTTGGGTAGCTCTAGTTTGTCCTCTATGTTGTCAGTGACTCTGGGTCAGTCCCTCCCTGTGTCCAAGGTTCCTCATCCCATATGAAATGAGGCCATCAACTCCTCCTCAGCCAGCAGCTGAGAGGTTCCTTATCTATTGCTGCATTTTTCTGTGTGTCTGTTGCTGTTAACTAGTAGCCACTGTATTCGGTTCCAAATTCATTGTGAAAGAACCTTCAGCACCACTTGGGTTATACCATAATATGAGTGTAAAAATAACTTGGTTCTCAACTGGAGGAACCAGGAGTTGGACAGGTGGAGGCCACTGTCCGTGTGCCACTGCCGGTACAACAGCTGGAAAGCAAATATGATTCTGTTCACCTGCTGCACATTTGTCCACTCTGTTCCAGGAGAAATAGCTCCTCTTTTGACAAAGCAAAAGCCAGAAGCATAAAAGAAAATGTTTAAGTTAAATATTTCAGTTTGTTGTCACATTGTCTATATGATGTTTCAGTTATTTCGGTATCCCCCACCCCTAGCAGAGTCCCTGTCACATACATAGCAGGACTGCAATAAACATTCATTGAAAATCTTTCAGTAATTTCTACAGGAGAGAGAGAGAGAGAGAGAGAGAGAGAGAGAGAAATGAAACTTATGCTGAATGGAGACTTGCCTGCCATCTTGTCCCAGTCCCATGAACAATATATTTAATACTACTAGTCTCTCAAACCTAAAGACATTCACTGTGAACTTGTCGATTGAACTAATTAATCAATCAGTCAGTCCCTGGCCTCTCTCCAGCCTTTCCTCCACATACGGTTGGTGGACTTTCAGTCTTGACGGTGACTGGATGTTGCGCTGGTAGGTGAAGAAGGACCTTAACTCTACATCTCCCTACAAGGGTCCATGGAACAGATCTAGCTTTCTCAGAGTCTCCATTAATGGGAAAGGTTTCTTGTTTGGTTTTGAGAAGCAGTATACTGAAAAAAATTGTTAACTCTTGCAAAGGATTTTCTCCAACTACACCAAACTCTTTGCAGCTCAGTTTGTTTAAATCCATCTTGATCACCATCTCACCCTAACATTCCAGTCTCACCTCCCACTATATTCGAGCCCACCCTTTTCTCTTCTTTGATGGCTCAAACATTCTGTCTTCTTTCTCTTATCTCCTAGCTTTTCCCTCAAGTTCTCCTTAATATTTAGAATAACTTTAAGTTTCAGGGGAAGGCTTATCTTTTGTGGGACATTTTCCTTACTTAGTCCTCTTCATCTCATAGAACTGCCTGGATGTAGCCTTAGCTCTTTCCTCTCTCTCATCCTACTTTTGTAATTATTGTATTTGTCTTCATCTGTTTTCTGTTTAGCTCCCATATATATGAGTTTTAGAGAACCTCTTATTTTTATCATATGTTCAAGAAATGTTTGTTGATTGATTGAATACCCCAGGTGCTACAAAGGAAAGTTCTTTTGGGATCATAGTTTTTTTGTTTTTTTGGTTTTTTTTTTTAACTGAAAAAAAATCTTGAGTAAAGGAAGGAATATGATCTGTCTGATCTTTCTGAAACTTTCAGACTTTGTCAACATCTATTTGGAAATAAATTCTTAGGCAATTAGATCATGATATCTTGCTTTCAGACAGCATAGAGAAATGAATATAAACCCTCAGGAAAAAAAAAAAAAGATGTGAAGACTAGAGCTGGAATTCGACCCTCTTGGTCATGTTGGAATATTGCAACACTTAGAAAATTCAAAGGCTTCAGAAAGAAAAAGTTAACTTGGAAGGATACAAGTAAAAACATTGGCTATGCTCTCTAAATTGTTCATCCTTGATTCAAATCTTCCTTCTACTCTCCTAATTACAGTGGCAGCAATAAAAATTTTCTTTCAGAAGTTCTTTTATTCAGAAGTGTTTCATTGCAGGGAGTTCAAGGATATCTGTGCCAATGACTTAGGACTTCAGATCCTATGCAAATTTAAATTTTTGATCTCTTTCAGAGTTTTCAGTTAGCATCTTTTCTAGTCCAAATGGAGTTTCATCCCAAAGATGTGTCTTGTTTTGGTAATTTAATTAGCATACTTCTCTCTCACAACTCTTATTGTTGTGGTGGTTTTTAAATGTCTACAAATTCTCTGACACTTGTTCCTTCAAAAGAGAAAGCCTAATTCTCCTCCTCATGAGTGTGGACTGAACATAGTAGCTCATTTCTAGTAGATATAGAACATAACAGATGTGACAGTGTGTGACTTCTGAGACTATAAGGCACTTCCTGCTTACTTTCTCTCTTGGATTACTCACTCTGGGGAAAGCCAACCACCATGTCTGTTATGAGGCCAGTCTAATGGAGAGGTCCACTTAGCAAGAAACTGAAGCCTCCTGCCAACAGCCAGAATGAACTCTCCAGTGAGCTACGTAAAAGGAGATGCTCCTGCCCCAGTGACACCTTCAGATAACTGCATCTCTGGCTGATATTGTGACTGCAGCATCATAAAAGACTGTACCAGAATCACACACCTAATATGCTCCCAGATTCCTACAGAAACTGTGTGAGATATGATAAAGGCTTATTGTTCTAAGTCACTAGATTTGGATGTTTTCGGTAACACACAATATACTTGGTGTCGTTTCCTGATGGTCTGCAATTTGGTAAACAGAAAGATAAAGGGTCCAAAAATATTCCAGCTGCTCTCAAAACACTGATTATTTGGGGGCAAACATATGCTAAGTGGTTGACTTTATCTTTGTTCTCCCCATTTGTCATTTGTGAAAATGTTGGTTGCGGGGGACCCATGGGTAAAAGAATTGTTCCATGTTGGTGGGATATTTGACAAAGTATGATTTTCTTTGAGTAGCCTTTCTCTTAGCACCTGCAGCCTTAGTGAAAATGCCTGAAGATTTAAAGGAGAAGTCCTTTAGATGAGGAAGCATGAGAAAGAAGAAAGAACTCTGTGTAAATGTTCGAAGTCTTCGCTCTACCACCATGATTTCTGAGACCAGGGGCAAATCATTTCACTGCTTTGGAACTCATAGTCTTCATATGGAAAGAGTTGGTATTAGCTCAATCCTCCCAGCATATATCCCATAGAATTCCAGTTCCTCATGTGATTAATAGTAACTAGGTTTTAAAAAAATTCTAAGGTCAAACAAGTTTGGAAAACCAGTGGGCTAAAGTTAAGCAGATTGCTTTACTGCAGTACTTCACAGAGCCTCTAATAGGCTAAGTTAAATTATGGATATTCAAGATGAGGATATGTAATGCTTTCCAAACTAATTTGACCACTGGACACTGTAATGTTTTTAACAAAGCATCATGTGGATCTAAGTAGTTTTGGGAACACACCTAGGAAAATGCTAAACTGATGATTTCTAAGGTTCCTTCCAGCTGTAATGTTATGTGTTACTAAATAAACCCTTTTCCCAAAGAGACTCTCTCAGTAGGGCAGTTCTCTTGTCGATAATTCATGACCGTCCTTATTTTGATTTTCCAAATATCGGTTCTGAATAGGAGGGTCCACAATCCATCTATCTCTGGGTGAGAAGTAGAGGAAGGCAGGAGGAAATCTGTGTTGGTAATAAGGCCCTTTTGTGCAATCAGTGTTTGTTAATAATCCATAAGCAATAATGTTGACGGACGTTAGCCGTTAAGGTCAAATGTTGAAATAAAGGAAAACGTGGCTGGATATGGTTGCTTGGCACCCAGCATTCCCTTCCATTGGGCCTTCCTGTACTGCAGAAACTAGAAGGCTAAAAACTACATTTCCCAGATATTATTTGCAGTTAGGGAGCTGGATGTAAATTTGGTTCTGCCAAATAGGTGCATTTGCATGAGATTAGGAAGGCAGAAGTTAGGCAGAGACATCAAAGTTTTCGGCTACCTACACTAGCAAGTGAGCTCATGAAGACTGAGTGCGTCAAAAGGCAGTCGCTGCAGCAAATTTGTAAGGAAACATCAAGTTCTCTATAGTCATTCTGTTCCTTCTCAAAATGCCTGGTGGTTTCTGTTCTCCACTGAACCTTGACTGATATACTCTCCTTGTAAAAATTACGGGAGATTCCCATGAGACTCTATCTGGGTTCATTTGGTTCATCCCTTGTACCGCAGGGCAGGTTGTCATAGCTGGGTTTGTCTTAGACTTCAAGAGAAAAAGCATTTTTCCCTCACCACGGTGAAACCAGCAGGGCATCAGAAGCCCACACTGGAAGGTGTTCTGATAGCCACCAGCAGACAGCTACCAAAAACACTAGGTGGTCCCCTTTCCTTTGACAAAAACCTCTCCTGATTCCTGTAAGCACATATTTGGCTGAAAATGTGGTATCATTACCATTTTTTGCCTTTCAAAAAAAATACAAATGTCAAGAATAATAGTTTTCTCTGAATCCGCTAGAAATTCTTTTTTCAAGAAAAAAATTTGATATGAGAGGTTGAAGAATATTTCTGTTTATTTTTTGCATATGATGACACTTATATTTTTTATAGCACCTGTGAAGCAAAGAATTCTATCTCTCTTGCATGTGTTCTGTTTCAGAAAACACTAGAGTTGAGAGAGTATGTAGGCATCAGTGTTTAAGCAGAGGAAGCATTTTATCAAACGGACTTGCCAAGGACACCAAGATAAAACGGATAAAAAGCAGAGCTGCCCAACTGAAGTGGAGATGGTTTGACCGTGTCCCCACCCCAACGTCTCCACAGTCCACCTAATTCTTCTCCTCCTAAGATGGTTCCTAGGTGGTGGTGCATGTGGGTGGTGGTGGGATATGCAGAGCCACTAGAGCTATAACAGTTTGAAAATCCTCTCATTTTATGGATAAGGAAACTAAGGCCCAGAGAGATATGATGATTTGTCCAAAGTCACATATCTTCTATGTGGCGAATCTAAAGCTCAAACCCAGATCTTCCTGCACCTACTTAGGTCAAAGCTCTTTCCACTAAATCATACTGCCTCTAGTCCTTCTTGTCCAAGTTTCCAGGCTTCAAAGACTAGCTGAAGCCCCATCTTCGTTGCAATGCCTTACCTAGCCACCTCAGCCCACAGTGATTGCAACTTCCTTAGGTTCCACCAATTCTTACTGTTTAAACCTCTCACCAAGCACTTCTTCACTTCCTCTACCTTTTTTTACATCTTTTCTTTTTTCCTCTCCAAGAGTTTGAATTCCTGTAGGTAGATTCCCCTCATCTACTTCTGAATATCCCAGAGAAAATGGTAGGTACTCCCAGAACAGTGCCCATAAATACTGGTTGAAACTGTGAGGAGCAGAGACTTTCTTTGTTCCCCAGTACCCATGCTTCCATTATAACTTTTATTAATAGAACCTCCCACTTTCAATTTCGCTGAACGCTGGCTGACTAGCTAGAAATTATACCTCCCAGCCTCCCTTTGAAACTGGTATGGCCATGTGACTCTGTTTGGGCTAGTGAAACGTGACTGGAAGTTACGTGTGCAACTTCCAGGTTATTTCCTAAAAAGAGAAATACTCGCCCTTCTCTTTCTCCCTGGACTTGGTTGTGGTGGTGAAACAGCTTCAATCATGTGGAAGAGAGCAATGTTCTATGGGCTGATGGAGCTACAAGATGTAAAGAACCCCCATGCTCAGATAACTTCATGGTGCAGAGCCACCCTGGTCTGCCCACCTCCCTCTGGACTCTTAAGTGAAAGGGACATAAATCTTGACCTTTTGGAGCCTCTTTGTCACAGCAGCTTACCATTTTCTTTTCCGAATATAATGCAGCTATAATAATTTCTGCCATCCTAGTTCATAGTGCTTTGTGATAGTCAAACCAGATCATACTTGCAGTACATCTTATAAAGTATTAAGCGAAATTCTGATATAAAATATCATGGACCTAAAAGAGGGAAGACCCATTACGTGTATGTTACTCCTTTGATAGAATGTACTGAACACCTCCTCACTCCGCTCCCCAAGGCTCAGCACTGAGCCCTGTGGCTACTGCCCTCAAGGACCTCACAGTCCACGTGAGAACAGATTCACAAGCAACTAACTCCACCACAAGGCAGAATGAAATGAATGCTGTAATAGAGGCCTAAACAACACAAGCAGGAGTATTCGAGGAAGGAGCAATTAATCCTAACCTAGGGGACCAGGAGGGGTTTTTGCAGAGAATCCCCATCAGCACTGAACTTTGAGAAATAGTAGAAATGGATAAACAGAGAGAAAGGAAAGACAACCAGCTGAGGGAGCAGTGTGAACAAAAACGAAGAGATGGGGAAAAGAGAATGGACTGAGACGGACTTCATGGGGGGATGTGGGACCGAAAGGCAGGCTAGGGCCAGACCGGGGAAGGTTTCTTGTGCCAGGATAGGGTTGAAATGCTGCCTTTAGGCAACAAGGCATCACAGATGTTTGAGGCAGATGTCATACAACCCAACGTGTGTGTGCCAGCATGGAGGAACGGGCAAGAGAAAAGGCTGAGCACTCAGAATCATCCAGGCAACAGCTGATGAGGGCAGTGAGCAGACACAGGAGATGCTACAAAGGGAAGATCCCCAGGGCCGCCCACTAGATGTGGGGATCTCAGCCAGCACTCTGAATCACAGAGGCCAGGGACGAGCCTATTTGTAGAGCCTCTTTACAAAATCAGCTACAATTCTCATCTCTAATTTTCTACTCAAATTACCTTCTTCTGTTTTCACTTTTAGTTAAGAGGATTACTTTGGGGGGAGAGAGAAAGAGAGAGAGAGAGAGAGAGAGAGAGAGAGAGAGAGAGAGAGAGAGAGAGAGAGTGTGTGTGTGTGTGTGTGTGTGTGTGTCGTGTATTTTAATTAAGATAAAACAATAATTAAGGCCCTGGAGCCTGAGTCACAACCCTCTCCTACATGGCAATCCGCTCCAGCCACCTTGCTCATTTTAAGTCAAATTCCCACCAGCACGCATAAAAAATAAATTCCAGTGTAGTGTGCCTCTAAGCTTGTCAGTAATGCAATGTGGCTGTTCTCTGGTTTATGTGCTCTCGGGGAAGTGGTTGAGCTTCTAGCAGAGAACTGAGTAATAAGAGTTCTAAGTAATACTCTGATAGCAAATTTCTTGGGAGCTGTGAGTGAGGCAAAGGACACGGTGGTAAGCGGTGATGGAAAGTGTTTGTATAACCCTCCTGTACCCTCTCACCCCGACACACACTGAGGTTTCCCTTTCATGATTGTTTTAGTCTCTTTTTCCTTTCCAACCACTGAGCACTCAATTCTTTGAGGGAAAATTAACATTCATTATGCAATTTATCTCTCTCCTTTTAATCCGGAGTGTCTGTCTCCAAGGTCCCTTACTCAATAATTAATGTTTGTTCTCATTTCCCATTCTCCAGAGCATCAATTCTTGAACTGTAGGGTCAACAATTAACACTAATTATGGCTTTTTCCTCTCTCCAGTGTTGGTGCTCAGAATCCCAAGTTACCCTACTCAGCCTAAGTTATGTGCGTGCATGTGGCTGCGTGTGTGCACACTGAGGTGGGGAAGCACCAAGGAGCAGGTTTTTCCAAGCTCCACCACACTTTAGCAAATCAAAAATCCAAACATTCATTTTTGGCAACCTCTCCAGTATAGTTATTATCAGTAAAGAGACAATGAAGCATAAATACATACATATATGTATTTTGAAATGAGTTTGAGTGGGTAGTTAGAAAAACAATCTGAAATCTTTTCCGGTTTGAATTTTCTATGATTTCCTCTGACTTTTCCCTCCTTGATATCTCATACCTCTCCCTCTCCATCTCTCTCTCTCTCTCTCTCTCTCTCTCTCTCACACACACACACACACACACACACACACACACACACACACACTAAATTTTCCATTAAAAACTATTTTTTCATTTTGGATCCACCCAGCTGACCTCTGTACTATTGCCTTTCCCTTAACTGACTTTCTCTGGTCTGTCATCCTAATTCTCTGCAGCCATTAAAACAGCATTGTTTTAACTAGTGTTCACTTTGACTGACAAGGACAGCTAAGAGAATAATTCTTACCCGCAGTGACTAAGAGATCACAAAAAAAAAAAAAAAAAAAAAATTTCATCAGGGCTGTGCAAAAGCCTGTCTGTCTTTTTGGCTGGAATCAGATGGGCTGGAATCCCTCGTGTCTCCCCTGGTCCAACCTTTGTATTTACGCTACAGCTGGAGGTTGGGACTCCTCACGTGTGTCTGTCATCCCGCCATTGCTGCATGCACTGAGCCCCGAGGCATATCTGCTGTTCAAATCTGGGCATCTCCTCACAGCGTGTGTCAAGCGTTAACTGTTTCATGTTCTTGCTCTGTCAAAAGTTCCTGTCTCAGAAATTTAGCATCATGGTCCCTGCAGGGCTCCGTCCTTAAAGACCTTCAATAAAAAATAGTATTTTCTTCAATGCTTTTTAAATCCTAAATCAACCTTCTCTCCATGACAGTATCTAATAATTTTTCAAAAACATCCAAATGATTACAAGGCTTAAGCATCAAGGCATCCATTTTGTGTTTGCCCCTGTCTTGGGGTAAGGAAAACAGCTTTTTACGAGACTTTCTGACACTTAGGTAAAACCTTTATTGTTTTTCAGTCTATGAGTTTGTCAATTCAAATACCAGCCACAAAAAGGAAGGGTCTAGAATTAATGCCTCCTAAAAGCTTAGCTTTTCCTCAAAAAGTCACTTCTGCTCCTTTATGTCATTTGACTCACATACATATTTCATACACAGACCTCCAGTAACACACAATTTATCTCCAAACATCGCAATAAGTAGAAAAGAAGGTTCATTTCTTGGAGAGCATGAAAAATGTGGTGTCCTCATGAGTTATTCAGGGGCAGCGCTGTGTGCTGCGGTCTGAGGGCAAATATTGAAGGAGGGGAGAAGTCAGCCTAGACCAAGTGCTCGTGCTCAACTGGCCCAGGAAGGAGAATTTGCAGGGACGTCCTGTGGGTTCCACAGATCATGCTTTGCACATTATAAAGAGGTGGAAATTGAGCCCCTGGAGCTGTGCACGGCTCAGCCTGCACAGCCACAAGCTAGGAAACTATCTGAGAGAAAAGAACTCTCGGGCTTACATTTTAAGTGGAGGACTGAGGCCAGTTCTTCCTCTTCCAAGCCTCTTTTTATATTTCGTTTCCCTCGTGGAGGAGTAAGCAAAAACTAGGAGTATAGGCAGACTTTGTAGTTCATCCTCTACCCACAGCTATTGCTGCTTCTGCTTCAGACCAAGGGGAAAGGATAGTTATGTAGAGACTTACTTTCTCTCTCTCCTAAAAATAGTCTTTGATTAATAGGGAAATGTGTGTGGTCTTCCTTGCTGCTTATTTTGGAGCAGGCAGCAACGAATCCTGCGTGAGGGACCTGCTAAAGTAACAGGAAGCAAGGCCACAGATCAAGGGTTGGAGCCAGAGCTGGGTGGAGGGAATTGTTTTTGCCAGGGACTGCAAAACTGGGAGCGGGGAAAGGCACAATCATATGCTTGCCAATCTCAAAATCTGTAAGCAGAGAAATACTTGGGAGCCTGGCTTTCTGTATTACCCTTCCTGTCATTCTCCTTGGGTGGACATGCTGACCATGGTGGGAAGAGTTTAGTGTCAGTTCTGCTCATTCTCACTCACTGGTTGGAACTGAGCAAAAGCAGATTTTAAATACGAGCCTTGAAGTAAAAGGATGATGATGATGATGATAATGATGATGGTGGTGGTGGTGGTAGTGGTGGTGATAGCTACCATTGTTATTTAACTCAGATATGTCAAACATTGTGTTGAGTGCTTTACATTCATTATTTCACTTCATCCTCACAGTAATGATATATGGTAAATTCTATTATTTTCATTTTTCATCTAGGACAATGTGGCTCAGAGCAGTTAAGTGACTTGCCCAAAGATCCCACAGCTAAGTGATGTAGCTGGGATTTGAACCGTATGAACCTGCATTTTTACCACTATGCATGATTAGTGGTGATGTCACTCTAAATAGGCACATTTCCTGACTTAAAAACGGCCTGTACAAGTAAATGGCATTCTGTTGTTCTTTTCTTCTTCTAAATCCTCTTAACCAGCATCAGACACCCTTTTGTGGGTAATAGTGAAAAATGATCTACAACTTTTAGAGATATGAGAAGAAAGGGAGAAGCTGAAAAAGAAGAAATCGTTTGAGAGAACCAAACTCTTGAAACAAATTTTCAAGTAAGATAGGTCTATTTACAGGGTAGCTCTCCAGACCAAAAATATTCTCCCTAATATGGCCAAAAATGTTATAATTTCACTTCTACTATTCTACTTTTCAAATTTCACTAATAATAGATTCGCTTTGGATTCAGAGTATTCCCTCAAAATACTGATACTGAGAAGCTACTAGTCATTCACACTAGTCAGTAAAAATTTATTTAATCAGATGGCTGTTCTCTTGCAACCTAGATGAGAACGGCTGCTCTGAGGGACTAAAAATTTTAGTCTGAGGGACTAAAAATTCTGATAGGGGTGGAAAACAGAGGTGAGTGCTTTGGGGGTAAGTGGAGTTTTAAAGGTTGAAATATGCCTGAATGGTGGGTTACCCAGAGAGCTTGGATTAAACAGAGAATATTAGCTATATAGGAAAGGAGGCAGAAGAAGGAGAAAGTACAGAAAGGGAATGGTAGAATGCCAAAGACAAATTTGGACTATTTTAGAATTGCCCCATAACAAGCTCTATATCCAGGAAAGAGAAAGAAAACGTTTATTTCTTCTTTTCTCTATTCCTAGTAACTAAAAGACCTTAAGCTAATACAAATCTCTTTCTTATTTTCTAGCTTTTGAAAATACTGTTCCCTCTGCCTAGAGCACAATTCGTCATCTCCTCCTATCCCCTGACATTTTTTTAAATTGTGGTAAAATACGCAACATAAAATTCGCCATCTTAACCATTTTTAACAGTGCAGTCCAGTAGTGTGAAGTGAATTCACATGGTTGGGCAATCAATCTCCAGAATTCTTTTCATCTTGCAAAACTGAAACTTGATACCCATGAAATAACAACTCCCTGTTCTCTCTCTCCCCTACCCCCTGGAAGTCACCATGCTACTTTCTATCATCCCCCAACTCTTACCCCTTTTTATGGTTAACTCCTACTTACCCTTGAGTTTCCAATTTAGTCCTCAAGTAGACCTCTCTCCAGGCAGCTTTTCTGTGCCTCCCCCCAATCCTCTCCACCTAATGGGTGAACGGCCTCTTCCACATCCTCACACATACCCGGTGCATACCCCATCCCAGCATCTCTCTCAAAGAATTGTCTGCTTACTAGACTTTCCTATTAGACTGCAAGCTTTTTAAGGGCAGGGACCCACGAGTACCACCAGTACCTGGTAGAATACTACTGGCACACACTGACCATAGGTGTTTCATATGTATTTGATGAATGAAAGAGTTCAGCTACAATACAGGTTAAACAGGCCTCTTTAAAGGTTGACTTGGGAGACTCACAGTTATACAGAACACAGTCTTTGCAGGAAAACGCATTTCAGCGGGACTGCCCCTGTAAGCACAGAGTACCTCTTTCAGGGCTTAGAATACAGAAAACTCATTTGTTCCCTTGATTTGCTCAATGACCTGAATGAAAAACTCTTATATCTCTGTGTTTAACATTCCCCCACTTGTTTTTAAGAAAACAGACATAACATTGCTCTGAAAATACTTGATACCTCCTGGAATTGAATTCAAAGAGCAATTTAAAATATCTATTCATTGAAATTACCATAGAGCTTTCATGACTTTTTGTTTTCTTTTTGGTCATTTGGTTTTAATGAACATTTTCAGATAAAAATGATAGGATTCTAAAACATTACGTATATGGTGGACTTTGGGTATTTGGGGACTTGAAGGCCAGTTTCAACTATTTGCAAATGACCTGCAGAAGTCAGGGACACCTACAATTTGCCACTTTAAAGAGGAATGAAGTCAAATTATAGACAGCATGAGGCTGGGAGACAGAAGACCATCACGAAGCTAGTGAATGCACCTACCTAACCACCAAGCACCCAGATCTCAGGGTTGTGGTTTATATTCATTGTAACATCTGCAATAACCCTTGTGAAGTTATTCTTTAAAAAGAACGTTGATTTATATATATACGTATATGTGTTGTTTTTCTGTTTTTTTTGTTTTGTTTTGTTTTGTTTTTGTTTTTATTGATTTATATATATACGTGTATGTGTTGTTTTTCTGTTTTTTTTTGTTTTGTTTTGTTTTGTTTTTGTTTTTGTTTTTGATAGCCCTTAAAAGAAGGCCAACTGCTGGAACTGGTGATGGAAGTAAAAATGAAGTGGCCTAACAATTTGATGATTCTCTGCTAAAAAATAGTTTCATAAATTACTCTAATCCTTTAATTATAGACTCATTTATAGACTCATCAGGAGTCTAAAGAACTCCCCATCTTTTTTTATTTCTACTTTAGTTTTATCGGGTATATGATATACACTAGAGTGTTCACAAATCTAAGGATTCTTGAAATTCTCAAGATGAGTCCCTCCCAAAGTAGCCAAGATCTGCTGTTCACTTAATGTATACATTAAGCACAAGGAGTGCTCAAGCAGTGAAGCAGTACTTAGCACAATGCATTTTAGGACCATTATGGTTTTTAAGATGTCTATGTAAATGTGTGTGTGTGTGAGTTATATTTCTCAACCTATAAAAAAATTTAGAATATTAACTTTAGTTCTGTCAGAATGATAAAAAAAATTGTAACTTTTAACTAGTAATTAACTAGTAATTCATAAATACTGTTTTCTATTTCATTACCCTTTAGACATTTGTGTTATCTTCTCATCAAAAAGACCATAAAAAAGCATGAGGTTTTTCTTAAGGATATTTTTTCCTCCTAGTTTTTCTGTTGCTTCTTTTACACATCTCCCTGTGGCCTAAGAATTTTCATTTGCTGTTGTCTTAGTTCTCTACAATTCCTCATTTGAAAATTGATGAAGACACCAACATCGGAATATGTCCAATAGAAAGAATTAGTGAGTCTGTTTTACAGAACACATAAAGGTTGCTCATTCATTCGTTCATTCATTCATTCCACAAACACTAATTGACCATCTATTAATACCAAAGACTGTGCCAGGCACAAGAATACAGTTGAGAGACAAAGTTCATGCCTTAAAGTCATCCGCAGTAGTGGAGTATGCTTACAGCTATGAATGAGCATAGGCTAACTTAACCTGAAGGTTAAGAGGCTTTTAGAAAGAGAGCACTTAAGCTGAGGATATATGTAAGAACTAGCCAATTAGAGAAGAGGAAAGGTTGCTCCAGGGAAAGGGACCATATGAAGGTTAGAGAAAACGGCAGCATGGGAGAAACATAATTAGTTTGTAATGCCTGGACCCCAGGGCACATATAAGGGAAGAGATGGTGAGAAATGTAGGTTGTGGGGTAGGCGAGAGTTAGATCATGAAGGACCATAGGCAGCAACTAAGAAATTTATCTCAAAGCTTATGAGATCCTGTTTATGCAAGAATTGACATAACCAGATTGTTATTTTAGGGAAATGATTCTCACAGCTATGGATTGAAGTGGGTAAGATTAGAGGCTGGCAGACCAGATGTCTAGACGAGTTTGCAAGCAAGTGATCAAGAACAGTATTTTCTGTGGAATTTAGACTCACATGAATAGAATTGGTTGGCCACTTTGTATGCAGCTCCACTTTCAGCCTCTTTTTGGAATTCCCTTCTTCCATACAGTCTTTCACCACAGGTATTCTTATTAATCTTATGATGTATCTTGATTGGAGGGTTTCTCGCGTAGCTGATTTTTTTGTCGTTTTTGCTGTACGAGTCAAGTTTAAATTCCATCATCTAGCTTGCCTTTTATTTTGGGCTTGGTAAACTGCCATGTGCCATTTGGCCTCTCCATAAAAAATAATTTATGAACTTTTGAGAGAAGTTGGTGTTCCCAAAGCTAAAGCCAGACCCTTGAGACTGAGCTAGCCTTGGTCTCAAAAGATATAAGTAAAAGAACTGTTATTCTAAATTGGAAGAAAAATATTGCCGTTGCATTTACTAGGCATTTCCATATTTAAATTCAGACTGACTCATAACTTCTAGATCCGTTTACTTGGCTCCTTTAATAGAGATCCCTGGGGTTTGTCTTTAGCTTGGAGACTTTCTCAGGTCTATTTGATATGCCCATCTCACCGTCCTCCTCATCCAGGAAGATTTAAAGAGAAAGTGTATAGCATTACCAAGGTCTTAAATCTTGTCCCAAGAATTTGATAATGACAATACCAAAAGGCCATCTTGGGTCTTGATCTCCTGCATTAAACAAGCAGACTTGAAATTTATTGTAATACAACACTCTATAGGTCATAGGCGTCTTGAGTCATATCATATAAAATAAAGTATTTTTAGATCTCATTCTTAAGGAAAGGTCAGAAGGGCTATATAAAGGGACCAGAATTATCCTTCCTTTTATGGTTTAGTTTATGCTGAGAAGAATCTTTTTTTAATAATCTGGAATTTGCTTTTGCACTTTCCATTTTTGACCAAAAATACAAAATCATGAAAATACAAAGGCCTCTTTCCATTGGTTTCTGCTGCAAGTTCACGTGCAAAGCTGTGAAAAGGCGAAGGTGCTTTCTGAGATCTGTTTGTCAATGGATATATCCCCTCCTCAATGAAGAACTACTGAAAGTTGTGGGTGAAGCTTCATGACAGCATACTGACAATCAAAGGGACCTCATGCCTTAGAAATGCTGTGTGTGGGAAAAGGCCCTAAACATATTTAGAGAGGCTCCTGCCAGCACCTCCAAAAGCTACTGCCCTTGTGACCACAGAATGTTTTGCAACTTTAGAGCCTGTGGGTCTGATGCTCTTTTCCAAGCCCTAACACGCATCTATAAAGGAGTCGAATGGCCCACTTAGCCTAATAAGGTGACTTGTTGGCGTTCGGTCTCCATTCTGATACCGGATGGGGACCACCAGAGCATCTTACAACAAGGGATACAAGTACTCTGAAACAGTGAGAGTACATATGACTCTATTTCGTTTTTATCTAAAACAATGAACAACAACTTAGGCACAGTCAGTAAATTTAAATAGAAGAAAATTTTAAGGCACCTTTTCCAGGCTAGAGTCAGATGTTCTTTCCTGCTTTTCAAGTTTTGAGTGTTTGGCGAAGGATCCCATGACTTGAAGAAGGCAGAAGAGGCTTGAGAGGAGATCCTCACTCGTAAGGGTCATCTCTGAAACTGCCCGATTATCTAATGGCAATGCTATCTTCTTGCTAAAAGCCTGTGGTTAGATTAATGCTAACATTTGAAAATCTGCTCAGGCCTGATGGTGAGCAGCCAGGGAAGGAATGTGTTTTCTGTTTATCTCTTTAGTGGCAGAAATGTTCACCACAGAAAGCCCCTGAGTTCCTAATTTCGGGTGGGCCTGGAAATTGTGCAGTCTGTAGTCTGCGATTGTACACACCAGCTCCAGAATGATGAAAAAGAACCAAGCCTGTGTTCACAGCCAGTTGCCTGTGTTGGTCGATGAATCAGTTTCTTCAGCTTGATAACAGGGGTAGATCTTCCCACATTGTTCAGAGAGGAAGTTTCACCACCCTCATTGCTTTATCTCCCAGGAATGCAGTTTAAGTTGTGTCTCTTACTTGACAGCTTGGACCTCAGTAAATTACCAGGGTCTTGACCCAAGAGATGGAGAAGTCTTAAGCGATTTTTCAGCCTCCTATCTAAAAATGTGTTTACATTTCTTGAACTCTGGCTGACTGATTCATTCTCCTGGTGTTGCAAGAACTTTCCTTATGCATTAGAATTTATAAGTTTCATTTCTAAGAGACCCATGGTTCCTTTCAAGCCACAGTGAAGTGAACCTCATCACAGTACGACTCTGCTGGGCTGGATTTGTCCAGAGGCCAAGCAGCTGTGATGTGGCAAGCTCGAGAGATGGCTAACAGGAGGCAGTGTGATGTGGAGGGAAAAATACGAGATGCTAAGTCAGGAGATCTGGTCCTGCTCTATTTCAACGTATGGCCTTGAGCCAATCACACGAAACCACGCTCTGGGCCTCAGTTTCCCCAGCTGTTTTCAATAAAAAATAATTTTTAAAATCTGTGCAGAAGCCATTTTCAAACAAGGTAGAAGAGAACAGCTGAGAAACAACAGAAAAGGAAAGGTCAGCTCATTAGGAATGAATGAAGGCTTCAGGTCACAGAGATAAAGATACAGAATCACATATGGCTGTAGACTCTTAAAAGAGCTACTTAAGAGTAGCAAGTATGGAAAGAACTTTTTGTTGGACACTGGTCCTACACACAAGACAAAAATCCTTGTCAGAGGAGCCATGTGCCTGGCTAAATCTGTTCCTCAAATAAACATTCCTTTATAAACATTAAATTTACTTCCTTAGGAGGAAAAAAAAGAAAAACAAAATAAATCCCATCCTTTTGCAGTTTGGCATGTGACTCAGGCAGTATTGGACTCTAATCTTTACTCGGAACCTCACTAGCTATACAACCTTGGGTAGGTGACTTTACCTTCCAAGCCTCAGTTTCCACATCTTTAGAGAGCAGTGATAGCATAACTAGGGAAAAGAGTCATGTGGATTACACGCCAACAGCGTCTGTGTGGCTCCTGCTCCATGGTGGGTATTAGTCCTCGTGATTTCCATCGGTCTCCTCCCTCCAGCTCCACCTTGGCATCATGGTTCCACCTCACCTGTTGCCCCTCCACATTGTGAGAGAAAAGGAAGTCTCTGATCTTTCTGTCTGAAAGGTTGCAGAAGCATTTTCCTGCTTCAGTGAAGTATGATCATACAAAATTTATATTCAACAGCATCAGCAGATTTTTTCATCAATATTTCCTTTTTAATTTCGGCTCTATCTGAATTTTAGTAGCACAAAGAATTTACTTTTGTTCTTCCAAAGAGCAACCAAACAAGAAAATAGAAATTTGAATATGAGGTCTTAACACTGAATATAACGTGATCTTTAGACTGTGCCTGTAGTGGTTACAGGTATTATCTGGTGAGTAAATGTGAATGCCATAGGTGTATATGTTTATAATCTTATATGAATGAACTAGGTATGTATGTATATGGTATATATAAAAATTCATGAGACCTAGATCTTGATTCTTTTCTAATTTCTACCATAGCAAACACTGAATCTGAAACCGATCTTCACATGAATCTTAATGAAACCTCACCTTTGACCCAAAGGCCAGAGAAGCAGGTACTGACTTTGAATGACCATTTGATGGGGAGTCTGAATTTTGGGGTTCTTGTCCTGGCTTGCTGTGTGACCCTGGGTGAGATTCTTCACCTCTCTGGGCCTCTTTTGCCTCAACAATAAAATGAGGTAAATGGACTATAAAATCACAGAGGTTTCTTAACTCATAGACTTGGAATGTTTTAAGCTGAATAGGCCTTCTCTGACTTCTGCAAGTCAAAAAGGGAACAAGGAACACGGAAAGGTATCATCTATTGAAGCTGTAGCAATGAGCCCATTTTTTCCATTCAATTCTCATTCCTAATGGAGAGAGAAAAATAACAATCAAAAAAAAAAAAAGCAAGGATCCCATGAATTAAGAAGAAAAATGCTTCATCTTGATGGGTTAGGAATATCTATTAGTGATTCAAGGACATATGTTCACAAACATATATGTTTGTTTCTTAATTTGAAGCTTTGAGACTGGGACTGTCTTCATATTCTTTTTGGAGACAACTCAGGGGGATTCCTGGAGCTGCACCCCAGCTCTGAGAGAGCCTGAAGTTGAAGGAGCACAGCTCCAGGGCACACTCAGGTCCCTCCCTGCCCTGTGACAGCATGGGGGAGTGAAGAGGCTTCATCTCTACTTCTCCCTTATCTCTAATTTCCTGCCACAGCCTGCCTTTCTCCTCTTCCCTCACACTCATTAAATAACAATAACAATAAAAGTAGTTTTCTTTTCATCTGTGTGCCTAGCTGGAAGGGCCTGAACTCTCAGTTAGAACCCCAGGCCTGGGTCAGGCCTCCGCTGAGGTAAAACACAGCTGAGCCATCCCTTCCTGCTACTGAGGAACCAGAATCAACGTTTACATTTTTTTCTTTTTACATGCCCACTTTGAAGACATCCTTTATAAGGGATCTAGAAGCTTTTTTTTTTTAAGAGAGAGAGAGAGATTCTGTGACTAAGGAAGCTATAATATGCTATATTTTGACAATTTCACAGTTCCAAAGGCCTTGCAAATACCTCATGTACCCTAAACACAGCTCCGTAGCTGTATTTCAGGAACTAACATCACCCACTATAAAAGAGTGACTCAGTCATGTTAAATTAAGTCCTAGACTGAATTACAAACCTTGCAGTCAGAAAGAGGAACAACAAACAGAGAGTCTTAAACTCTAATCCTGGGTTCCTCTGTAAGGCTGTGGCAAACCAGCTTACCCTGAGAACTTCAGCGCCTCCTTTGTGAAAAGAACGGGGCTGCTCCCACCGGTACCAGTTGGTCATTCAAGTCAATCATCTTATTTTCTTTAGAAGTAGCTCCCTAAAAGGAAAGCCATTTAAGGAAAGTCTAGGGATTCCTCATGACCCCCCCAAACAGAGAAAATAGGAGTGAGATGAGAGAAATGGAGGTATCTTCCTTGCCTCACCCAACCCCTTACTTCTTGAGGCTAATGGCCCTTGTTAGATTAATCACTGACTTCAATTTTAACTACTTCCTCAACCTATTCCATGTAAATGACTAATTTCATGTTTACTAAAAAGCATCTGGAAAGGATTTAGAAACAAATCTCTGCACAGCAAATTTGTTACCTATCTTGAAGGCAAATCCAATGGATTCCTTCCATTGTCACCTGCCCACTCTGAAACAAGCTAGGATATCACTCAAAATTGATCTTTATCAACATCAGCAGTTTCTGCTCTTCCTTTCTGTTAATTCACCACTGACTCATCCCCTCCCCTCTTTCACTGGGGTCTGCCCATATTAAGAGTTCAGTCACATAAAATACTGGTACTTTTTTTTTCTATCACAGTGCGAGGAGGGGGCGGGGGACGAAACAAACTCAAAGGTGGAATATTTTGGCATCATTATGTTTTAAGGAGAAGTCACAGACCTGGATTTGGAAAACAATTTCTGACACTGGGGTGAGAAAGAAAGCCACACGGTGCTTTGCAGACGTGACTGGGTTCATGGATTTCCCGGATTCTAGAGGCTGCCTCCGGATGCCCCCTACTGGTTGGATTTAAAAACCTCTTCTGCGCGTTTCCTAAGCGGTGTATGCGCCGTGGAAGGGAGCAGGAAGTATAAGGACTCTCGCCTCCAGTATACGGGATGGCAAACCCTGAGACTAGCTCCTAAGGCACCCCTTCCACGCCTGGTCGAGGATCAGGCCCTCGGGGGTAAATCCATAAATAGAAATAAGAGTAGCAACTGATATCAACCACTTTCTAGGAGTTGGGGGAGGGGGTTAAAGTCAGGGATAGACGGGGAAGAAAACTGCAAGGGGAAACGTGGAGATGAAAAGAGCGATGAAAAAAGAAAAAGGAGACAAGCGGACACGTTTCAACTCCAAGCTCCCATTTCCTCTTTCAAATGAGCTGCCTCCCCACTGTGAACAGAATCAAGTATTTATGAAGGCATTTTTGCATATTAATAATAGCCGCGTATGGAGCATTGCCACTTCAGGAGTCCTAAAGGTATGGTGCCCTTTTTATAATGCGGGTCCTTAAACTCCTCACAAAATGTGATATTCTCCCTCACATTACTTTTCTTTCTGCCTTGTGGCTCCTCCTAAGGCCTTTCATTTGATTGAATACCATCAGAGACCGAGGTCTGGTCTTACCTGTGTGCTGACACAAATCGCCAGAGATGCTTTTCCTCCTCTGCAGGGCCTCTCTGGGTGAGGTGGCCAGCACCTAGAGTTTTAAAATTGTAAATCAAAATTCTAGGAGGAAACGTTAACAAATCTATGCTGTGGGAGACAAAAGTAAAACTTTTTTTAAAAAGTTTAAAAATAATTGCACTAACTACAACAGCATTACTATCCATCCTCAGTAAAGATCACATTCCATTTTAAAAGAAAAACATTGAGAACTAGTTAAGAAAATAAGCAAAAGACATAAACAATTCGAATAAAAAATAATAGGAATAGAAAACAAGCATGGAAAAATATTCATCCTGAGTAGCGATTGAAATGCACATTGAGACAAACTGGAGGTACCATTTTATATCTGAGACGTTTGTCTCCTCTCACTTTTTTTAAAAGTAACTCCCAGTATTGCCTAGGTTTTGTTAAAATTTACATACTCTAGTGGGTTGTAATTTGTTTCAATCCATTTGTAAAGCAAAATGGCAGCATGACTTCTAAAACATAAAAAATAATGTTCGTACTCATCAATTCAGTATTTCTGAATTCTGGGAATTTGTCCTAGGGAAATTAATTTGGCCAAAAAAAAGTTACTGAAGATGTCCATTGCAGCATTATCTATAACAG
The DNA here is from genome assembly GCF_000325575.1 of Pteropus alecto. Lineage (NCBI taxonomy): Eukaryota > Metazoa > Chordata > Mammalia > Chiroptera > Pteropodidae > Pteropus > Pteropus alecto. Next base: position 64,670,183 of record NW_006442484.1, read on the forward strand.
AGAAAATTTGGAAACAGCCTAATAGTCCAACATTGGAGAAATTATTAAGTAAATTGTGACATAACCCTCTTAGTGAGGGGTTTAATTCAGGCATTAAAAAATGATGCTTGGTCTATAGCCATGGTACCCTGAACAAGCCTGATCCTGTTCGATCTCGGAAGCTAAGCAGGGTTGGGCCTGGTTAGTACTTGGATGGGAGACCACCTAGGAAGACCAGGTTCTGTAGGAGTAAAAAATAAAAATAAATTAAATAAATTTTTTAAATAAAAATTAAAAATAAAAAAGAGATTGTAGGCTGATAAGATCCTTGCAATCTGTGAGGTCAACCAAGGGTTGCCTCGCCTAAAAAAAATAATAATAATAATAAAATGATGCTTGTTCAGACTAGAAACTGATTTAATATTAACAGTTTAAAAACAGGGTTTCTCAAACTCAACACCGCTGACATTTGGGGCCAGATGTTGTTTGTTGTGGGGGGGCTTTCCTGTCCACTGTTGGATGCTGAGCAGCATCCCTAGCCTGTACCCACTAAATGCCAGCAGTACACTTCACCCACTCCCTGTTGTGACAATCAAAAAATGTCTCCGGACCTTGCTATATGTCCCCTAGAGGGCAAAATCACCCTCAGTGAGAATAGTCAATTTAATTTTAAAAGTAGAAGTTAAAGTAATGTCAACCAGGATTATAATATGTTAAAAAAAAAAATACACCCATAAGGAAAATATTAGCAAATAATGCATGTAAAAAAGTGCAGTCTCACTAATTTGAAATTAGGGACGTGTTTAGTTGAGTTTTTGTTTTAATTTTGTCCTCCTGGTTTTCCATTTTTTCAGAAATTTCCCTGTAAGAAAAAAAAATAGATTATTAAGATGCCTGGTTTTATTCAAGTCTGGTTTTAAATGATCTAGGGAATCACAGTAAACAGTAAGTACACAGCAAACTAAACAAAGGTCAACACCATAGAGCCATTCTACCATTAGTTAAAATTATTTAACATTAATTAGGTTTTTATTAGACTATTGGATAGGTGCTATCAGGATTCTCCTTTTAAGTATCTCAATCCCTTTCAGCATTTTATCCCTCTGATCTTAGACCTTGGGGAACAATGAATTCCTTCTTTTTCTGAAAAGTTTAGATCTCAAAGTATGAAACTCTCTTGTCTATCCAGATCCATCCATGTAAGCTTGGGACAAGAGGGGCCCTGAGCCCACTGGTTTATAGAGCTGTCAGGGCAGAAAGGTTGTCAGTAAAGAGTATCAAAGAACAAGCTCAAACCTTAATTAGATTTCCCAAGAATAGTTACATCTCTTTGTTTAAAATAAGAAAGAAACCATCTCACCAGTTTTCACATTGTCAGTTTTCTCTCTTTGTTAGGGAGAGCAAACATCCTTTTTCACATGCTTTATCTCGGGTTTTGTTTTTTTGCTTTGTAGGGATTAGAATTTTGGTAGTGTCCTAAAAATCCCGTTAAACTGGACTTTTGTCCCTTTCTCCCATTTCACAAAGCCAATTCTATTTTGACAATATTATCTCTTGACTTCAGGTTTCATGAGTTTACGAGGGTATAAATTCATATTTGATCTTATATGTCCTAAATTTACCTCTTTGGGATTTCAAAGAGTAGCCTGTAATTCTAGCACACTGGGATTTAGGTTGGATAAACCTATGTTTACCCCATCTGTTTCCTTGGTGGTTTCACAGATGGTGTTCATATCACCTTTCAGCCTTCCTCTTTCAGGACAAAGAAAACACACACTCATATACACCTGTAGACACACTAAGTTTTTATACAAGGGTACAAAGGTAACCTTTTATTTCAGCATCCTTCTGAGCTATATACTCTGACTTCTGTTGAACTTTTTGGCCGCTAACTAAAAGAACAAACTACTACTCTTTAAAGGCAGACTTTATAATCTAAACTCCCTTTTACATCTTTGTATCCCATGCGTTTAGCACAGTTCCTGGCACATGGTAGCTCTAGGAGTAGAGCGTGACAGATAAATCTTTTGTTAACATTAAGGTCCATGTCCTGGGTAGAAAAAGCCCCTAATCTTCTAAATAGGATTCGAAGATTATGCTTGTTTTATTTCCAGCGATAATGATATCGACTGACATTTCTGTTAGCAACTCACACAATCTCCAAGTACTTCCTGCTGTTGGTTGCCACGATTTGGTACTTCACTCTCTGGAAAAGCTTTAAGTTGTGTGCAGACTGAGGTGTCATCAGGCACCCTTCTTGGAGATCTTTTTGAGGCCAATAAATAAGATTGGGCCTGGCACTGATCCTTAGGAGAATCAGCTGTCTGCATTTCCCTACCTAGAGAAGTTTGCTCACTCCCCACCCTTTGTTTCTCATTTCTAAAGGCCTGGCACAGCATCTCCCTCTGTTCACGGTCCTTCCCTCTCCCTCTCCCTTTCCTTCTCCCTCTCCCTTCTTCTCTCCCTGCTTTTGTAAATAGCTTTGGTTATGGAACTTTGCAAAGGTTTTCGAAGATCTAAGCAAACTTCATCTTCTGGTTCAACCTCACTCACAGGATTACTTTTCAGCCCAAAAACTCCACTGACAATTTAAGAATAATTTACTGAGAGGGGTTGGTTTTTAATTACAAAACGAAGGATTTATGTGTTGAATTTTCATTTCGATTATCATTTATTTCGGTAAGTACGTGTTTATTAATGTTTTGGCTCCTAGTTCCAACTAGACACATGATAGGTGCCTAGTTACTTTTTTTTTCTTTTGTATTTTTATTATGGAAAATTTCAAACACATGCAAAAGCAGAATGAATAGTATAATGAACCTCCATGTACATATCATAAGCTTCAACAATTATCTCTCCATTGTCTTGAGAAGGTCTTTTTAAATGGGAATAACAGCCAGCTGTTTTGGAGGTTTACTATAGAAGGGTTTAGGATTATTTCCCCTAACCCTCACAACATCCCTGCAAGGTAGGTGAAGTTATTATCACCATTTTGCAGTTGAGGAAACAGATGTCACAACAGACAGGGCCCCATTCGACACGTGGCCTATACTAGCAAAGAGGCCTACTGGTTTGGGAATCCCATAAAGCTGCATTGAGGTCCCATCTTCTTCCATGCTGTCCATGTGGTTAGAGGAGGGTGTTTTACTGCTCTGAGACTCCATTTCCTTATCTGTAAGAGATAATAATATTTTCCTCATGGAGTCCTGACAAGGATTACATGAAACAACACATGGAAAGGGATGAGCCGAATACTTGTCAGTAGGCAATCCCAATAAATTATAATAGTAATTATTATTCTGTTCCCCTTCTGCCTTGAAAGCCATTACAAAATAGAAATTGGAGCTTGTATACAATCTAAGCGTTCAGATAAGGAAAAAGAGAAGCTTGGAAGACAGGACTGTGAGCCAATCTACCAACTGTTTCCCCCGCCCCCTACTCCCAATCTGGAAACCCAAACACCCCCCACCCCAGATATCCTCTACGCTGTCTGGAATTTTGTTTCACTACTTACAATTCTGCCTATTAGCAATTGCTTTGGGTTTCTCATATCTCATCATGAACTTTTTTAAAAAAAATTGTTTTTTGCCCTGCACCTAAGGGAGCACAGCTGAAGGCCAGGGGAAGAAGGCGAGGCAGGGAATTTTGAAGTTGGAAGCATGATACCAAGCAGGGACCCAACCCCATAGTGTGCGGCTGTGGAGGAAAACTTAGAGGTTAGAGGACAGGAGGACCCAGGGGCGGGGAAAGGGTCTGGAAAGAAGGAAAAGGCCCTCTTCCCTTTTCTGCTTCCAGCCCTCTGCTGTCCCAGCATTGGAACAATGCTAGGTCAACTCCTTCATCCAGCTAAATTATGAGTTAGATAAGCTTTTATGGACCAGTGTGGGAATCCAAATACCATGGGTAACATTTCTTTTTCTAGTGAAAATCAACTGATTTAAAATAAACTTTATAATGGAATCAGTTTGCAAGTTGAGATTCCCACTCTCTTGGTTGCCAGATTAGAAAGTCACATCAGAGCCAACACAACAAGGAAGTCCCACAGTTTAGGGTTAAAGTCAAGTTTGGGGTTAGAAGGAACTAGAGACTTGTTCAGATTTCCCACCATGCACGTTACCACCTCCCATCTCCCAGTCTAAAATAGGATGCGTCATCTCTCAGATACTGGCAAAGTTCCAGCCTGAATACAGCCAGACTCCCCCTCACAGAAAAAGCTAGCTTCTGCCTCCCCTGGGGCATAAGAGATTACTATTTTGGCTTAAAATTTTTCTCCTCCAGCTTCTGCTAAGCCAGATCAACAATGATTCTATTGTGTCGACAAAGCACTTAATTAAACTGAGGATAGTATCAATTAGAATTCACAGATAAGACTTCTTTCCATAGAAGCCCTGGAATTAAAGTGCCCTGAGTTTCATTATTCAAAACTCCCTGAAAAACACAGTGAGGTAGAGAAACTGAGACACAGAATGCTGAATGCCTTGGCAAAAGTCACCAAATGAGTCCCTCACAAAAGCTAAGACTAGAGATTGCAGCATTTCTTTTCCAGGTATAATGTTTGCTAGCTATTGGGCTAATCAGCTACACACTCAGGAGATTGCTATACAATCTCCTTCCATAGGGTTGAGGTGTAAAAAAGTGAATGGAGACCAAAATTCGTGACAGGAGAGGAACAAAAAAGCTCTTCTCTGGCTTCCAACCAAACTGTATCTCCATCAAGCCTCCTTGTGGAACCCTCCTCAAACTGTCCACTCAGCCCATTTCGGCAGCACCAAATTGCCTTTGGAACATAAAAAGTGGGCCAGGATGTCAGCTGGCCAAGAGGAGCATGATCAACCTGGGTGAGCAGCATGTGAAACACTGGGCAGACTTGTGGTGGGTAGAGCCACGCTGTGGGTTGGGGTCCCTTCTGCCCCTCATAAAGAGGGCGAGCAGGCAGGCCAGTTTGTTGAATTGAGATCCTGGTGCTCCATCTGGCCTCCTGAAGACTAGAGGTCTCCTGCTCCTCCAGGCCAGGGAAGCCTAGACAGAGACAAGGTCTCAGAGTGGGACTTAGGGGTGGCCAGCCTTGCACAAGCTAGGTCCCCTCCAAGTTGATAGAGTCTAAGAAGCCCCTGGCCCACTCAGTTCTCTCCAGGCAGCCCAGTTGTGGGGAGCCCAGCAGAGTTCCATACCCTGCTCAGCCCTATCTATTTCCCCCATTCATATCACCTGCTTTTAGTGCCAAGAAATGGCCAAGAAATAACAACCTGAGAAGGCCAAGCACAAGGAAACTTGCCAGGCCCTTCAGCCCATAGCTCCTGGCAGGAATGGTCCTTTCCAGGACTTGGTCCCTACCACCCAGCAGGGGGCATGGCTAGGGGGGTGCTTAGAATCCCAGCCCTCCTGCCCTCCAACCCCCCAGTAACTAGATCTCTCAGATCTATCCATCCCCACTGAGATTCAGAGCCCCTCATCCCCCTAGGGAAGTGGAGGGACAGATTCTCAGCCAAGTAGGGGGCCTAGTGGTCCAAAGAAGAGGCTGACTCTTTTCCTTTTGTTTGCTCACAGGAGGGGACAAATACCCTGTGCGCACAGAGGTTTGATGTGACAACTTGATAGACCACATAAGGGTTTCTGCAAAGGCCTCCCGACCCTGCTCTCCATGCATTAAGATAATGGTGGGGTGTGTGCCCCAGCACATTTCAGATCTTGGCTACAAAGGTTCTTCTTCCTTCTTTTTTCTTCCTCCAACTCAGCTTGCCCACAGGTTCCCAGAGACTCTTGGCAGCCTGCTCCCCTGCATTAAGATAATGGTGGGGTGTGTGCCCCAGCACATTCAGATCTTGGCTACAAAGGTTCTTCTTCCTTCTTTTTTCTTCCTCCAACTCAGCTTGCCCACAGGTTCCCAGAGACTCTTGGCAGCTTGCTCTTAGGCAGAATGAAGTTGTGAGTTGCGTAGGAGGCAGTTAGACAGCAAGAGTGTTGCAGCCTCCTTAATGAGGGACAATAGTTCTTCTTGGAGCTATTAAGCCACAGCTACAGAGATGGGGAACCCCAATTAGAAAAGAGTGAGAGAAGAGGAAAATCCCAGAGACATTTGCAGGACAGATTCATATCTTTGGTGGCTCTGTGGGACCCATGGGTGAAGATCTAGCTGGCTGGGTTTAAAATCTCCTTTCCTTCTTAAGGTAAGACATCCCAATAACTGTGGAGCCAACCGTGGTAGTGACCCTTCAAAATACACAAGTTGTAAGGAGGAGGAAAAATTGTTGGGGAGAAGCATTTCTCCTTGAGTTTGTAGCTCAAATATTATAATCCAAGAGTAAGAAAAGAAATTATATTTATTTAATGTAGCAGAGGTCCTCTGTAAGTTTTGCTGCATTATATATGTGTGTAAGGATATTTGTATAGAGCTGATAGCTCTCTTTTATTCTGGCTTTTGATTGAATCATATTATGTTTACAACAAGATAATAATCCTGGATTTTCCATGGCTCAGTCTGTAAGAGTGTAAGATTAGCTCTTGAATTCATTAACAGTCATCTCCTTTTAAATGTCAGATAACGTTTTAAATGCCAAGTATTTACGCAACACCTTCTGTGCAATTCAAATCAGCTTTACCAAATTAACTCATTAATCTTTATTGTTTCATTTACTGAAGAGAAAGACTTCCAGGTGTTTTTAGTGGGGTGGGGGGGGACATAAAAATATTAAAGTACTTACAGTACAATAGGTGAAGGAATGGGTTTTGATTTTTCTGCTAAACACTTCACCTTTCCCTCAGCTTTGCGATCATTTTCACAAAAGCGTGCACATAAAAGCAACGAAAAATCTCCATGCATCTCTGCTTTCCTCCGCTTCCTCCATCTTCCTTCCTTTCTGTCCACCTTGTGTTATCTTCTCCCTTCTACACCTTCAGAGACTTTGACTCCTGTTCACTATTTATTCTTCTGTCTTTGCTCTCAAAATAGCCCAAGAGCTTGCAAGTGTCAATTATGGTGGCTTTACTACCCAGAAAACAGAAGGGTGCCTCCTGGGGGTCAGGGATGGAGCCCAGAAGGCTGGGGCAGAACAGGCCTAGAAATCAGGAATTCTAGTTTTCTTTTCAAAGAATCCCCGCCTGGTTTTACCTCCAAATAATCAGATACACGGACCGCTAAAGATAGATCCTTCCAAGACTGGCTCCTTCCTGTCACCCAGCTCTCTCCTCAAATGTCACCTCCTCAGAGAGATCTTCCCTGATTACCCAAAGGCAAGTCCCACCACTCCACATCAACCTTAATTCTATCACCATTTTATTGTCTTTATAGATTTATCATTATCTAAATTATCCTGCTTATTCATGGATTTTTTCCTCTAACACAAATAATATCACTCAGTAAATATCTGTTTAATGAATAAATGAAAAACCACCCCCAACAGATGGCTTTCTTTCCTCATTTTCAACTTTCTGACTTCTCCTTCTCTCACTACCTCTCAGAATCCTCTTTATATACTTAATCTTTTCTTTCTTCCCATCTCCAAAGCCCCCTTTCACTATCATTTATGTGTTAGAACTCTTGAACATAATAAGCAAAAACAATACTTCTCATTCCAGTGACTACAGAGCCTTCACTGAAAACATTCCATTGAGCTTGAATTAATGGCCCCTAAACATTAGGGAGATGAGCCATACAGTCAAGAGAATTGTTTTATCAAAAGATTTATAGGCCAAGGGATTAGGAGGGACTTTTCTCAGTCTCTCAACTCCCCACTCTTCAATCCGAACCCCACATAAGGAGTTAAAGTAATTCCAACCATTGGAACTGTCAGCGTGGCTTTTGTCCTCTATCCTAACACAAAATTGTCTCTTGGAGGTAATGGAGACATTCCCTTCAAATCAGTATTGTCTGATTTCTATTATTCCACCCAGTGATTTATGCATGATTTTGGAAGCTAAAAAGCTTGAAATGCTTTGTCTGATTCTAGCTTGGACCAAATACTTTCATTGGATCTAGAAATGGAGAGGGGCTGTCTCAGAGAAACTAATCAGAGATATGGCTGAGATGATAAAAAATTAGATATGTATTTGTCCAGAAAAAAATCTTTATCTCTAGCCACACTTCAAAACAGAGGAAAAGGGCATGAGTGTTCATAGGAATGATGGCTGCTTATGGGGACCCACCTACTGTTAATTCATCATTAATACTTAAAAGTAACATAAACATTATGGGAGGGAGAGTTTATGACAGCCTGGAGAGACAGACATCTGAGAGTTAGTCTCCAAGAAAAATATGGAAATGATCAAAACCACACCCAGGATGATCTCATGCCACACTAATATATGTGACCCCAGCAAATCAGCCCTGAAAAATAGCAAATTACTTCTTCCTCGGGTATGAGGAGTCAGTGCTACACAGAGGAGGTCAGCTCGTACTTTCTGTAAGGTGTCTTCATCGGCCCTCCCCGTGTTAACTGAGCTGGGCCATAACATGTAGCTTGCCCCCAATGTGATTGTTACTCTTTTGCTCAACAAATGTTTATCAGTGTATATTCATCCCCAGACCCTGTACCAGGCACTGTTGTTACATGGGAACAGGACAGTCTGGTCCCTGTCCTCACAGAGCTTATAGTCCAGTGAGGAGGAGAGGTGGCTGTGCAAGCGTGAGCCTCGCTGTGGGCAATGGTGGGAAGTGCTCAGTGCTCTGGGTGTCTTGGGAGGCACAGATGAGCCAGCCCTGAAGGATGAGGAGGTGTTAGAAGGATGAGGAGGAATTAGAAGGAAGGAGCATGTTCCCAGGAGAAGGAAGGGCAGGTGTGATGATGGCCTTGCTCCAGGAGCTGAAATGTAGGTGTTGATGGTAGCCCTTTGCACTTGCTGTTCCCACAGTGAGTACACACTTCCCTCAGAGAGCCCCACAGAACCTTCCTTTGCCTTCTTCAGAGCTTTACTCAAACATTGCTTTCTTGTGGGGCCTTCTCTGGCTACCCTGCTTAAAATCGCAGTCTCCACTGCCATTCCCAGATGCTCCTCACTCCCCTCTCTGCTTTATTTTTCTCTACATCACAAATCACCTTCAGAAATAACTTATGTTCCACTTGCTTATTATCTCCTCCCTCTCAGTAGAATGTATGTGCAATTTTCATGAGGGCGGAGACTTCTGTCTACCTCTTGCACTGCCATATTCACTCTGCCAGGCATAGAAAAGCCACTCAATAAATATTTGTTGAATGATTAAATGAGGCAGGAGAGATAGTCCAGGCAGGCAGGAAGGGTCTTGTAAACCTTTTAAGCGGGTAGGCCTTTGAAGATTTTGAGCAGAGGAGTGATGTCCGGTTTGCATCTTGGGAAGATCACCCAGGTTGCAGCATGGGGCGTGGGCTGAAAAGCAACTTCAGATCCAACTTTATAGTGCTCTGAAACATGACACCATTTGCATGTTGTGGTGACAGGAGAAGGCATGGCCCAAAAGATTGGCAAGCCCCTGGGGCCTCCATTAGCCCATTCTTCCTTCCCTCTCTGTTAGATTTGTTCAAATCACTCTTCCTAACATAGCAAATACAGTTTAAGTTTGGAAATAAACTGGAATCTTGCTATAACTTTATTCGCTGCAAGGCAGATTTGATAACCATTCATGGAAGCTATAGAAGTATCAAAAAGATCTCATTAAAAAAGGAGTCTTGGGCAGATGGTGACTTCGGCTCAGTTGTTTACCAGCAGTATGGCTTTGGGCAAGTTACTTAACCTCCCAGGGCCTCTGGTTCCTCCTCTGTGAAATGGGAATAGTAACACCCACCTTTTTGTGAGGCTTAAATAAAGTGATTACAACCCGGGAACATAGCAAGGTCCCTTTTCCACTTTCTCATTACATCAACTCCAGGTACAAATTAACAACCAGTCTCGGATTATTCTGTACACACATGGGTCCTCTGCGTCTTCCATGGTAAAAACTGGTTTTACTATTAGTGTTCCAACAATGAAAATTACTTTCTATAAATATTTGGGAATTTGGACTGGCTCATGTCGCACTGTATATCATTCCTATGAAAGTTGGGCTTTCTGCTTCTCTTCACAGGGAGCCCAGCAGTCCTTGGAGGCAGCAGCTCAGAAGACAGGAGAGCCTCAAAGTTGTATAAATAAAGAGCTGATATGTTCAAACAGAAAAGAATTTTACACGCGCAAGCTGCACATCGACATGATGCCGTTCCTGAAGGTGATCTCACACTGAGAAGACGAGGGGTTTTATAGACACATACACAGGCTTTCCAGTTAATACACTTCTGCATGGTACAAAAACAGCTTCAGAAGTCCCTCAGAGTTCCTGCTTTATCAGAAGGGACAGAAAATAGGCAGTTTGTAGCAGATGAAGAAAGAACAAATTAGGACAGTAATCACAGCCAGCCATCGGGAACAAATCAATTGGGTGTCTGGTTTAGATGGTGGGGGACAGAGAACAGAGAAGAGAAAGGATAACCTTGAACCACCTCATAAAACAGGCAAATATATTTCATTTTATCTTGACAGTAGTTAAAATAATTATTACTGTTTTATCACCGTAACGTGGTAGAGCTGATATTCCTACTGTAGAGAATGATTCTTGAGTTAACTATTTAGAAGTCAACTGCAAATCCTCTTTTAGATGTCTGACCTTGCTTTCTGTTCTCTAAGAGTTCATTATTTTCCAAGCTCAGCTTCACATCTAGTTAAGGGAACTGAGAGTTCCTGTTGTGGGAATGTCATTTGTCTATTTTTTCAATACTTCTTTCTGCCCCACCTAAAACAGCCTGGCACATGAGAGGTGCTCACTGAATTCTCCATAAATAGATCCTCTTGTTCATCCCACAGCCCTCTGGCTTAGGGCCCTCTTCCTACCCATCTTTGCCCCTCTCAGAGCTGAATGGACTGGAAACGACCATGGAATAAAAGAAACTGATCAGGAACAAAGCAAGGCTCGGCATGGAAGGATCTCAGATACTTTCCTAGACCTTTAATAAGATAGAAACAGGAGAAGAAAAAAAATACTTATACGGTAAACTGGCAGAGACTTTGGAAATCATGAGGGTCACCCTGCTAACCTCAGCTAATCCAGAGTTCTCATGTTACATCTTCTCTGGGCAACCCCAATCTTAGCTCTGCAAGGTGGGGCTTTGATAAGGGGTCAGGTATTTGCCCCGAATCTTTTCTCTCCGTGGCTGGGATTCTGCTTTCTTCTGTTTACTCCTTAGATAGGCTCTTTCCCCATGGTGGCAAGATGACCGCTGGCTTCTCTTTTCTAGATCATTCCAGAAGTGAATCTCAATGACCCGACTTGGGTCACATGCCCATGCCCAAATGAGTTACCATGGCCAGGGGAATAGAATACACTGACTGCCCTAGTCTGGAGCCACAGTGTCCCAAAAAGGAAAACAGAACACTTGAAACTGGAATAAGAAGTAACGATTCTGGGCTGCAAAGCAAAAGTTACTTGCTACAAGCATTCAAAATAATTACCTTGATTCATTACTTATTATATTAGTTTGGTAGGGCGACTATAACAAAGTATCAGAGACTGAGTGACTTAAACAGCAAATTAATTTTCTCACAATTCTGGAGACTAAAGAGTCCAAGATCAAGGTGTCAGCAGGGTTAATTTCTTCTGAGACCTTTCTCATTGGCTTGTAGATAGCCATCTTCTCCATGTGTCTTCACATGGTCTTCCCTCTGTTTGTCCATGTCCTCATCTCTTTTTATAAGAGTATCAGCCATATTGGATTAGGGCCCACCCTGATGACCTCACTTTACCTCTTTAAAGACCCAATCTCCAAATGCAGTCACATTCTGAGGTACTGAGGGTAGATGTCAACATATGAATTTTGGAGGAACACAATTCAGCCTAAAACACTGACGTTCCTGAAACTAGCATTTTTTTTTTTTTTTTTTTTTACTTAGCAACAGTTTAGTTCCTCCCTTAGGACTGGAAGAATTGTGGTTGGTACTTCCTGGGATGAGATACCATCATTATTGTCATTGTTCATTCGACCCATAGTGAGTATCTACCACCTACTATGTACCTTCACTTTCTGGTCATTTAAGATACATCACCAGCAAACAAAGCAGACTGAGATCCTTGTCCTGCTCCAGGAAATGTGTATAGAATGTTTAAAGGTGATCATTGCTATGGAAATAAGGGTATATTTATGGAGCATCTAGAAACTGCAGAATTCAGAGTGGAGAATTTTACAATAATTTTTTTGTGTATTTAGTGTCCACAGTGCTTTTGTGTTACATTTTTCATTCCGCAATTTTGGCACCATCTTATTATTATACACTATATTGTATACTATACACCATACACATAAACACATACACCATACATATATAATACAGATATTATACATCATATCATAGAAAGAAAGGCATTGTTATCCCTAAGGCCCACTTTCCAGTCTACCCATTTCAAGACTCACAGAAATTGTAACAGCCTGCCTCTACAGGAGACTCAGGGAGCACACACTAGGTTTTCTGACTTCCACACCAGTTCCTTGCCCAAAAGACCACAATTTTTCTTGGGAATGTTTAGTGTTAACAGCTCTCATTAGGTAGAACTTCTCCTTATTGGCATGGTAGTTCCTGGATTCTTAGGGATTGCCTTGTAGAAAGACACAAATCTTAGGGTTATATAGAAAAGGGTAGTGAGTCCAAACAGAGAAAGATGCACAGGTTGTTCTCAGCATCTGGAGCTATATAGATACCAACTCATTCTACAAAATTCATTCATAAATTTCTTGTCTATCCACAGGGCACTTCATTCACGTAGGAAGCATTACACATTTCAGGGGATGAGGGTAGGAGATAAAAATACTGAGGCAGAGAAGAGGCATGGAAAGAGATGCAGATAATCACAGTTGGTAATATTTCTGAGCACTTAGTCTGTGCCAGGCTCTGTTTTAAGTTTTATATGCAGGAACTCATTTAATTCACAAAATGAATCTAAGAAGTAAGTAGTATTATCCCATTTTATAGAGGAGAAAACTAAGGCATTAAGAGGTTAAGTAACTTCCCAAATGTCAGACAAGATTCAAAGTCAGGTAGCATGGATCCAGAGTCCATGTTTTCAACCACCTACCATAAAGGTTCACTGCAGACCCCAACTGAGTGCTATCCAATCAAAAGCACTGCCTACTGTGTTAGCTAAGCATCTAGCACAACTTCTAGAAAAATTCTATCCCTAAGCACTCATCCTATCTGTTGCAGGAAGATTTTCTGATCCTACAGGACTCTGCCCTCCCCCCCACTCCCACCCGCATCCCATGGAGTCAATGTAAGGCTTTCTCTCCCAACAATCCTTCAGACAACATATTTTGAGCATCCTTTGTGTGTCAGATACTGTGCTAGGCACTGAGGATGAAGAGATGAATCATCTCCATCCCTGGCCTCCCAAGGAGCCTATAATCTAAGAGGGAGATAAACAGATACTATCATCGCAATGTTGTGGCAGAGGCAGGCCAAGGTTGTTATGGGAGCGACTCGTTCATTTCTCAGTTATCACCCGTGGAATCTTCAAATTTAAGAACCTCATTATAACACTGATGGCAACACCATAGCCCATTTTATAAGATAACCTGTATCAGGCTTAGATTTAAACATGATTGATTCAGAGTACATCTGGGTTCACATAAAAATCTAACCATGTTTTTTAAAAATCTGTTTTTGAAAAAGAAATGGTAATTGATGAATAAATTAGGATAGGGATTTTTTTTCCCCTAGGACTTTAATCAGCTATCAGGGTTAGGTAGTGAGGAAGAAAATATCAATAACACCAATTGATACAGAATTGAATATGCTTATATTCAACATTGACATCAAAGGATAGGTATGTTATGCCCAGAAGATGTGAAGAGTGGGAAAAAGCCCACCTTACAGTCATCACACAGGCATTTGTCACTTGGTGGCCTCAAACTCGAGGTAGAGGAACCTGCCTGAAATGGGTACAAGACTTTGAGCAGCACACAACCACCCCACCCCACCCCACCCCAGTGTGTGGCCAGCCCCAGGTTTCACTTATGTAGGCAGATGTAGGCATATCCCACTAGGCAGAGAATGATTGTCACTGCCATTGAATCCCATGGTCATGTAGGTGTGGGACAGCATGGATTTCAGCAAGTGGAAGTAAGAAACAATGTTTGTCTTAAGACGTTGTCCTAAGATAGAGCAGTCCCCTCAGGAAACAAGTTCTGGTGTCTAGAGTCCTTTAAACATGCTTTCTTGGCTACTGTCAGGAGAGCTATAGTGGTATCACAAGCTAGTTTCAAGATGCAATGATTTCAGGACACTTGAATAATAACGTTGCCAGGAAAAACATTCAAGACATTGGGTCTGTTACATTTCCAAAAGAAAGAGGCCCAGGATTAATAGTGGAGTATTACCAATGTTAAAGGATCAGACCAGGAGCTGGGAAGCCCTGGGTCTTCTCTGACTCTGAGTGACCCTGTAACCCTTCTGGGACTCCACTTCCTCTTTAGGAAAATGGAGATAATAATACTGGGACCTCCATACCTTCCTGTCAACAGTGAGGCAAGAATAGCATGAAATAATAATTTTCAAAGAATATTCACATCTATAAAGGATTCAATTCATGAAGGAGAAAGGAACAAATATAGACGGATCCCTGCTAACGGCCAGGGCCCTCGTATATTGAACATTATTTAATTTTCCCACCTCCCTTGTTGGTAAGTGTGCACATCGTAACTGCGCAGATGAGGAAACTGAGGACTGTGAGGTGAGATGATGATCCGTGACATGGCTGGCAGCAGAGGAAGCTGAGATTCAAAGCCACAAACCCACGAAACCTGATATTGATGAGGTCTATCTATTCTGTTCCCGTGAACAATTTAATTGAATATTTTTGTTCTGGCTTTGGAACCTGGGAGAGGAATTGGAGATTTAATATATTTGAATCTTAGTAACACAAGGTACATTATGAATTTCACAAATTGGTTTTCCTTATAAAGAGGAAGTGTGGTATCTTCTTAATACACGTGAAAAGTTGTACCACCTTGAAGATGAAACTCAAATGAGATAATTAAAGAAAATTATTGCAGGAAAAACTTCATTAAGAAGGTAATGAAATTAGTCATTTAGACGCATGTGTTACATGTTATGTTACATAGAATCTCTGAATGTATTTTCCTAGTTAAGCCTTTTAAAAACTCTCTACAATATTTATTATCATTCCCATTTCACAGATGGAAAGGCTGAAGTTCAGTGATAGCTCTCGGCTGACTGGAGGCCCCACATCTGACTCCTACACCACATGCTCCTCCACCCTCCCCTCAGTTCCTTACGAAGTCCTGCTGTGGGACTAGAAGTACCATGCTCAGAGTGGGTGCTGTGCATGAGGGTAGAGGGCAGGACAGGTGGAAGGTTCTTCAAGGACAGATGAGAACTTAAGGTCACCTTGCTCAGCCCCGTCAGCTGAAGAAACCAAGGTTCAGAGACTAAGTAACTTGCAAAATCTGAAAGGCAGGAAGTGGAAGAGTCAGAGCTGCAGCGCAGGCCATGGTGCTCCAGGACCTGCACCCCAACTGTCTCTCTGGTTTCAGAGCTGCAGTTTCTATTTACAAAGTGTTGGTTTCTATCTCCATCCACCCCTCCCCCTCCCCAGCCCTACAGTACCACACTGCTGCCAGTTGTCTTTCTAAATACAGCTTAGCCATGTCCCTGGTTTGCTTGAGATTCCTTACCATGGCCCCATTAGCCTTCTGGTGAAATCCAGGCATCAAAGTATTTCTTTTATAAACAGAAAAATATAATAAATGAGATGTTTTAAAACTCCAAACTGCATCATGTAAGATCGAGCTCGTGTCTAATTCCTACTGTCCATGCATTGCAGCCCCACCAGGCTCCCCCCTAACCAGCACATGCTGCTTTCTCTGCCAGGAACTGCCCTACTTACCCTTCCCTGCAAGACTTAGCACCATGTCCACTGGTAAACAAACCTTCCTGGCCTAATTTAGCTTCACCTCCCGTGAGGTCTTGCAGAAACCTGTCATAACCTGTCACAACATTTATCACACTGCATTGCAACAGTTGAGATTTCTTGTCATTTTTCTGCAAGTCGGTGAGCTTATTACAAATAGATCTTTCAGCTTGGTGCACCCAGTGCCTGGCACACGACAGACGCTTAATAAATGTTCGTGAGCTGAATGAGCAGATGAAGAGCAAATGACTTGGCCAGAATAACGGAGCTGGGATGTGATTTTTCAGCCCTTTAGTTTGTTTTGCTCACTCACTAAGTATTATTATCTAAGTTTCAATCACTCAGTTTTAGTCATTGCATTTGTAATTCATATTAAAAGTGACAGACAGCATTTTATCTAGTTTTAGTTTTTTTAATTCAAATTTTGAATCCAAAATATACTCAGAGGTTCAAAATATTTAACTATAAAAGGATTTGTCTTCCAGCTGCTCAGTTTCCTTCCCCTCGGACACCACCGTTGCTAATTTCCTGTGTACTCTTCCTGAGTTGGAGCCTGCATATATACACCAATGCAGATAAATAAATACATAGATACATACATACTTTATACATATTTTAACATATTACACACATTATTCACAGTCTTACTCTTTTTTACTTAATATATCTTGGAGTTCTCTCTATGTTAATTCATAAAAAGATGCTTTTTAACAATTGCATAGTATTTCAATGTATGAATTACTGTAATTTATTCAACAAGTCCCAACCAACGGGACATTTAGGTTGTGTCCAATCTGTTGCAATGAATGACCTTAGATATAAGTCATTTCACATGTGTGTTCATATATGTAAAAATGATAGCTTTTTGATACTTTTCTAAGCAATGATGAAATTTTAAATTAAGACTATTTCTTTTTCTATTAGGGACTCACTAGAAGATTCTTTTCAAATCCCTGACTCTCTCTCTCTTCCTCCATCTCCCCATCTGTGAAATGAGAAGAATATTTCTTGCCCCTAAAGGCTCATGGCTGCATGTTATTAAGCTCGAAGTTTTATCCTTCTTGGCTTCAAAACTCTTCCAAAGAAGGAAGCTGATTTCTCCCTTTTAATCCAATTTCCTGTTAGATTTAAAGGATTTACAAACAGGAATTTATTTTAATTTATTTCTTTTCTAGTCTTCCAACTTAGCAGTTTACTATGATTAAGGCAAGTTTTTCCTGCAATAATTTTCTTTAAACCTTTCCATTTATTCAGAGATGATTTTTTTTTAACTGCATCAGACAAAAATCTGCTTTGTCTCCAAAATGAGAAAGCAAAAGAAAGAAAATTACTTAACTGCTGTAGCTTTTTTTATGTCAGAAAATCTCATCAGCTAAAACACTAAGCTAACAAGTAAGAGAGAAAGCAAAAGAAAGAAAATTACTTAACTGCTGTAGCTTTTTTATGTCAGAAAATCTCATCAGCTAAAACACTAAGCTAACAAGTAAGAAACACGCAGGGTAAAAAGCCACTGAGTGAGAAAAGAATGTCAAACAAATCAGCAGATAATTGATTCTCTTCTCAAAGCAGCTTGGGTATTTGATAATAAAATAGAAAACTGATTGTCACTAAAGGGACTTCTAGGGCCCTCCACATCAGATACCTTCTCTATAGCTGAAACGAGGCTGTGGATTAAGCAGAGATCCAAGTGACAAAGGCCAAGAGCTAGCTTCTTCAGACACACAAGGCTTTACTTGGGTCACTGACTCTACCTGCCAGGTCACTTGGGTAATTAAAGAGCTGCTTCTCCAATGCTCTAGAGAAAACCTGTGATTCTCAGTCCTGGCTGCATATTGGAATCACCTAAGAAGCCTTAAAAATGCCTGAGTTCCAGAAAGTCTGATTTTAATGTTTGGGGGTTAGGTCCTTGGAATCACATTTTTTTAAAGCTCCGTGAATAATTCTAATGTGTGGCCAGGGTTGAGAACGACTGTTATGGAGATTTCTGGATAGTGGGATTGCAAGCAGCTTTCGTAACTCTAAGAAAGAAGGAAGAGGAGATTAAATGTGATAAAAACCCCAATCTCTGATAATCCTAGAAACCTCCACAAAAGGCCAATCCAACCCTTTTCCTCCCCTACTTTAAACCCTCAGTGCATTTTATTTGTTCTCAAGATAAAGACCAACGTCTTTACCTACTTTCAAGGCCTTGGAGGCCTGACTCCTCCTCGCCCTTCCTACTTCTCTCAGTCTCTGCTCTCATCATACTTGTCCTCCCTCCAGCCCCTGGAGGTGCCCCACTTCCTTCTGCCCGTTGGCCTTTGCCTGTGACATTCTTCTGCCCACCCCCCAGCTAACGCCTATGTATGCCAGGCATGGAGCCCTGCACAGATGAATGGGATGAGCCTCCTACAAGGGAAGGTCAGCTAAGAACCTAACAGTGCTCAACACCACAGCTAAACCCACCTGGCTCTTTAGGGCTAGTCGCACTGGTCGCAGATTTCTTGGACACTTAAGTTAAAATAAGTTGACAAAGAAGGAGAAGAAACAACTAATAAAACTGGATCCCCTTTTACCAAAGGGCATAGACCGCAGGAATGTTTGCATTTATTTTGTCTTATGTATCTTTTGTTGTGTGTTAACCTAACAGGAAAGTGGAAATGAACTGGATTATCATGAACCAGGAGGACCTCTTGGAGAAAATCATCGGGACACCCAAGGTAGAGACAGTTCTATAGTGTTGTTATAATTGTCGGGTGAAGTTTGCCCTGTTCAAGGACGTTAATGGGGAATGACCCTTCCATTTCCTCTCAGGCATGGGTTGGAAGTTAGAATACAGACCAAAGTGCCGAGTTCAGACTCTGATGTGTTTTTAGTGCATCACAAGCCAACTGATAATAGCATGCTTATTTATGTCTTTGGACTTACTGAAAGATTTCTTTCCTGCCAGTGGCTGCAGATTGATGGAAGAGAGTGGACACTTTAGTGGCATTACAAAAAGGCCCCACATGGAACTTCTACCTCTCAGTTCCTCCTGCTTCTGCAGGGTCTTGGATATGTAAGTGAGGTAGACGAGTTTTCCTGCCAAGAGGGATAATATTCCAACAGAGGGGGGACCAGTGTCTTTAGAGACCCAGCCCCTGTCAACCACAGTTCTGGGTGGGCAGAGCTGCTTGAGTGTGACTTCCTCCAAAAATGGTGCTTCATTTGATAACGATGATGATTCTAGGAAATATTGGACCCAGAACTGGACTTTTTGACATAGTTCAATTTCCCAGATCCTGAACTAGACTCTAGCTCTTCCCTAGGGGTACCTAGGCATACTGTATGATGCTGCAGTTGGCTAAGCCCAGATAGCAGAACTGTTCTTTATCCTCCTTGCTTCTTGCAGGAGTGAAAACAGATGTATGAGATACTGTCGTGTTCTCAAGAAAGGGATGCCAGCAGGGCCAGACAGAATTGTGCTTGTAGTTTGCTCACAAAGGTCCCAGTGGAAGGAGCAAGTGGGGGCTGAAATCCAGCCTGTGCTCTTGCCCCATAAGCCATGCACCCAGCACTAGGTACATCAACCCAGAAGGAGCTCTTTTTTCCACTTGACCTTTCTACTGGGACACCTTTCTCTAATTCATATAAGATGCTCTATTTAGGCTGGCAACAGCGATCTTAGCAGTGAGTGGAGAGCATGGTCTCTGCAGTTAACCTCTCTGTGACTCAGTGTTTTCAACTGAGGCTGAAAACAGCAATCCCCTCATAAGGTTGCATTAGGAATAAATGAAATAATTCATGTACAGAAGTCCTTTAATGAATATTAATCTCAAGTTGGTTATCACAATGATTACCAATCTGAAATGACACCATGACTCTCCCTGTGGCATCTGGACCCCCGTGGGGTGAGAGATACCATAAGAGCTTGCTGGAAATAAACGTGCAAAGTCATGGATTTGGGATTTCACCCTAAACTTGATCTTTTTCTGTTTACATCCTTTACTATTTCTTTCAGTTGACATTCTAGACAAAAATAATTAATGTTTATACTCATTTAAAAAGATTTCACTGCTTCTGGATATCAGACAATAAAATGTTATGGTAGCCCAATCTCTGGGTTTGGTCAAGCTTTAAAGCTGGATTTCTTCTAACATAAGTCTCTTGCCACCTCCATTTTCAAAACTGAGTGACAATAGCCAGGGAAACGTGCTCCAGTCTCCAGATCTTTCATGTCATAAATCACATATACAGAATATGAACACTGACAAGGCTCTGAGGTCTTGGCCAAGTGCAATGGAGGTTTTAGGCAGCACAGAACTTGGCCAAATCTAAGCAATGACCAAGTCATTCAAAACAGATTTCCCGTCTCATGACAGAGGGACAAGCTCCAGCTGAGTTCCATAAAGGTTATTCACACAGTCTTTAATGCAGTGAAGTGTCACTGCAGAAAGTTAAAGAAGGCATTTGCTTGTCCTGAATGATAAATGCTAATGTTTAAAAAGGATTTAAAATCTTTTAAAAAGAATGGAGTGGGAGGATTGAAGGGCACTGTTTAGGCAGCATCACAGTGATCAAAAGCACTGATTATCAAGTCTGATTCTCTGGGTTTAAATCCTGGCTCTACCACTTACTGTGTGGCCTTCAGTAA
Organism: Pteropus alecto; assembly: GCF_000325575.1. Lineage (NCBI taxonomy): Eukaryota > Metazoa > Chordata > Mammalia > Chiroptera > Pteropodidae > Pteropus > Pteropus alecto. The sequence goes on from NW_006442484.1 coordinate 64,690,690, forward strand.
GTTACCGAATTTCTCTGGGCATTTTCTTTAATCATCTGTAAAACGGGGATACTAATAGTACATATCTCATGGGATGGTTGTGACAATAAGGAGTTAATACGTGTAATGTGCTTATAAGAGTGCCTGATGCAGAGTAAGTGCTCACTAAAGGGTAGCTATTAGTCTATTTCCTAAAAACTTTAAGTTCAGTAGCCATAAATTGTACTTTGTCAGAAGAGACTTGTTCTAAGCTGATAACATGATGATTTTTTCGCTTTCCAAATCAGTCTCATTGGGGTGGGGGCTTACTCTTGGAGGACTGACTGAGCCCTCTGCATAAGTCCTTCTTTTGCTTAAATCCAGGTACGGGCAGCAGACCCAATTTGAAAGAAGCAGCTTTACCAGTCTTTGTATTCTTTGAAAGGTTATGTACTAGTTTATCTAATTTAACCTCACTACAACCTTATGAGGTAAAGTGCATTATCCCTGTTTCACAGATGAGGAAAATGAGGTTCAGAGAGGATAGGTAACATGCCCAAGGTAACACAGCCAGTAAGTGGAGGAGCTGAGATATGACTCCAAGATCTTGGCTCTTTAAGAGTTGTAATTCCATCCATGTGTTTCTGATTAGGAAATAGGTACAAAGTTTCTGATTAGGAAATAGGTACAAAGTAATGGTACAAAATTATGGCAGCATTTTTTTTGAGCCAGCATGAAACTGGGAGATTATTTAGAATCCCTAGAAATTCTTTTATATTATAGATAGAGGAACCTGAGGTCTAGAAGTCAAGACAATTATGCAGAATTGCAGCTGATTTTTGAAACCAGGTTTACCCATGTCTCTACTCAGTGTCTGTGGGTGTTTTGTTTAGTTTAGTTCAATTTAGTTTAGTTTTCAGGGCCTGTCCTCGGAGGCAGTTCCTGGCTTCAGGAGTAAACAGCTCCAGAAGAAAGAAGTAGAGAGACCAGAAGTGTGTGCCCAGGAGGTGAGGTGATGCCACTGCCCCAGAATCTACAGCCTAATAATCAGCAAGATTACTAATCAATACATACATAAAAATCAGTTCTGGGAAAAAATAGTATTTCAAAACATAAAGCACAATTTATGATGTAATTTCAAAATAATTGTTATTTTGGAAAACCCCAAACATACACAAAGGTGAACAGAACAGCACAGTGAATCCCACATCCCCATCTCCTGGCCAGCATTGTTCACCTCCATCTCCAACGCCTTCTTTCTTTTCATATTATTTTGAAACAAATTCCAGGTTCATATTATTTTGCCCATATACACTGGAGTATGTATCTCTAAAAGACAAAAAAATACTTTTTGACATAACCATAGTGGTGTCACTATTGCACCTAAGAATTAGAACTATTCTTTAATATAATTGAATATTCAGTTTTTTCAATGTTCTAATTGTTTCATAATTGTTATAATTGTTTCAGAAATTTGTTTGTAATGAGTTTATATGGCCTTTAAGTCTCACTTAATTTATAGGTCCCCCTCCATTTTTTTCCTCCCACTTTTAGTTTATGTTTAGGAAATAAACTTGTCCTGTAGAGTTTCCTACAATCTAGATTTTGCTGATTGCATCCTCATGGTGTAGTTTAACATGTTTCTCCATCTTCTATATTTCCTATAAATTAGTACTTAGATCTAGAGACTTGACCAGATTCAGGCTTGGTTTGTCTTTTTGGCAAATCCACTTCATGGAGAGCATTGTATTCTTCCATCAGGAGACATAATATTTGCTTGTCTCTTCATGGTGCCAGCAGCTATATATCCATTAATTTATTAGAGGTTGCAAAATAGTGATGATAAAATTCTATCGTTATTTTTTCACTTATTACTTGGGAAATACTTACGAAAAAGAAAATTTCCTCTTCGATTTAGTTATCCAGTGGTACAGCTTATGTAGGAAGGCAGGATAAATGTAATTTTAAAATATATTTTTAAATATACCATATATATTTAAAAATTACATTTATCCTGCCTTCCTACATAAATTGTAATAAATCTATAAAAGGACATGTGAGTTTCATGAAGAAATTATAAAATTTTATTAAATAAAAATAGACCTAAATACTTATAATCTTCTGTATAATATTGTATAAAATTTTCATAGAGAGGAAGATTCACTATCATAAAGATGACAGTTCTCTCTAAATTAATCTATAAATTCAATGCAATTCCAATTTTTAAAATGCCCCAGTAAGGTTTTTGGTGGAACATGGTAAGTCGATCCCAAAAGTCATAAAGAGAGGTCAGAAATAGCCAACACCATTTTGAAGAAAAACAAAGCGGAAGAATTTTATCAGCCAAATATCAAAAATTACTTTCAGACTAAATGATATTG